>NC_058132.1:509212334-509250260 GCF_016433145.1 Gracilinanus agilis
TCTCCCTCACCCCTACCCCCCACCCCCCGCGGTCTCCGGCTCTCAGACCCCCAAGAAAGCTACATCTGCTGCTGCTGCTCCGTTTCCCCTTCCTCCTGCGAAACGGAGAGAGACCGAGGAGGAGAGACACCTCCCCCCAGGCCCCCCCCCCTCCCCGCCTATTCGGCGGCGGAGAGATCGGCTGTCGCTCCGGTAACTCGCACACAGGAGCTGTAAGAACAAGCTGAGGGTCGGCTGGGAAGGAAGGGAAACGGAGAGGCGGAGGGGTGGGGGAGAGAATTAAAACAACCGCACAGGCCCCCCCTCCCAGATGGTGGGGGGAGGAGTGAAGGGGGAGCCGAGCGTACGAAGCGCGCACACACACCCAGAAGGGAGGAGAGAGGAGTAGCAGCAGCGAAGCCGAGTTGCCTTCAATGTATTTGTGCGTGTGTGTGTCTGTCTTTCTCCCTGCCAGTACCGGCTCCGGTTCCGGGTCGGTAAGAAGGAGGAGGGAGGGGAGAAACAGAGCACAGCCTCCTCGCCGCTCGATGCGCCGTACTTATCCAACGTGGAAAACCCAAATACCAGTTTCAAACACTTGGGAAACATTCAGCCCCGCCACGCATGGCGCATGCGTGCCCCCTTCCCCCTCCCTCCCTTTTCCCCCTCCCATCTCCTTTTCACTCCCTCCTCCCTCCCGTAGTCCCCCCTCCCCCCGCCCTTTCCGGGGCAACGGCAGCCCCGCCTCCTCCCGGCCTCTCTATCCTCACGATGCATAATGGGGGCCGCTGAGAGTGGCTGGGGCTCCTCCAGGGCCTGCCGTCAGGTTGGGAGTTTAGGTTTCTAATCTGGGGCTTTGTGTGTGTGTATGTGTATGTGTGTGTGTGTGTGTGTGTGACGGTGGCGGATGGGATCGGTGAGAGGGCAGTGGAACCGGGCACTCCGAGGGCTAGGCGGCGGCCGACTTGAGCCACAAACTTTATTGAGAGTTTTGCGCTTGGAGGCCAAATTGAGGCGGCGGCGCTGACAGCCCGCCTAGGAGCTAGGAGAGTCGCGCCCTCCCACATCGTAGCTCCACCCCCGGCCAGCCGGCTGGGCGGCGGAAGCGGCCCCGCCACCGCTACTACCCTGTTCGTGAACGGCCCCGTTACTTCCCCCTTAAACTCTCCCCAGCATCTCCTCCCACTTCGTAACGGTGTATAAGTATGACGTTGGCAAGAGTGGCGACTCCAGGATCCAATCTGCCGTTTTCCCTTAGCTGCACAATCCAATCAGAGAGAAGGGTCGACAGAAGGCGGGATGAGCACTGACAATTCATTTCAGGATTTTACTTACTGGAGCCCCGGGTCCTTGGTAGGGCGGAGGTTAGGATAAGAAGTGGGGAGTTTGCTGAGGAAGGTTTGTCGGGAGTGTACATGCGCATCGCGAATTGCTTACAAGAGATGGGGGGAAGGGCACAGGCAGGGGAGAATGTGTGTCCTATCGCCGTTTGAGGGCCGGACTACCATTCCCAGCCTCCTAGACGGCTTGGGCGCTTGCGCAGTTGGCAGCCGCCCTCCCTCCCGCCGTCCCTTTGTGTCTTTCTCTGGAGTTCAGTTTCGAACGCGCTGAAGACAAAGGGTCTTGGGAGTTTGCTTGTTCCTTCCCCAAAAGGGGTGAGAGGAGCCAAGCAGTAGTTATGAGTCCCCGCTATATCCCTTGGCTGTAAACCCAGTACCCCACAACCACCTTTTTCCTGTCTCCCGGCGGCCATCAACCCTTAATATCCCCAACAAACTCTTCTTTGCCCTAAACCCCTGGCCTCTCTTTTCTCGAACTCCTTAGGTCCATATTCCAGGGGATTTGCAGATCCCTCAGTCCTCAAACTCTCCTATCGTCCTCCCTTTCTCCCGCTTAAGCTTCGAAGACAACCCTTTTTCTCCCTTCAAACCCCAACCCCTGACCAAGTAAGTAAACAAACCGTATTTGAAATTAGCTGCACCCCTACCCTTCGGGACCTATCTGTTTCCATAGATGCTCTCTTCTTTCTCCCCCCTTTGCTCCCCGTACTCCCTTCCCTACCCCCCTCAAACTCCCGGATTTAATGCTTTTTGAAAAGCTCAGGGGTTGATCAACCTCGTTGCCAGGACAACCAGAGACTAGCGAGGGTGAGCGGGCGCCGAGGCCCGGCCCCTCCTCTTCCCTCCCGGGCTTAAAACTCCACGCCCACCTCCTCCTCATTACCTCCCTCTAGCTCGCTCTCTCCTCTACCCTTCCCCTTCCCGGTTTTTTTTTTTTTTTTTTTTTTTTTTTTTTTTTTTTGCTTCGCTTTCTAGTCGTCCCCTACTTTGCCTATCCCCTCCGTACACTGAGCTTTCACGTTCGCTTTCGTTTTCTACGTTGTGAGGCTGTCTCTGTCTTTGTTTTCTTTCTTTAAAAACAAAACAATAATTTGGAATTTACCATCAGTGCAATAACAGAAACTGTGACTACCGCGGGGAGACTCAACGAATAGGATTATTTGTAGGTAGCACATTCCCTCCTTCTCCTCTCCGTGACTCCGGAGAGACCACTTCTGGTGCACAAACTACTGTAGAGTAGCTGAACAGACAGTAATAAAACCTGCAACATCTTTCAGTTAACCCTGGTTGCTTTTTGCTTTATCATCTATTTTGATGGTACTGTCTCCTACTCGTTCAAGTGGAGAAAGGTCTTGATTTTATTTTCTTCCAACAGAAACTATCCAAAGGTCATCGCTCTCACACACACACATTCCAGCCTTTTAATATTTATGTGTGCCGGTTTTATTTTCTTTCTTTTGATTTCAGCATTATTTTGTCATTACTTTGCCAGTCATCTAAGGAAAAGCTCTGAAAATCTAATAGTAGTTCTGAAATTTATCCGAGTATATACTTCTGATGGTTTAATATGGAATGTCTTACAAAATAACTGGATCCTTATATTGTGTGGAAAACTTGATATTTTGTTGTAGAAAGGAATGACCTGGTGAACTTTAAGAGTTCCAAAATTTTTAAAAAGAAATGTATTTAGGAGCAGCTTGGTGGTTCAAATCTGGCCTTAGTTCCTAGTCTTGTGACCCTGGAGAAGTCAGTTAATGCCCCTTTCCTAGCCCTAACCATTCTTCTGCTTTGGAACCAATACACAGTATTGATTCTAGGATAAATAGTAAGGTTTAAAAAAATGTATAATGTATAAACTGATATCTTGTGATACTGTCTGGGTATAAAACTTGCTTGGGATGTACTGTGATTACAAGGATGTGTATCTAAGTTGTTAGGACTAAAAATATCAACTGAGGTACTATTCATTGCTATCCTCAGGATCAATTAAAGTTTTAGACTACCGGATGCAGCAATTTCATCACAAAGTCTAAGAAAAAAATGACTGGCTATTTGCTTGGTAGTTGGAGAGTAAAATGTTTCCTTTGCTCACAGGTTTATATTTCTTTTAGATTTAACCCAGTTTAAATGAAACTTGAAGCCATTTAGACATTTCTGAAGTTTTACATTTTTCAATACTTCAACCTTACCTTCAACCTTAAAAAAGTAAAATGGATAAAAAATATACCTTCTTTTAACACACCTACAAATATGCCTACTCTTCTCCATTCTTAAAAAACTTTCCTTGATCATTGACCATTCTGATAGCTATTCTTCAATATAATCCATCAGATAAGTAACTATGCTTCTTGAGAAAGCTGTCTACACTGGGTAGGGCTACTTCCTGTCCTCTCCATCTGATGATAAATTCTCTGTCATTTGTATTCCCACTTCTTTAACTAAAACTGATCTTTCTAAAGTCAGCAATGATTTTTTTAAACACTTACTTTATGTCTTAGTAACCACTCTAAGAAGGGCAAACAGGGTCAGGTAACTTGCCCAGAGTTATGCAGCTTGAAAGTATGTGAGAACACATTTGGTCCCAGTCAACGATCTCTTTATGGCTAAATCTAATAGCCTTTCTTGGTCCTCAATCTCCTTGGCTTTTCTGCAGTCTTTGACACTGTTCTCTATAGCTATTTGGTGAGTTCATCAGCTCCTGTAAGTTCAAGGATCATATCTATGTATATAATTCCTAGATCTGTATATACCCAGCTCTTGTCTTCTAAACTACATTCTCAGATCACCAAATGCCTCTTAGAAATCTTGAACTGGATATGCTGTAAACATCTCAAATTCAACATACCCCAAACAAAATTCATGATCTTCTTCAAACCATTCTGTTTCCTTAACTTCTCTATTACCATTGAGAGTGTAACCATATTCAAAATATCAGTGTCTGGGGGCAGCTGGGTAGCTCAGTGGATTGAGAGCCAGGCCTAGAGATGGGAGGTCCTAGGTTCAAATCTGACCTCAGACACTTCCCAGCTGTGTGACCCTGGGCAAGTCACTTGACCCCCATTGCTTACCTTTACCACTCTTCTGCCTTGGAGCCAATACACAATATTGACTCCAAGACGGAAGGTAAGGGTTTAAAAAAAAAAATATCAGTGTCATCATCATCATCTTCACTTCCTCAATGATAAGTCATCTCACATATCCAATCAAATGTTGTAGTTTGTACCTTTATAATATATCTCCTATAGCTACCTTCCTTTTCATTCAGAGCTACCACTCTGGTACATGCCCTCGTCAAGCCTCACTCCTGGACTATTTCATTAGCCTTCTTTGGTCTCTTTGCCTCTCACTCCCATCCTCACCCCTTCCAAAGCATCCTTAGAGATTCAGCTACTAAAGTTAATTTACTTTTTACATTATGCCTTTCTGTGTACTCCACACTAGCAATACCTGCTTTCTTAATATTCTTTGCAAAGAGCACTTCAACTCAAATTACTAACCATCTACTGGATTTTTCAAACTGAATGTCCAAACTCAATGAATCCAAAACTAGTCATTTCTCTTTGCTCCACACCTCCCCCTTCCCATCCTCTTAATTACCAAAGGCTTACAACCTCAATCCTCAATACTTCATACTCACTTCATATATTCAATTGCCTAACAAATTTTGTTGTTTCTTCTCTCATAACATTGCCTATATAATATCTCTTCTCACACATCTATTACCTTTATCACTTCACACCTGGATTGTTTCTGATACCTTTTGGTTGGTTGTCCTATCTCCAGTCTCTCCTCTAGCCCTCCATTTAGCAGCCAAAGTGGCCTTAAAGCACAAATCTGATGATGAAAGTAACTTCCCTACTCAATAGACTCCAATGGCTCCTTATTATCTCCAAAACCAAACATAAAACCTGCTGTTTGACATCTAAAGGCTTTCACAAGCTGGTCCTACCTATCTGACCAATTTTCTTACACTTCTAGCCTTCTTGATCTTGCTTAAATTGGACACCGTACCTCTCAGTTCGGTGCCTTCTCACTGGCTCTCCCTCCTTAGCACCACTTCCTGGCTTCCTTCAAGACTTAGTTCATAATACTACCATTCTGGAGAACAATGTGGAACCATGTCCAAAGGACCAAAAAAGGATGCATTCTTTTTGATCCAGCAATACCACTATTGGAACTGTATCCCAAAGAGATCAAAGTTAAGGCTTTTATTTTTACAGCTCTCTTTGTGGTGGCAAAGTAGTAGAGACTTAGGAGACACTGCCCATCAATAGGGGAATGGCTAAAGAAGTTCTGGTATATGGTTGTAATGTAATACTTTTGTGCCATAAGGATTGACAAAACAAAATGAATTCAGAAAATCCTGGGAAGACTTATATGAACTGATACAAAGTGAAGTAAGCAAAACCAGAAAAGTGTATATAATAATAGAAATATACAGTGGTCAACTGTGAAGAATTAAACTGTTATCAGCAGAGCAAGGTTCCAAGATAAACACAAGGGACTCATGATGAAAAATACTATCCACAGTCAAAGAAGGAACCAATGAAGTCGGCAGATCAAAGCATGCTACTTCCCATTTTATTCCTTCGTGAGTTTTTTATTGTATATGATATGCATCTTCTGTCATGGTCTAAGGAATGGAAAAATGAATTGCACAGCAGCACTGATATAACCTATATCAGTCTATTTACTGCCTTGGGGTGCAGGGGATGGGGAGGGAGGGAGGAAAAGAGGGAGAGAATCAGAATTGGAAAATATTGGAAAACAATTGTCAAAAATTGTTTCTATAAGTAAATTACAAAAATGTTAGTTTAAAAAAGGCAATTCAGATTTCATCTACTGTAGTCCTTTCCTCATTTTGTGGCTTCCCCTTTCCCACTCCCCCAAGTGCTTTCTCTCTCAGTTTACATTCCATCTACCTTATACATTGTACATACAGCTTTTCAAGTTCATAATCCTTGAGGCCAGGATCCACATTTTCCCCTTTCTTTATATTCCCAATTCTTGGCATAGGGTTATTGTTTAATATATGCTTTTTTTTTACCTGATAGACTGATACTCTAGTAAGCAATCATCTAGCTTATAAATCTATAACTTTTATTCATAAATACTTAAACTTTTTTTCCTTTTGAGAATTAACCAAGTAGGTACAGCTAGGTGGCTCAGTGGATTGAGAGCCAGACCTAGAGATGGTTCAACTCTGGCCTTCGACCCTTCCTAGCTCTGTGACCCTGGGCAAGTCACTTAACTCCCATTGCCTAGCCCTTACTCTTCTGCCTTAGAACCAATATACAGTATTAATTCTAAGACAGATGGTAAGTGTTTACAAAATAATAACCAAGGGGGCAGCTGGGTAGCTCAGTGGATGGAGAGTCAGGCCTAAAGACGGGAGGTCTTAGGTTCAAATCCAGCCTCAGACACTTCCCATCTGTGTGACCCTGGGCAAGTCACTTGACCCCCATTGCCTACCCTTACCACTCTTCCACCTTATAAGCCAATACACAGAAGTTAAGGGTTTAAAATAATAATAATAATAACCAAGGAAACTAGAACTACATGATCATTTTTTATTGAAATAGTAATATTTACTAGTGGTTTGAGAGGGGGCTT
This sequence comes from Gracilinanus agilis, assembly GCF_016433145.1. Taxonomy (NCBI): domain Eukaryota; kingdom Metazoa; phylum Chordata; class Mammalia; order Didelphimorphia; family Didelphidae; genus Gracilinanus; species Gracilinanus agilis. The sequence continues at coordinate 509,219,267 of NC_058132.1, forward strand.
CAAAATCAAGAAGACTTGGTTTCAAGTACAATAAGTTTCATATCTACTATGTGATTCTAGGAAAAAACCTCTCAGTTCTCCAGACAGCTCACTAAAAGTTGCAGAGAAGTGACCCTATCCACGTTGGCAGACAGGCATTTCAAGTGGGAGTTCTTTATACCAATGACATCACAGGTCCAGTGACTATCCCATTATTATCTGTATTATAATATCAACCCTTTGGCTCCATTGGCAAGATTTACCTTTAAAATATTCTTTACCTCCTAGCTGTATGACCATGGGCAGATCACTAAACCCCAAGTGCCTTATCCTTGCTATTCTTAGAATTGATCCTAAGACAGAAGGTAAAGGTTTAAAAAACAAAAAACAAAAACCTTTTTACCACAGTATATAAATACTGTGGACTTTAGGGGAGAAAAGTCAAACACCCATTTCAGGCCTAAAATACACATGAGGCTCAAGTGTGGCCCCAGATTGAAATATAATTGGGAAATGTTTAACAAAATACACATACAATAAAACATAGAGAATGCTCATATGTGGTTTTTTTAGTCAATATTCAGCCAAGGAGGATCCTTATGTATGATTCAGTGCCAGGGTGGCAAACCTATGGCTGTGTGGCAGAAGAGGCACTCAGAGCTGGCGGGGCTCCCCTTTCCTCACACTTGGTCTCTAAAAGGTTCGACATCACTGATATAGTGGCTCCTTTTCTATTGAGTTTGACTCCACTGCATTGGGTCATAAGTTATTCTTTAACTGAGGTAAACATTGTAAGGAATTAATTCAATTAAATAAGCATTTATTAAAACCTAGTAAGTGAAAGCCACTGCACTAGGTCCTGGAAATAGGCAAAAAAAGAGTCCTTGCCCTCAAGAAGCTTAATTTCTATTGAAAGGATACAACATTTACACAGATACAGTGCAAGATTACTAGAGTTGCTGCTTAGAAGAGTAGCTTTGAAGTTAAACCCTGAAAGAAGCTAAAGATTTTAAGGGAGAGAATGTGCAGGGGAAATGAATTTAAGACATGAATGTGAAAAGTCATGAAGGTGGGAAATGGAATGCTGAGTTGGAGGTACAGCTAGAAGGGCCAGTTTAACAGAAAAATTGTGATAAAGTATTTTTTTTAAACCCTTACCTTCTTTTTACTATTCTACTTTTTAGAAAAATTTTCCATGGTTACATGATTCATGTTTTTACTTTCCCTTTCATCCCCTCCCCCCATAGCCAAAGCGAATTTCCACTGGTTTTAACGTTAAAATGTGTCATCAATCAAGACTTATTTCCATATTATTGATAGTTGCATTGGTGTGGTTGTTTCAAGTCTACAATCCCAATCATGTCCACATCAACCCATGTGTTCAAGCAGTTGTTTTTCTTCTGTGTTTCCACTCCAAATCCTTACCTTCTAAAGCCAGAAGGCTAGATTTTTGGGGTTACCCAGGATCACATAGCTAGGAAGTGTCTGTTATATTTGAACCCAGGTCCTCTGTACTCCAGGCTCTATCGACTGTGTTATGTAGCTGCCCCAAGATGAGGCATTTTAAAAGAGTTTTAAGGTCTCCAAATTATTCAATCAGTGAAAGTCTATTAGGAATCTGGATTACTTTTAAGTTTTGTTCTTTGAGTGTTATTACAGAAAAAGATGTTAAAATGGGCAGGCTGAGTGGATTGAGAGCCAGGCCCTGAGATCTGAGTCCCCCATTCAATTTGGCCCCAAGTACTTACTAGTTGTGTGACCCTGGACAAGTCACTTAACCTCAGTTGCCTAGCCCTTACTACTCTTTTGTCTTAGATATTCCAAGATGGAAGATAAGGTTTAAAAAAAAGTTACAACTTTTGGAAAAATGATATTTCTAGATTAAATTACCAATACATTTTATAAGTGATACATATGCAAAAAATTTTGTTTTGTTTTCAGAGTTTGAAAAACAAATGCAAAAGTAAAAATAGAATAGAAAAATAGAATAATTCATTTCAAGCTCAAAATTCCTAAAACATTTTTTATTTTATGCTTTGATATTTGCTAAAATTTTGCCTGGAAAACCAGATGATAAGTAATTTGTATATGAAAATACTTACACTAAATTAAAAGTCAACCTCTTTTGTCATCTGCAAGAAATGTTTGTGAAAGACAGATCATTTCAAAAGGCCATAGAAAGAGGCCCAGCTGCTCCCCAATTGATTTTGTGGCCGATTTCAGGAAGACAGTGAAATCCATTGTTGGTAACAAGTTATATTTTTCTCTGGCCAGTTGAAATATGCCAACCATATGAATCTACCATGTATGGAATTTGATCTTTGTTATTCTCTGATCAAAGAAAGTTCTCTAGATTTTTTTATTTCAAATATTTACAGGTTGTAAATATGATTAACTTTTTAAAATTTCAATGCATCTGGTTCAGGGCTTTTCTCATAAGATACGATTTTATGATTTCATTTTACCTGTACAACTGATTAAAGTTGTTCAAGATTAATTTAGCAAACATTCAAAATGAATTTACTGAGTGCCTACTGATTTCAGAAAACTAAATTCTAATGGAGTATTTAAAAGGAGTTTGCATTCTATAGTACTTAAAATATACTTGACTAGAAATGAGAAAATTATAAAGTAACAAAATTATGAACGTATGTGAATACAAAATGTAAACCTATGTACTGTGTAATGAGTTATCATAGTGAAATGAAATTAGGAATTAAGAATAACTTTGTAGTCATGCATTAAATAATCAAAAGCTCATATTTACCCAGTGCTATTAATTGTTAATGTTTTAAATCTTAGAGCATTAATGCTGTTTTTTCTTAAGATGAAATCTACCTTTTGGTGACACTTTGTTTATTTTTCTGGAGAAAGAAGAAAAGGAATCAGTAGCCTCAGGGATCTTGGCTTTGTTATTTTGAGAAGCATTTTGGGGAAATGCTATCAAACTGTCCCTATATTTTAGTATTTGCTTCTGAAACTGTATAATGAGAAAACAACATAGAAACTTTTTTAGGTGTAGTCCCTCAAAAGTCTCACTCTAGGGAGAGGCAAAGAGATGTGAGACATTCTATTTTGATGATTCTGAGAGGGAAAGTGATTCTTTGAGAAACACTTTATACTCAACATAAATGGGGATAAGATGACTGGAGAACCACAGGCCATGTGTATAGTGTCAAGCTGTTGTGAGATTTTGAAAGTTGAGTCTCTTAGTAAAATGTACATTTATAAAAAAATTTCCTCCCCCAGGAGATGGGAGGGTGAGGGTTAAGTTTTAAACCCCCACTCTCTATACTACATAAAGTGTCTTAAAATGAATCCAAAAGAAAATTTCTTACACCCATGCACGAGGACTGGGTAATTTCGTACGAGCTTAAACATAGTATCTCCGATATTTAATTTGGTTAGGGGCCTGGAGACAGTGTTTTTTTATGTGAGCTAAAAGACGTAGTGCTAAGATTTCTGGCACCCCATTCCTATTTTCATTGTAGGGGCTTCCCAAGAAGGAGCAGAAGCAAACTACTCCCTACACGGTTTGAGAAAAGGAGACTTTTTCCGCTTCAGGGTGTCCCGTGGACTGACAGGCTTGTCCCAGTCACCTCCAGCACGCGGCCCTTCAGGGCTGAAGGCGCGTTCCCGAGGCCAGAGGCCTCTCGGTTCAGCTCCGCAGCGCCAGGGCAGAACCTCGCTCCTACATGCGCTTATTAGGAGAACGTGTGTCTTTCCTGGGGGGGAGGGTGATAGATAGGGCTGAACGGGGTGGAGGAAAACGGAGAGGGAGGGTCTGGGACCACTTCAAATCCCACCCCTTTCCGGCGCCCGCGAGAGCTCCTGGGGCTTCCCCAAACCTTGTCCCGGCTCCTGGGAAGCCACAGCTGTAGCTACAGTTGTAGGAAAGGTTGTTCCCTTTCCCTTTTCCTTTTCCCCTCCTCCTCCTCCTCCTCTTCGGCGCTCCCTCACGTGGCGTCTTGGGTTTTTTCTGCCCCGCCCCCTCTGGTCTTCCTAGCGCTTCTCCTTAACATGTGGCCATGAACTTGCAGCTCCGCGGGGCCGAGGAGGTGCCCCCTAGGTCTGGCCTCACGGGCTAGAGGGCAGGGGCTGCTCGACCCTGGCGTCGCAGTTTCTCCGGCGAGAGCACTCTCCGTCTGGGCGGTGCTTGGGGCCCGGCCTTGGGTTGAGAGGAGTCGGAAGGCCGCCCCAGGGGGCGGGCCCAGGGAAGAGGTGGCGGGCTTTCCGGCCAGCTCCAGGTCGGGGCGGCGGAGCAGAGCCCGCTGCTCCTGAATGGCAGTCGAGCCTTTCCTAGGTTTCCGCGCCCTCCGTATTCAGGCTTGCGGGATGCGGAGGCTCGTGCAGCAGCCTCACGGCCCTTTCTTGACCCCGGTCCCGCGAGGGCTGCGGGCCGCAGGCCGCTGGTGGGCGCTGCCAGTGCTCTCCGCTATCGCGCGCTGGCAGCCGACATGCTGGCTCCCCTTGGTCCGCCGCGTCAGTGTAGGCCGCGGGAAGGAGTGGTGCTTGCCCCCGGGCCACGATACGGGCATCAAGATCTACAACAGTCTAACCCAAAGGAAAGACCCTTTAATCTTGCCCCGCCCGGAAGCCACCTCCTGGTAGCGCTGGCGATTCGTTACTGGATTTGGGGGTCTCCACCGAGGGCCTGGTGGGGAGAGGGCAAGGAGTGGGGGAGGGTGAACCCACCATTTTCTGGAAGGAGTAGACGAGTATCTGGTAGTCTAAATTTGGGCAGTTAGGAAACGCATTATATACCTTTAAGTCGGTTTTATATGATCATTGAATTTGTACCTTTATTTTTAATTTGCGATGTGAAATAACTAAGCCAAATGTTTAAGGGAAGCTGCTTGGTATAAAAAGAACGTGGGAGTTTGAAGTATGAACATTTCTTCTCACCTACTCATCTGTGCCACCACGGACCAGCCACTGAGCTTCTTTGAACCTTAGTTTCCTCCTTAGTAAAATGAGGGGGTTGAAATAAAGGACCCCAGAGATTCTTGACTCTTATTCGACAACCTAGTGATCTGAGATCAGAGTTAAAATCCTCTTTCAACTTCTTGCTAGTTCAAGGTTCTTAATCATTTTTGTGTATCATGGTCCTTTTTTTTTTTTTAACCCTTGTACTTCGGTGTATTGTCTCATAGGTGGAAGAGTGGTAAGGGTGGGCAATGGGGGTCAAGTGACTTGCCCAGGGTCACACAGCTGGGAAATGGCTGAGGCCGGATTTGAACCTAGGACCTCCTGTCTCTAGGCCTGAATCTCACTCCACTGAGCTACCCAGCTGCCCCCTATCATGGTCCTTTTGACAATCTAATGATGCCAATGGACCCCTTATAAAAATGAAATACAAAAATACTTAAAAGTTACAAAGGAAACCAGTTACAATGGAAACCAGTTGAAATAGATATAAAATTTTTTTTTTTTTTAAGTTTTTGGACCCCAGGTTAAGAACTGCTTTGCTAGTTATTTGCCCATTATTTTCCTTCCTGGGGCTTGGGAGTGGTTCACATTTTTAATTCCTTGTAATGGGGAGGCACTAGAATCCTCCCAGCTCAAAAATCCTCTGACCCTGTGTATGAATTTTTCTTAAAATGGCACTGCATTGTGAAACTAATGGCTATCTTGTAGTTATGAATATAGTATATTGCTACTGAAAAGCCATTTCAGTTAAAATGATCTTAACTTTGTTCACAGGTATAGTTGTGGACCAACTGTTTATGATCATGCACATCTTGGGCATGCTTGGTGAGTTGCAATACATTTGTCTTTCTGTATTTGTATTTCAGAAGGTTTTCTTCTTGTAAAAGAATAGCTTTAAAAAAACAAATGGATTTGTCTTTGCTCTTAAAATGACTTTAATCTGCCCTGGTCAGAATTGCCACCTTACTTAATGAAGTTATTGCTCACTTTCCTTAGCATCTCTACCTGCAGTCTCAAGAAATTTTTTTTTTTAAACCCTTACCTTCCGTCTTGGAGTCAATACTGTGAATTGGCTCCTAGGCAGGAGAGTGGTAAGGGGAGGCAATGGAGGTCAAGTGACTTGCCCAGGGTCACACAGCTGGGAAGTGTCTGAGACCAGATTTGAACCTAGGACCTCTAGTCTCTAGGCCTGGCTCTCAATCCACTGAGCTACCCAGCTGCCCCCTCAAGAGATTTTAAAGTATTTTATGAATTGGAGGGAAATGGACAGTTTAAGTACTCTGGCATTTATTTTCATTTCAGGAAGCTGAGTAAATGTTAAATAACTGACAAGCTGAAGACATTACTGTATTCATTTATTTAAAGCCCACCTTTTTGATTAAGTTGACCTTTTTGTAATGTGTGAAAAATCTCACATTTGTTTAATAATCCTAACCAGAATGGTAAAGAAGAAACAGTCCTAAAGTATTTAAAAGTAAATGATTACAAATGCAAATTTCAGTTTTTTGTATGATAGGATGAAAATTAGCTTTCATAAAAATAAAATGGCTAAAATAAACCATTAAAAGTTGCAGGCTTTGAAAATATTTTTATCTACCTAGTGTATGCAACCTATGAAAAGAAGAAATGTTTATTTTTTCCTTCATTTAGTCTTCTCTGTATTCCAATATTTTAGTACTAATATTAATCTTTTCATAGTATCATTTAAATTCAGTTATTAGTTTGATCACATGCCCAGATTTCTTTCTGGGAGACAACTTTTCAATTTTGAGGAAATATAATGGACACATAAGGTGATATATTGTAACTAATGAGGGTGTAGTTTCTGTGTAGCACAGAACCTCTAGGTATTTAATTTCAGTCATTCAATCTTTTATTAAGTGCCTACTATGTGCTTAGCACTGTGTTAAGTCCTGGAAAAACTAAGATATAAGATAGTTCCTGCACTTGAGGAACCAACAATTTAATGATTTTACTAGGTGATAGCTGATCTCCTTAAGACTAGTTATCTTTTTACTTATAATCCCCCTCCATTCCCTTACCCCATTTTAAACTGAGTGAGGAATAAGACTAGAAGGAAAAGTGAAATGTTTAGAACTGAGACTACTTTTTTTTTTTCTTTTTTAAACCCTTAACTTCTGTGTATTGGCTCCTTGGTGGAAGAGTGGTAAGGGTGGGCAATGGGGGTCAAGTGACTTGCTCACGGTCACATAGCTGGGAGGCCAGATTTGAGCCTAAGACCTCCTGTCCCTAGGCCTGACTCTCAATCCACTGAGCTGCCCAGTTGCCCTTATGGAGAGACTTCTTGATTGCTTGGGCTGCAGATTTCTTTTCCACTTCTATTGTAGCCTGTAGTCTCAAGGGCTTGAAGGCATTTAAGAACTATTGAAGGGAGGAATATGAATAGTCAGATACTCTGAAATTCACCTTTGTTTTTTAATTAACCATCTTTTTATTTGCTTTTATTAAGCCTTCCCGAATAGGTAGGGAGGAGGGAAGTAGTTTGTAGAAAAAAATCTTATAACTTAAAATTTGGCAGAGAGAAATAGATGGAGAAAGAAAATATGCAACTATGTGGTTGATTTCCACCTATCCTGAGAAAGTAGAATTTTCTCAAACTGCTAAAAGATTATTATTCAGAGAAAAAAAATGTATTTTTAAAAATTTGCATATATCTGCAGTCTTTGTTCTAGGTGGTGGCTTTTTTTGTTTTGTTTTGTTTAATTGAATGGTTAGGTTTGAAGTGAAAAGTTATCAGATGTCAAGATGACTGAGATGTTCACTTCGTGAATTACATTTTCATTAGATATTTTATGTTATTAGTCATATAAATTGCCTATTTAAATAAGAGGAGGAACTAAAATCTGATAATATGCTAGTCATTCTTTTATGTGGTCCTTGAAGATGATTTTGGATACTCTTCCCTCCTTTATTTGATGATTCCTGTTAGAAAGCAAACATATATCAAACACTATGTACAAGTCTAATGTGAAATGTAAGGTGCAGTTTAGTTGAAAAAGTTACTATATATATTTAAAAAATTATATACCATAGTCTGTAAGTACCAGATGAGTGATAGAAACAATAATACAATTTTTGGGGAGGGTGAAATATGTCATTACCTGGCCTGAATCGTGTATATTTTCATAGAAGATTGGGAACTTAAAGCCTTGGGAACTGGGGCTTGAAGGAATGGGCCAGATTCTTTTAAGTATTGAGGAGGGGTATTTCGGGAAAGAAAGATGTTAGCAACAATAGAAAGTGTATTTGATAAAAGAATTCTTGTAGAGGATGTTGGAGGGCTTTAATATCTCAGCCTAAGGGATTTGATTGCATCCTGCAGGAAATGGGGAGCCATTAAAGATTTCTGAGTGTAGAATATCAGAAAAACCTGGAATTATAGAATTGGACAGAATTTTAGGGTTCAGTTAGACCCTTCATTTTACAAATGGGAAAAAGAAGGCCAAGAGATATTAAGTGAATTATACAAGGTAAAAGAAATAGTGATGGCCCTAGAACCCTAACTTTCTGGTATACCACTTCAAATCTGGTGTTCATTTGTCTTGGGTTATGATAGTGAATGAACATTTTAAAAATACCTACCATGTTCATTTAAATTCCAGCACTGTAGAACAAAGGTTTTTATACTTTTTGGTTTCAAGACCCCTTTACACTTAAACATTAATGAAGATGGGGTGGGGTGGGGGGGTGGGGAGCTAGGGTGAGACTCAGATGGGAAGTCTGGGGGTTCAAATATGGCCTCAAGACACTTCCTAGCTCGTTGACCCTGGGCAAATCACTTATTGCCCATTGCCTAGTCCTTAATGCTCTCTTGCTTTAAAACCAATACATAGTATTGATTCTAAGATGGAAAGTGAGGGTTTAAAAAAAATCAATGAGGATCCCAAATGTGGGTTTCATGGGTTATATATTTGTCATACTAGAAATTTAAATTGACAAATTTTAACAATATTCATTTTAAAAAGCAATAATAAATCTACTACATATTGACATAAATAACTATATAAAATACCATATGAAACAAACATTTAGTGAGAATAATTCATTGTTTTATATATTTTTACAAATTGCTTTAGTGTCTGAATAATTTAAAAATGACTGGATTCTTATGTCTTATGTATACAATCAGTTGTGATGTTTTGAAGTAAAGGAAATTTGACCTCACATAGATATGTAGTTGAAAAAGGGAGGAGAATCTTAATAAACAAGTAATATCTTAGAATTATGTAGATACTTTTGACCTCACAGATCACCAGAAAGGTTTTGGGAACCTTCAGAGGTCTAGGGACCACACTTCAAGAAGTACTGATAGAGAGAATGATATGAACTACTGTAGCAGCCTCCCAGACTTTCTATTAGTCTTTCACACGATTGCCAATTCTTTCTAAGGCATAAGTCTGACCACAATTCTTCTACCCCCAAATCCTTAGTAATTCCTTATTTTCTCTAAAATAAAAACACTCTTTTTAGTCTGACATTTAAGACTCAGCACAATCTTGATGCAACTTGCTTCTCCAGATTTATTTCAACTTATTCCCTCTTCATGTATATTCTATGTTCCAGCTAACTCTGGCCTGCCCTAAAGCCTTGACTCCTCATCTTCTCTTCAAAGCTCATTTCAGGTATTGCCTTCTCTGTGAAGCAAGCCTTCATAATTGAATGAATTATTTGTCGCACTGGCCTGTGGCAAGTTGGAGGGAAGCCCACTAACTCTTATCAAAACAGCACTGCCCCCTGCAGCCCACAACTTAGCAGCATTTGAAGATAGATTTCTTTTTGAAAGTTCCTCTCTACAACAGATAGTCTTTTATAGCATCTCACTCTTGGATATTAGAAGCCATTTGTCTAATCCATACTGAGGAGGAATTCCTTTTCCAACATCTTCAACAAGACACTTGAAGACCTTCAGTGAAGGGGAATGCGCTACTTCTCTAGTCTGTCCATTCCGGTTTGAGATAGCTTTCACTGTTGAGATACTTTTTTCTTACCCACATTATTCTTCATCTCTTCTTTGCCTTGGGTTATTACTTAGTGATATGGGTACTACTTTCCAACAATGCAATGACCAACCCCATTTAACCTACATTCCTTTTTGAGCCCTGTTATCCTTTATGCCTTTTGTAGCCTGCTCATAAATCCTACATAGTTCATACATGTTTCATGGTTCATACAGTGTTTTAGGGACTTCCCTTTAGATCTTTTGGCATCATCTGGCTGTCATTATACTCTGCAGGCTGCCATATCTGTTATCCCTTGCTCTTATGACTAGCCCACCTTCCTTTCTTTTCTTTTCTTTTTTTTTTAATTTTAAACCCTTAACTTCTGTGTATTGACTTATAGGTGGAAGAGTGGTAAGGGTAGGCAATGGGGGTCAAGTGACTTGCCCAGGGTCACACAGCTGGGAAGTGTTTGAGGCCAGATTTGAACCTAGAACGACCTGTCTCTAGGCCTGGCTCTCAATCCACTGAGCTACCCAGCTGCCACCCTTTGCAGTTCTTAATTAAGATTTTTCAACCTACTTGGGTCAGCCACAGACCTCTCCTTCATATTCAGTCTCACACATTTATCTCTGGGCAGGTCACTTAATCAGGGTTTGCCATAAGAGCACTTATTTCACAGGATTCTTGTGAGGCTCAAATGAGATAATATTTAGAAAGTATCTAGTACAGGGTAGATGCTATGTAAATGCTTATTCCTTTCTTTTTTTCTTCTTCCTATTGCTTTTTTTTAAATAACAAATTTCCACATGAGTTTTCCAAAGTTATATAATTCAAACTGTCTCCCTTCCTTCTTCCTTCCCCCATCCTGGTGCTGGCAAGCAATTCTTCCCATTGCTTTTTAGATAAACCTCAACTTAATTTCTAAAAAAAATCAACCTTTTTTTTCCTCATCCCAATTCCTACCACCCCCACTAAAAAAAGAAAAACAAAACTTGTAACAATTTTGCACAGACTATATAAAGATAAATTCCTACACTGGTTATATTTTAAAATGGTATCTTATTTTGTGTATTTAATTTGACAAGGAGGTGGGTAGCATTTTCATTATTAGTCTTCTGGAATTGTGATTGGTAATTGCTTTGATCAAAGTTCCTAAGTTTTTAAAAGTTGTTTGTTTTTATCCTTTTGTCACAATTTAATTCCCTAAATTCCAGGGTATTTTATGAGTTAAAGCCATAGGTCGGGGCAGCTAGGTAGCTCAGTGGATTGAGAGCCAGGCCTAGAGGTCCTAGGTTCAAATTCGGCCTCAGACACTTCCCAGCTGTGTGACCCTGGGCAAGTCACTTGGCCCCCATTGCCTACCCTTACCACTCTTCCACCTATAAGTCAATACACAGAAGTTAAGGGTTAAAAAAAAAAAAGCCATAGGTCATCCCTAAAAGAATATATTAAAAAGGATGGGCCTCTACCTTCATCTTCTAAAAAGTGGATTGTTGGGTAGTTGTGTAGCATGCTTATGTGGTTCCAAGTGATAAATTTGCAAAAAAGGGGGATAGGTTTTATTCTTTACATAAGTAAGTGTCTTTGCAAGAGTCTGATTCTTATTCCTATATTACCTACTGCATAAGATTAGTTGGAAAGTGCTTTGTAAGCTGTAAAGCCCTGTAGAAACTTGATTAGTTGTTATTTATGGAGAGAAACTCCAATTTCTCTTTACTGTCTTCCATGAGATGAAGGTTAGGCATATTAAGATCTCCCTCCCCTGTGCAGCAGGATCCAAAGGAAATACTCTCTTGATGATGTTAGATCACCAAATTTTTTATACGTGGGTCTAGTTGACATTTGGCCAGCTTCTCAACTGGACCTTGATGATTTTTTAATGGTTTTATTCATTACTTTTTACCCCACAGTTGTTTCTTTATATTCTTAGCTTCCTGCTTTTCTCCCCTCCCACCCCTGACTTCCCTTGTAACAAGGGAAATTTAAGCAAAACCAGTCAACACAGCTACCCAATCTGATAGCATATGCAACATTCTGTATCTCTAGTCACCCACCTCTGTACTGGGTAAAAAGAGGTGTGTGTTCTATCATTTGTTCTCTGAAACCAAGACCTATCAATCTAGTTGCTTTAGTGTTTTTGGTTGTTATCTTAGTCATTTTAAATATTTTTCTGGTTCTAATTATTTATACTGTGCATGTTTTTCCAAATTCCTCATTATTTCTTAAGAGTGTGATAGCATTTTACTTCATTGGTATGCACTATTTGTTTAGCTAAAATGGCCATCACTTTGTTTCTAGTGTTTAATGCCACAAAAGTGCTTTTATGAATATTTTGGTGTGTATGGAATCTTTTTTGTCCTTGTTCTCCAGTTTTGTGAATTTTTTCACAGTTTCAAATTGTTTTCTGGGACAGTGAAACCAAGTCATAGCTCCACTAATATCTTCTTCCTATTTCCCTTCTAACATTAATTATTTTGTTTTTTGTATCATTGCCCCTTCGTGAGTTGAAACTTCAGAGGTATTTAATTTTATGCTCATTTATTATGAATGATTTGTCTTAAAACCTTAGTTTTGAATTTCTTTTCTATTGGGTAACTGCTCTTGGTCATATATTTATGCCAATCCTCTGCATATCTAAGGTCTTTTATCAGAGATATTTGAAAATTTTTTCTAATTTTTGTAATTTCTGTCTAGCATATTGATTTTGTTCATGCAAAAGTTTTTTTATATTATGTAATCAAATTTGTCTATTTTTATCTTTTATGACCATTTTTGGTTTGATTAATAATTCTTCCAACCCCTCATTCTCAGCCAGAGTTATGAAAGATAACTCTTCCATATTCCTCTAATTTGTTTATGATGTAACCATGTAGATTTATGTTGAATATCAATTTCAAGCAGATTGTGGTATCTGGTGTAAGTTGCTGACCTATGTAATTTATGCCAAACTGCTTTTCAAGTTTTATAGAGACTTCTTTGATTGAAGAATTGTGAGCAATTTAGGAAATGAAGCAGAATTCATTTTGTTTTAGGACAGATAAACAATTTATTATTATCTTTTACCTAGTTTAAATGACATTAATTAAAATGTGACATAGATCAATATGTATATTCAACAAAGATATCACTGTTTGTCCTTCTTACATAAATGTTATTGCACATCAGTTGATGTAGAAGTATAAGCTAAATAGCTTTGCAGAGACATGCCTCTGTTGACAGCGAAGCAGTTAATGTCTTATTCTCCATAGAGTTTGTGTAGAGACTAAGTTTTAATTATCTTTTTATTTTCCCCATTGCTAAGCAAGAGTATATAGTATTTATGAAACTCTTAATGAAAAGCAAAAAACCTACTTGTTTCTTTGACGAATTGACATTTTTATTACTCTTCTTTATGTTTAATTTTGTAAAACTACTTCAACTATGTTACACAGTAGGTAGGGCTTTGTACCGGAAATCAGAAAGACCCGAGTTCAAATGTAGCTTCAAATACTTAGTTGTATGATCCTGGACAAGCCATTTAACCTATTTGCCTATAAAATGAGGATTAAATAGAACCTAGCACTCAGGGTTGTTGTGAGGAGAAAATAAGTTAATATTTAAAAAGCATTTTGCAATTTGAAGCACTAGTAATAGTCATTTAAAAAAGTATTTGGGCTGGGTGTTCATATAGGAGTCTTTCCAGTACATGTATATATGTTGTGATATGTACTTCTTTGTGTACTTGTCATCTTATATGTGTATAGACAAACTACGTTGTGTGTATATAAATATATTCACCATCCATCCACATAGGTGTAAATGTTTATTTTGTAAAATAAATGTTCATAGATACCTTTTTTGTTAACAAATATTCTTCTGACCATTTTTTACCAAGATTGGTCTTAAGAGCTTGAAGTTAAAAAAATTTGCGTGCTATCTGGCCCTAAAAGTTGATAGGGCTACTGGAGAGCTCAAGTATCCACAGACTAAAATAATTGCTTTAGTGGGAAATCAAGACCCAAGAGCTTTTTTATAATTTCTTTAACAAGATTTTTTCCCTCACCCTTAAAAGTATACATAATATACTATAAAGTACAGTATAAAGAAATAGCATTTAATTCTTCATCGGTGTAAAAGTTTTACTTTTAAAAGTTTGTTATATATCTTTAAGAGGAATGCATTTATATATTTTTTTAATTTTTTCTTATCATTGCCGCTGTGAGAAACTCCAACAGATTGCATGTAGAGTTTTTCAAACTCTATAATTATTTAATTATGATATTTAAAGAGAATTTCATTTTATAATATAGATGTAAAAAGCTCAAAATCCAAAAACAAAATCCGGAAGATGGTACTGCAAATTTAAAATTTAAAGAGTATCTTTAATGGTTTATTGTTATGTAGGCTCTTTGCACCACAGAGTAGAATGAATCCGGAACAGTCTTTTTCTTTTACAAACTAAGTTGAGCAAACTTAGCCTTAGGTCCTGTCTACCTTTTAGTTATGGAAACCTAGGTGTCTAGGAGGAATCTCTCCTTTCTTTCTCCTGAACTCTGAATAATATCTTGAAGCATTTTAAATGGAAGGTGTATTTAGAAATAAATTATTTTAACAGTAATTATTTTAAATAGTAATTTAATACCAACTTAAGTAGTAGTTATTTTCTGTATAAAAATTGTAATGAAAATATGACTTTCTCTTTCAGTTCATATGTTCGGTTTGATATAATTAGAAGAATCTTAACAAAGGTTTTTGGATACAACATTGTCATGGTGATGGGGATTACAGATGTAGATGATAAAATAATCAAAAGAGCAAATGAGGTAAATATGAAATATTATTAATTGTTGACTGAGCATTGTGACTGCATGTATTATTTATATTTAAATACTTCAAATTATTTACTTTATTCACAGGTGAAGCAATTTTTATAATCTAAATACATAAACCATTTGGAGGCTTGTACTCATTTTTTAATCATGTCAGAATCAACTTGATTCCTGCAGTTAGATGGCTTTAATTCTTTTGGATTCTTAGGCTCTCTTAATAAATTAGTTATATTCTTCCATACTATAGAAGCTTTAATTTTTACCTCCAGATGAGTAATTTATTCCTTTTCGACAAGGTATATTATACCCATTTCAAGTATGATATGACTTATCAAACTTTCAGTGACTTTCAAAAACTATTTTGTTAGTCATTGATTAAGGACATGGTTCTTATTCATTTTACACTATTGATTATTAAATTTTTTTAAGTCTACAGAAAAACCTCAACATTTCTTATGCTCTTTGTTTAATTTTAATGGATATTTCTGTATATTGTGTGTATCGATGAAGGAAAGGAAGATGAGATTATATGATTTTTTTGTTAACATGGGGAGTTTTCTAGGCAAAAAATATTTTGCAGTTAGATAATCTTGTCTTTATGGCTTCACAAGGCATTTAATAGATGAATGGGTTTTTATGGACATAGGAAAAATATTTTTATGATATTGCTAATCAAGATAAAAATTAGTATAGAGGAAAATCAGATGGGCTAGATTGGTTTTTGGAGAAGAGGTAAAGAAAATAATAATAGCTAGTTGAAGAGAAAACTTCCATTCTGAAAATAATAACTGCTAGCTGAAGAGAAAGTTTCCATTTTGCCTTTAATTCTACCTCCTTCTAGCCTCCAGTCTTTAGACATCTTTCTCTCAGGTCTTAACTAGTCCTCTCATTTTATAAGGCAGCATGATATAGTGGAAAGAGCTCTGATTGTGAATTGGAGTAACTGGATTTAAAGCCCAGCTCTCGTAGTGTCTAACTGTCTGACTTTATTTAGGTAATTCAAGTATTCTGTCTTCTGTTTCTTAATTTCTTCATCTGTAAGTTAAGAGGCATGGCAAGGAGATCTGTCTGATTGGAAAGAGATTGTGGGGATGAGAGGTTGAAATAAGATGAAATAAGTTGATTTATTAGAGGACTTTGAATTTCAGATTTGAGGAGTTCAGATTTTAATTAATAGTAGTAACTGATAAAAATGCTCTTGTTTGTTTCTTCCCAGGAAGATTCTCCTCAAAACCATATTTCTATATGATTTCTTGTTCATAATTGACTGAAGGTGGAGTAGAGGTGGGTAGAACATAGAGTACCTCTAGAGGTTGTCGCAGGAGCCTAAAAGTGAACTCAATAACCCAGACCAGAGTCTGAAAGGACGAGACATTGAGAAAGAAGTGACAGGATTTGCTGGTGGGGTACAGGATTTGCTGGTGGGGTATAGAGGGCAACAGAAAGAGAAATTAAGCTTTGTTACTATTTAGTCCACCAGGTGCTATTGACAGAGGAGGATTTATCAGGAAAGGGATTTTGTTTGGAATCATCTTGTTTGTCATAGTATTTCATTACAATCATATTCTACAACTTGTTCAGACATCCCCCAATTGATGGAATCCCCTCAGTTTCCAATTCTTTGCCACTACAGGAGGAACTACTATCAATATTTTGTCCAAATAGATTCTTTTTCCCTATCTTTGATCTCTTTGGAATACAGACTTACTAGTGGTATTCTTGGGTCAAAAAAGTATACACAGTTTTACAGCTTTTTGAGCACCGTTCCAAATTGTTCTCCAGAATGGTGGTTGCAGTTCACAACCCCACCAACAGTGTATTAATGTCCCAATTTTCTTACATCTCCTCCAACATCATTTTCCTTTTCTTCCATATTAGCCAAATCTGATAGGTGAAATGGTACCTCAGAGTTGTTTTAATTTGTATTTCTCTAATCAGTAGTGATTTAGAGCATTTTTAAGTTGACCTATAGACAGTTTTAATTTCTTCATCTAATAATTGCCTGTTCATATCTTGACCATTCATCAATTGGGAAATGACTTGTATTCATATAAATTTGGCTCAGTTCTTTATATATTTGAGAAATGAGTTTGAGACACTTGTTATATAAATTTTTCCTCAGTTTTTGGTTTCCTTTCTAATCTTGTTTGCTCAAAACCTTTTTAATTTAATGTACTCAAATTTATCCATTTTACATCTCATAATATTTTCCATGTCTTGTTTGGTCATAAAATCTTTCCTTATCCATAAGTCTGACAAGTAAACTATTCCATGCTCCCCGTTTATGTTATCACCCTCTATTTCTAAATTATGTATCCATTTTGACTTTTATCTCAGTAAATAGTGGGAGATGTTGGCCAATGCCTCATTTCTGCCATACTGTTTCCCGGTTTTCCCAACAGTTTTTGTCAAATAGTGAGTCCTTCTCCTAAAGGCTTGGATCTTTGAGTTTATCAAACACTATGTTAATATGGTCATTTATTACTTTGTGTTTTGTATCCAATCTGTTCCACTGATCCACTACTCTATTTTTTATCTAATACCAGATTATTTTGATGATTACCATTTTATAATACAGTTTGATATCTGGTATAGGGAGGCCACCTTCATATTTTTTTTAAAATTCCTTAACATTCTTGACCTTTTGCTCTTCCAGATGAAATTTTAAATTATTTTTCTAGCTCTATGAATTTTTTTGGTAGTTTGATTGGCATGGCACTGAATACCTAAACTAATTTAGGTAGAATGGTCGTTTTTATTACATTGGCTTGACCAACCAATGAACAGTTAATGTTTTTCCAATTGTTTAGATCTGAAGGGGAGTTTATTTGGGAAGGAAGGTGATTTAACTTTTTTAAAAACTTGGTTTTAGAAGTAGAATAGGTTCTAGGGGTGATGCTTGAGACTAGTTTGAGATGGCAATGTTGATTTGGCAGTCACAAGTAAAAGACTGGCTTAGGGGGGCAGTTTATATTTTTTACTTATATATTTAATAAAGATTTGGAGTTATGTGATCCTGTGCAAGTCACTTCACCCTGTTTGCTTGTTTCCTAATCTGTAAAATGATCTGGAGAAGGAAATGGCAAACTACTCCAATGTCTTTGCCAAAAAAAGTGCCAAATGGGGTCATAAAGAGTTGAACATAACTGAAATGACTGAACAACAACAAATAAAAGTTTGCAATCAGGGAACTTCTGTAGAATTAGTTGGAAGTCTCCAAAGCCTCAGAATTTTTTTTAAATCCTTACCTTCTGTCTTAGAATCAGTACTAAGTGTCCGTTCTAAAGCAGAAGGGATAAGAACTAGGCAATTGGGGTTAATTGATTTACCCACTAGGAAGTGTCCGAGGTCATATTTGAACCCAGCACCTGAGGTCTCCAGGCCTGGCTCTATATCCACTGAGTCACCTACCTGCTCCAAATACTTAGCATTTAAAAATTTTCCACACTTGTAAATTTCTGTGGCAGCATTTACTGTATTGAACTTTATTACAACATTTACATAGTGTTTTAAGACTTTTAAAGTGCTTTTCTTACAACTACGTGAGATTGATAATATGAATAATATTAATATTCCCAATTACCAGATGAGAAAATGGAGGTTCAGAGAGACTAAATGACTTGCCCATGGTCATAAATTTTATGTCAAGAGTTGGGATTTGAATATGATTCAGATTTTTTAATTCAAATGCTCTTTAATTCAAAATGCTCTTAACAGTATATTATGTTATTTCACTCTTATGAGAAGTCATGAACTAGTTTAATTTTGCTTCGAAAGAATTGTTACATTTTTGATGATAAATATGTGTTTGCAAGGCAGCAGTAATGATATTCCATTTTTTAGTATTTGTAAAAAAGGCTATTATTTTATTTTACTTCCTCATTTTCTAATGATGGCAAAATCTTGCATGCCATCTGCTTTGAGATTTGTTTTAAAAATATTTTAAATTGTGATATTACACTTATCTGAATTACTCTTGACATTTAATTTCTGGCACAGTTTTGAGTTTGTCAGACAAAAAGCAAAGCAGAAGGATTTATTAAATGAATTAGGGATAAAAATTGAGAAACTTAGTTCCTTGGCATGTTAACATTTCACACCTTAAACAGTGAAAAATATCTTCTCTTGGTTCAAGGCAATTTATCTTTTATTCTGATCAGATACCAGTGTTTGCAAGTATCCTGAAGCTCTGATAATCTGACTGAGGTACATCTTTGAACAATTAGAAACTTCTAAACGGTGGAGTCCTGTGTGTTTCTGTGACCCCTTTTAATGGTTTCTTCTTAGTGGCAGAAATTAGCATGATAAAGCTGACTCTTTAATTATCTGCATAAATGAAGGAGAACTGGAACGTGATTATCTTAAATAATATATGAATTATTCTTAAAGGAGGATATATATAAAAAAAGTTAGCTCACAATTTACAGCCTTTCTGTGTTACGGTGTGAGAGATATAGTCTCAAATTATTGAGGACAGAGTTATCAAACCCCTTAAGTTAAGCCAGATTAAAATGCAATTAGGAGATGTTTAACAAAATAAATTAAAATACAGCATAACAGATATTAATTAATGGTTTTCTAAGTTAATATGCTGTTTTCAGGAATCTGTTCCTATTTAAGTTTGATAACACTGGATTAGATGATACTACAGTTATTTTGAGTAATGATTAGATGACCAGACTCATCGATTTGTTAATGGTTCAGTGGTAGGAAGAGGTTTCCTATGGACTAGCGCAGGGCTGTGTGCTTAACTTTCTGATATTTAACATTTTTGTTAGTGATTCAAAGATATTATAGCTAGCATATTTACCAGATTTACAGATAACACAAAACTGAAAGAGATCACTTAGTGAATCTTAAAGTCAGGATCCCAAAGGATCTTGATAGGCTAGATCCTGGTACTGTATCTAATAAGATAAAATTAATAGCAGTAAATGTTAAATCTTGTACTTGAGGAGTAACAGTCAAGTATAAGATTGGAGACACATAGTTTGATAGTAGTTGTGGAAAAGATCTGGAAGTTTTAGTAGACTGAAGCTCCTCATCAGTCAGGAGCATGATGTGGCTGCCAAAAAAAACACAAATGCAGTCTTTAGGAAGGAATATAAACTCCAGGAATAGGGAGATGATACTCCCACTGTATTCTGCCCCTGTTGGACCTCACTTAGAGTATTACAGTAGTTTCTGGGAATCACAGTTTTTCTTAAACATTTCTTAATTGTAAATGTTTAATGTTAAATGAGAGTTTTCAAAAGAGGGATTCAAGGATCATGAAGGACCTTGAATCTATATTATATGAGGATTTTTGAAGGATTTGAGCATGCTTAATTTGGAGAAGACTTAGGATCGTCACCTTGTGGAAGAGGGTTTAGACTTGTTCTACTTGGCTGTAGAAGGTAGAACCAGGAGCAGTGGGTAGAAGTTGCAAAAAGGCCAATTTTAGGCTCAAGGTCAGGAAAAATTTTCTAACAGAGTTGTTCAGAGATAGAATTAGCTGCTCTGAGAAGTAGTAGATTCCTCCTTTTGAGATGTTTTCAAGAAGCTAGACCTGTTGACAGTATGTTGTGGTGAATTTTATGTATTATAGGTTAGACTAGATGATTGTTGAAATATCTTCTAACCCTCAAATTCTCTGATTCTGTGTTTTACTCAGGCTAATATATACATTTCAATTTTTCCCTGAACATTTAGAAACTGATAAGCATCCTAGAAGGAGTAGGTAGAAAGGAAAAGAGACAGCATAGAATTAAACATTACATCAAATAATCTACACACAGATAATCTAGAATAAACTTTTTTTTTCCCCTGTGGAAAACAACAGGCTATTTTATAATCATTTTAGCCTAACTTTGTTTTTTTGATTTGTGGCTAAAAATAATATTTGAAATTTTTGAAGCAGCCAGTTAGAGACTTTTAAAAATCTTAATTTGGATGTGTTTTGGGTATCTTGGGTGGCATCATCTCATTAAAATTACTACCTATAGCCAATGATTAACTTCTTGGGTGATCTTCAGGAAATCAGTTGACCTTTTCATCTCCAATTTTCCCAGTATTTTACCTTTTGAATGTTTAAGTAAGTATTTATTTGGTTTTGGTTGCTGTGAGAAGTGCTAAATAAAATATTTGTAAAACTGCTTGCATATACATAGTGCCTTTGAAATTCTAATACTCATGTATGAAATGTTAGCAGGAAGCCTGTCTGAATGATTTCTGGTTAGAGTTTTCATTCCAGGTTCATTTCCCTCTTTTTTCTTTGATGGCTAGTTAAATTGATTTTTTTTCTCATTTAAAAAGCAGAAATGATTCTTGTAAAACTGAAAATTAATACCCTTTTAGCAATGTAAGTTTGTGTATTTATAGCCTCAATAGCTCTTTAATGGATCATGGATCTCTCTTCCTCTCTTCTTCTCTGTTGCCATATTTTAGATTATTTCTTTTGACATCTGAGAGTTTAGAAATTTAAACATTCCTAATCATAACAAATTGGTACATAGAATAGTTTGATAGTTTACTTTTTTGAGAATAGAGCATAATAAACATTTTTAATAGTACAAAATAATACTGTTATTTGCTTCAATCTGTCACATTGCCTTCCAACCAGAAACCCATGTCAGTTAAACCTTTATGACCACTGATTGCTTGGGTACAGATGTGGCCCTTGCCCATGCTAGGCCTTTAATGTTTAATAGAATTGAGATTTTGGGGCTCTGAAAAAAATGGCTAAGAACAATGAAACCATTTTACCTAGCTCCTTCTTTGTATTTAAAAAATAGCCATAGTTTGCCTTTTGGCTTTTTATTCACAGATAGTTGACTGCTTACTCTCAGTAGCTTCTTGTTATTAACTGATAAGCTTCTCTGTTGTAGATGGACATTGCACCCTCAGCTCTGGCCCATCTTTATGAGGAAGATTTTAAACTAGATATGGCTGCATTGAAGGTATTGTCACAATTATTATGGTCACAATCATTAAAAACTGAATATGTGTTTTCTCTCTATTTTGTATTCTCAAAGTCTCTTTAATAGTAAAATACAATTATATTGTGATTAACATTTCCATAAGTAGCCTAAAATCAGTTCTTTCTCCTTTACTTTAGGTACTTCCACCTACAGTATATATGAGAGTAACTGACAGTATACCTCATATCATTTCATTTATTGAAGGAATAATTGCTAAGGGGCATGCTTATTCAACTATGAAAGGTAGGATTTATGTGGTTAATATCTAGTTGTAATTTGAGTATGAACACATGACAATTGGGATCTTTAGAAACTTGATAGTATGTTATTAATGTAATTTATTATTATTATTGACAATAGTAGTAGCTAGCATTTATATAGTACTTGAAGGCTTTCATTTTATCCTTAAAACAACCCTGGGAGGTCTGTGTCATTATTATCCTCATACAAATGAGGAAATGGAGGCAGGTGGAGTGACTTACATGGTCACATAGTTGGCCTGAGACAGTTTTGAATGCTAATCTTCTGGATTCCAAGTCTTCTGCTCTATCCACAGTAGCATTTCTCTCTCTCTCTCCCTGGTATTAATTATATTTTCAGATGACATAAACTATTTAATTGAGTTTTTTAATGTAATTCTCACTTAAAGAAACATTTTCGTCATTTCTTGAGTAACTATGTTCCATTATAATACAGATACAATAGATTCCCCCACCCTCACCCCCCCAATCCTCAGGGGACTTTCTAGGATCTACTGTGAATTTCTGAAACCTCAGATAGAGGCCAACACTTGTAGACCCTATATATGGCATGTGTTTTGGGTTTTTTTAATACACATATATATGATAAAAGTTTAATTGATAAATTAAACATACAATAAGAATTGCTAACATTAAATACAGTAATAATAAAGTACATTGTATATTATTATGCAGTATTGAAAAATAATCACCACTTATCTGCAGGAGATATGTTCCAAGACTCCATCAAATGAATGCCTGAAACCATGGGCAGTTTTTGCTTTAACTTTTAGTACCTATGTTAACTTTATAGTATTGTGCTCTTTCTCTCCCCACTCTTGGCCCTTTGCTTAGCAATCCTCGACCTTCCAGGCAACCCCCCCACCCCCCACCCCCAAAAAAGAAATCTTTAAAAAAAGTACTGTCCAAGTAAAAGCAGAAGAACTGACACAGAGAGTATGCTACCCCAGGTAGACCACTGCTACAGTCAGACCTCCAGTGCCCTGTGCAGCCCCCAATGACTGCAAGTGACTGAAACCGAAACTGTTGATAGAGAGGACTACTGTAGATTTCTGCCCTTCAAGTGAAATTTGTTTTTAAACTTAATCTATGTAATTATATAAATTTGATGACTATCCAGAGTGACTTAACCCTAGCCAAGAGTTCAGAGTTTTAAAAAATGTTCTTCCTAGTTTCCCAGAAAAGGGTGTCAGTAATTGTGGCATTTTATTTTGGTTAGCAAATATCAAAGTATCTCCCCTGCTCTATTGTCTGACAGTCTAAATCTTGTAATTCTTTCAAGGCCTACATGGGCACTTATCATCTCCATTAATTTTTTTTTTTGACTAGCAATAACAGACACAGTAAACTTTCTTATTTGTAGATATTGAATTGTCAACACACAATTCCATAGTTCATTATGAATGATCATCTTATATAGTTTTAATCATCCAGTATCTCCAGCTAGTTCATATGCTCTTGGGGTACATGGACCATGTTTTCTATCTTCCTCTTAAGATTTGGATTTTGGCATAAACTGGCTGTGAGACTTTGAGCAGGTTACTTATCACATTAGTGCCCTCAAACAACTCTCTTAACTTGCATTAGGAGTGTTTCTTCACCAGGAAATTCCTTGTGAAATCACAGCTCTAGAATCCCTAAATCTAAAATTAGTGGAATTTTAAAAATTTACATTTATTTGGACTTTTTGTTAATTTTGTAGGGTCTTATAAGCAATATGAGAGAGGACAAAGTTACTTAGCAAGTTAATAATTTAAACAAAATTGGAAAGGGAGATACTTATTTAAGAAAAATTATACATATATATGTAATATCTTTTTATATAGGATATATCAAATGACATAGTAATGGTTTTTTTTTTTTTTGGTCTTCAAGTCCCTTTCTCTTTTCCCTCACACACACATACCTCTCTACTAGGCAATAAATTGTTAGCCTATTTAGAAAATTAAACAAGTTTTTAGGCTTATCACCTGTTAAAACTGTATTTATTTTTCCTATTATTGAGATTTGTTCCTCTAATTTACTCAAATAACCTGATGATGACAGATTTGAAGAATTAGAGGACTGTCATGGTATGAACATGTCTAAGATGGAAGCAACCAAAAATAGTCATATAAAAGTTGAATCTAGTACATTTGTCTTTTGGGAAATAAGCATCATGAAGTGGTAGAGTGAGACTTGGACTTAAATTCAGAGAACCTGAATTCCTATCCCAACTTTGCCATTCACTGCTTGTCTATGACCTTAAGCAAATCTTTGACTCTCTTAAGGCCTCAGTTTCTTTATCTGTAAAATGAAGAGTTTGAATTAGGTGATCTTTAAGATCTCTAACTCTAAATCTCTGATTTTAATTTAACTGCCTATTTCTGTGCTATTTAATTGCTTAATACTACTTACTTTCAGTGAAGAACATCATCCTTAGAATAAATAGCAGCTTAAACAGCTAGGGAGACTTCATAAATTAGAATTTGATAGTGTTCCTACCATTTTGGTAAAGCTTCTACAATTCTAAGCTTTTTTTTTCTATTTCATTACAATTTTGTAATCAGAAATGGGATGAGTCAAAACTGGTTCTGTAGTGAATTTTCTGATTAAATATTTCTTAATCTCATTTAAAAATTGTGGTGTGTGTCTATGTAAAAATGTAGGCGAATATTATTCATTGTAGAGACAGAATCCCTTATAAGTAAGAGACCTAAAATGTTTTATATAGATTAGGGTTAGAGAAAAAATTCATTTATGAATTCCTGTGAATTGGGAAAGCCCAAGATTAGAGAGATTACCTTGCCTTATAATTTACCTTTTTAAAAAATTTCCCCAAAACTTTATTTTAAAGAATTTGTACTTTTTAAACTCATTCATTTTTCTGTGTACTATTTTGTACAAATATATTGTTAAAATGAGTATTTTTTCACTCCACTATTTATGATCCTTGGGCTAACAAAAATAAATGTCATGTAATTTTAATAACTTGTGTTATTGTGTTAATAACATACAGCTATTGATCTTTAAGTCTGGGATATTTCACTGATTTTAATAATTTTTTTTTAGGTAATGTTTATTTTGACCTTAAGTCTAGAGGAGACAAATATGGGAAATTAATTGGTATTGTCCCAGAGCCAGGAGTGGAACCAGGTAAGTTGATTTAGTTTTTGCCTAAGTGCTTTAAATCTGCTTCAGCTTATTCTTTTTTAGATTGTAAGTTCCTTAAAGACAAAGATGACATATTCCATTGTTTTTTTAAAAATCATTTTTATTGATATCTTTTGTTTTAACCTCACTAAGATTTCTTCCTATCCTTTCCCTACCATCTTCTCAGAGATAACTCATATAAGAAATTTTTTTTATTAAAAAAAAAAAAAAAGAAAAAACAGGCAGAGAAAAAAATTCAGTGAAACTGATCAAAACATTGAAAAATATTGATGTAATTTATAGTGTTTATGGACCCTCTAAACCAGTGATGGTTTAGAGCCAAACTACAGCCTGCGGGCCAGATGCACCCCCCCTGAAATGTTCTATCTGGCCCTGCTACATTATCCCTAATCTGACAAATACAATGAGTAAGGTACAATACGATGAAACTTTGAAAGAGTTGCCTTAGAAACAGACTGACAGATGAGCATTTCCTTTCCTTTGGCCCCCTCTTTAAAAAGTTGCCCATCACTGCTCTAAACTCTTGACTTCTGCAAAGGAGCAAGGTTTGATATCTTTTCATATCTAATCTTTAGGATTAAGCTTGTCCATAATTTTTGTGATATTCAGTTTTGATTGTCTTATGATTATTCTTTCCATTTCATTGTGATAGTGATTATGTATGTTGTTTTTCTATCATTTTATTTCTAGTACTTAATCCATATGGTTAAAATTCAATTTATGCCCTCTATGGGTACTCAGTAAATTTTAACAGCCTTAGATTAAAATTGCTCTGGGAAATGAAGAGCTAATCAAGTTTGTACAAAAGCTGAAAAGAAGTGTGCTATTACATCCAGGGCACCATTAACCTTTTAGCCTCCCAAATTGTTTGATTAAACCAAATAGTAGTGTTGCTCATTTGGTTCTCAGGAATGAGACCTGTTTTAACGTAAGAAATGAGGTTTTTTTGTTTTTTTTTTCCTTAACTCATTTACTATTAGGGATATGATGGAAATAGTATGTTTCATTGCCAGTTATTATTTTCTGCTTCTCCAACATGTTATTCAAGCTTTACCAGAGAAACCTTAAAAGTCCATTGGTCTGTGAAGTATGAGCAGTGAAACTGATTTTCTTGTGTGACCTATAAAAATCAGAGGAGGTGGGATCATAAGCAAATGTAAAATATTTGAACTTAGAGCAGACAGTACTTTGAAAGTTGGCCAGTCTTTTGTTAGCAGCTTTAGTGAATGGAAATATGCCTTATTTTGTACCAACATCAAAATGAGTGACTATTGTATAGAAGTTAATATAGAATTTTGTATGAAGTTAAATTTGTAAGTGACATGTTAAACTAATCCTTGGGGAATGAATGACAAGAAAAAGTCTTTTGACTGGTAAAAGGATATAAAGAAACCACATAAGCTATCTGTTATGAGATGGATGCATGAAATAGTTCTCTAGTAAACCATAGAACCTCTGAAAATAGTGAAACCATCTGAGGCTTGTTTTGTGCTATTTGCATAGGCTAACTGAGATTGATAACCATTATCTAAAAGAGAGCTTATAAGATGAGGAAAAAATTTTGAGAGGATTGTACCATGAGTGATTTAGTAATTTATTTAAAAAATACATATTGAGTGCTCAAGGCAGAAGATTAACAATTATTCCTATCTTTTAAAGGAAACTGTAAAAAATAATGAAAAAAAAAACCCTTACCTTCCATCTTAGAATCAGTACTGTATATTAGTTATTAGTTCCAAGACAGAAAAGTGATAAGGGCTAGGCAATGGGGGTTAAATGGTTTTCTCAGGGTCATCCAGGAAGTATCTGAGGCCAGATAAAACCCCAAATCTCCTGTCTCTAGGCCTGACTCTCTCTCCACTGAGCCATTTAGCTGCCCCCCCAAAATAACTAATTTTTCAGGACAGAGTAAACAGCAATAAAACATAGTATTTCCTGTATGACCCAGAATCACGTCTCAATCACCAGTGAAGAGAATTCTTTGAAATTATTGGACCCCTTTCTATAGAATTTCCTTCATTAGGTTAGTTAATCAAGCTTAGATGGAAATTTTGGAGGATTTGGAGTATACTGTCTGTGACCCAAGTTATGGCTTTTCACCAAAACTATGCCCCACAGTTCATTGTGCCATTTCTTTGCAATGATTTTTGACCTAGAACCCAGGTCGATCATCCACTTTGCCAATCTGATTTGGTTTCAAATGACTTTGGGTAGTTTCTGAGAAATCAAATTTCTTCTCAAAGAAGAAGAGATGGATATTTACCACCAGTGAGAATATTTAGGATAACTTGTTTGACCTTTTTTTTAAACCATCTTCAAAAACTCAGGTTCAAAACTGAAGCAATTACTACTGCATTGGTTGACTTTAATATGTGTAAAGCTTCCCCAAGATGATGCTTTTAAAGAACATTCAATGTATAAATATCTTTTAATATTGTATAGTCCTCCTGATTCATATCACCACCTCATAATTACATGTTTAAGACTTCAGAAGTCTTTTTCTTATAAACAACCCAATGAATTAAAAAAAAGATGGAAATAAAATTAATTATTCTAGGAAAACTATTTTGAATAACTTTTAGATTAGCAATTATTCCCTCATTCCTTTATTGTGTTAGATGGCCTGTGTTTGACAATAGGTGCTTAAAAGTTCAATGAATATAGATCTTTAAATTGGCAAATATTGTCAGTAAACTTTGCTAACATGAAAAAATCTTTAACAGTAAAATACTACAAATATAAATATACAAATGCACTTATACAAATTCTACAGTGTTTTCTTGCCAGAGGCTGCAGATCTGGGAGTTGGGAAATCTCTGGTTTAGTTCCAGACTATCGGTCACTCAGCCTTTATTATGTACTTACCATGTGTCAGGCACTGTGCTAAACTAGATACAAGCTATGTTACTATTGTATCAGTTGCTTATTATCCTTAGTTGTTTTGGTTATAAAAAGGAAGTTGGAGTAGATAATTCCCAAGGTACCTTTCAAGCTCTTAACTAGATTTTGTAGAAAGGAAAGATCACTTTATCTTTCAATACTCAGACTTCTAGTATTCATCTGGGAATAAAAATCTAAATAAAGTTAGTATTGTCTCTATCATTGTATCATGTGTTTAGGCATATAGTAAGCACTAATAAATGGGTCTTGCCTTGATTTGCCTTGACAGGCTTTATTGTTGTAATTCAGAGTAGAAAAATTATTTTATGCTCATAGTGAAGGACTACATCAACGGTCGGCAACCTTTTTGGCCATGAGAGCCATAAATGCCTGGGGAAGGAGGAGGATGGAGGCAGAAGGCGCTGGAATATGGGGCGGGGGCTGAAGGGCCCCCTGGGGCACATCCTGAGGAGGTGGAGCCAGATATGGCTTGAGAGCCATACTTTGCCGACCCCTGGACTACATTCTCACAGCTAGTGTTTCAAAGATGTTTGAAGTAATGTCCAATTCAGTAGGCTCTTCAGCATTATATCAATCCCCATTCATTTAATTGTTTTATTAAAACTGGACCAATTATCAGTGTCCTTCAGGTGCTTTGGTGTACTTAGCAAATTTTACATTTACATCTGCTAACTTTGTAGGTAGAGAAAAATCAATGAGAAGAAAAATGTTTAATTACTTGTAAGACAGAACAGTTTTTTGAATGTATTTCTAGAGGCCTTGGTTTCATAGTATATTGGTTTAAAAAATCTTTCCATTAATCAAATACTTTATTGTTGCAGATGATTCTGATAAACTACATCCCAGTGATTTTGCTTTATGGAAGGCAGCTAAGCCCCAGGAAATTTTTTGGGCTTCTCCTTGGGGAAATGGAAGGCCTGGCTGGCACATTGAATGCTCTACAATCTCAAGGTCAGTTTTTTTAGATACTTGCTTTATATATATTTTTTTAATCTTGGCAAATGGAAAGCAAACAGTACATAGTTTGGTCAGCAGAGGGTGTTAATGTAAGCAGATGTGTAGACAAAGAACAATTTTTTGACCGTTTGTGGGTGAATAAAGAGAAGTATTTAAATATATTCAACTCTTAATAATTTCATTAAAAAATTTAATCACTAGTAGAAACAACTGCCTTATAGAATTCTGATTTTTAGGTTTTATAGGAGTGATTTCTGCTCTTGCTTTAATATCCATCTTGTAGATCATATTATGTATTCATTTATTTGCCTTTTGCCAATGTTTTTAATTACTTAGAAACAGACATTTTCTTAGAATAGATCAGATGATGAAGCTTAATTCTCACTACCAGAGACTGATGGGACTTTATAAAAAAGCACAACATCTCTATGGTACACCCAACCTGGTGTTTGATTCCTGGGGAAATCAATATTTAATCATCCCTATTGTCTGTCAGTCAACAAACAGTTATTTAGCCTTTTTCTGTGCACTTCATCCTATATTTATGTTCCTCCCTAAATTCTAGTTTACTCGTGCATGTGAGACAATTTTTATTCAGTATATCATAAAATTGCTCTACCTCTTTAAGGAAAATCAACTCATAATATTTAAATTGATTTGAACTTACACTTAAATGCCTACCATGTACAGAGAGAGCACTGTGTTGGACACTTAGTTAAAACAGGGTCCTTGCTGTTATGGAGCTTAACAGCTCCATATGATTTGATATATCCTTTGTGACATTATTTTATACTTGTTACCCTTGTTTAATGTTTAGAAACATTTATTTTACCAAACTCTGAATTAATTGTCAGCAATTTTGAATATTCTGAATTAACTTATTCTGAAGATGAATGTTGCTTTAGGAAGGATTCTGATAAAATAGATTCTTATTTCACTTCAGTTGCAATATGGTACAAATTGGATTAAAACGAACCTGAATTTCTTTGTTGTATTAGTGCATAGGCTAATGGACTGATTTTCCACTTTTATAATAATTTGTTTTATTTTGTTGACTCTTCTTGAACCTATTTGGAATTTCTTGGCACTTTGCCATTTCTTTCTCCACTTCATTTTACAGATGAGGAAACTGAGATAAACAGTTAAATGATTTCCCAGTGTCACACAGCTAGTAAGTGTCTGAAGCTAGATCCGAACTCAGGAAGATGAGTCTTTCTAACTCTAGATCTGGCTCTCTAACCACTGTACTACCTAGCTACCCCTTTTTATAATAGTAATAGTACATTTAATAAGCATAGATGCGTATATATTTAATCTGAACAGCAGTCACGGGTACACAAAAGACACATCATGGAGTAATTGGTAGAAACCTTTTAAATATTTCTCAGTAGCACTCGTGAAGAAGAGAGGCCAATACCATATTTGTTCTGAAGAAAAGAGAGAATTTTAGGACAGTGAAATGTTAACTGGCCTCTTGAGTTATACTCTTAGTGACACAATCACCATTCCTTGCACGTGAGCTGATTTTCTGTTGTGGCTTATTAAATCAGAGGAATAAGGAGAAACAGGTTTTTACTTTTTTTTTTTTAAACATTTATTAATATTCATTTTTAACATGGTTACATGATTCATGCTCCACCTTTCCCCTTCAACCCCCCCCCCCCCCGCACCCCTGCCACCCATGGCCGATGCGCATTTCCACTAGTTTTGTCATGTGTCCTTGATCAAGACCAATTTCCAAATTGTTGGTAGTTGCATTGGTGTGGTAGTTTCGAGTCCACACCCTCAATCATGTCCACCCCGACCCATGCGTTCAAGCAGTTGTTTTTCTTATGTTTCCTCTCCTGCAGTCCTTCCTCTGAATGTGGGTAGCTTTCTTTACCATAAATTCCTCAGAATTGTCCTGGGTCATTGTATTGCTGCTGGTACAGAGGTCCATTACATTCAATTTTACCACAGTATATCAGTCTCTGTGTATAGAGTTCTTCTGGCTCTGCTCCTTTCGCTCTGCATCGGTTCCTGGAGGTCTCTCCAGTTCGCCTGGAACTCCTCCAGTTTATTATTCCTTTTAGCACAATAGTATTCCA
>NC_058132.1:509250659-509277357 GCF_016433145.1 Gracilinanus agilis
TTAATATAATCAAAACCATTTAATTTACATTTTGTAATTTTCTCTAACTCTTGCTTGGTTTTAAAGTCTTTCTTTTTCCAGAGATCTGACAAGTATACTATTCTGTGTTCACTTAACATGTTTATAGTTTCCCTCTTTATATTCAAGTCATTCACCCATTCTGAATTTATCTTGGTGTAGGGTGTGAGATGTTGATCTAGACCTAAGGTTTTTACTTTTTGCTGTTAAATTGGGATGTGTTTGTATTGAATTATGTTACTTCAGGGGGAATTTTGAGGAACACATTGATAAATGATAGTAAACAATCCAGCCAATATGATATAAATTTAGGAAATTTTAAAAGTACACTTCATTGTGAAGATTGCCACTATTATTAGTATATCATTTAGGGTTGCATACTCCTCTACTGGAGGCTTTTCATTATGTTACTGGCAGCACAATTAGCTTTTAATTGAGATCTCCCAGCTTCTTCAAAGAATCATGTCTCTGGCTGAAATGACCACATTATAGGCCTCTATATTTTTCAGGATTAACATTTTTTTTTCACCAGTCCTAGACCAGGAGGACATTAGTTATTTAATATTATCATACTGTTAACTATAAATAATACTGTTACACTATTGAAGAACATTTTTTTAAATGATTAAAATATAAAGGCACAAAGCTAGCAATTTGAAGGTATTTCAGTAACAGCGGGTTGATTATTGTGTTTGACTTTTTGACTGAATATGAAAGTAAGCTTTGCTTTGGAGGAATGCTACCCTCTGCTCCCATCAAACTGGTTTATTACTCTGAAAAATGCCTTTTACTTTCCTGCCTCTGCTTTTTTTTGTTTCTTTATGTCATTCAGTCTGTTGGAAATGGACTGCTTTTCATCTTCTTTACCTATTTTAGGGTCTCTTAACCTGGGATCCCACAGTCTTCTTGTGGGTTTAATGGACAGGTTTGAAGAGGTTCCTGAACTTCGATGGGAAAAAAAATTACATCTTTATTTTTATTAACCTCTAACTGAAATTTAGCTTTTCCTTCAGTTATTTATTTTAAAAAAATTCTGAGAAAGGGTTCCTTAGGTGTTACCAGATTGCCTGAGGAGTCTATGACACAAAAGAAAGTTAAGAACTCTTGACCTCTTCAGATATTTCCTTGTATCTTGATCAGATTCTTTCTTCATAAAGCCTTTTCTGACTAACCCCAATCCAAAGTGATTTCTTTTCCCCATGAATTTCTGTAGTAATTAGTGTCTGAATAATTCATCTGTCAATTAATCATTTGTCAGTTTCTCTTACTGTATTGAGCTGATACTTAAACTTTAAAAAATTTAAGAGTGGGCATATATCTTTTCTCAACTGGAAGCACTTTGCTGGCAGAAGTACTCATCTTTGTATTGCTCTTAGTACTTATTTCAGTACCTTGCATGTAATAGATACTCAGTTTATGGCAAGGCTATAGGACATGTAAACAAGAGCTGATATAGATAATAGCATGCTAGTAAAATTAGTATTTTGGTTACAGATCTACATCTTGTTTTGGATATAAGCTAAAATTGCTTTAAGCAACTGTCAAAAAGTCAGCAGGTTTCAAATGAATTTAATATTAAATAATTTGTTTTGGTAGCCTTGTCTAGTATTAGACTGTCATAATAATGAAAATATCACTAAACAAACAGGAATAGCATGACTGAAATATAATGCTTTGAATTTGTTAACTTGGTTTCCATGGTATGATGCTGAAGTCCTGAGCCATACAAGAAATCAGTCTCATTACTTTGCAGTCACCCTGCATATACTAACTTCTTGCAAGTCAGAGCAATTGTCTATGCAGTGTTTTTTGTTTATTTTTTCAAATATCATTTGTTGATGTTTAGGATCAAAGAAAGATTAGGACTATTCACTGGAAGATGTAAAACTAAGTTAAAATACCAGTTTTCATTTGAATTTAATTTTTTTTAACATACTGGAAATGAACAAATGTTCAGTGGTTTGATTAGAGCTTTGTGGTTTAATTTTAGTTATTTTCTCTGCATATTATGTGAAACTAGGGGTAATGAATACTTAACATTCTGGAGAAAAGTTGCTGTGTGAGTGTATTCAAACCATGGAATATATTTTTTCAGTTTGGTATTTGGAAGCCAATTGGATATCCATACAGGTGGGATCGATTTAGCTTTTCCACATCATGAAAATGAAATTGCACAGTGCGAGGTATATCATCAGTGCAAGCAGTGGGGAAACTATTTTCTACATTCAGGTAAGTGGCACTTTAAAATTAGTTTTATTTATTGTGCAAGTATTCATTCTTTATTGATATTGATAGTGCTATATTTGGAGGGAGGTACATAAACTAACATATATATGTACAGCTTCAGTGAATTGTCATCTATTTGGAATCTGCTCATTTTCTGAATATCTGTTTTCTGTTGGAAACACAAATTTTTTTGGTTGGATTGGAGTCATACTTTTATAAGAATAAATTAGACTGACTAGATTGTGTATACTAGGAGGTATAGAGATTAAAATTAATATACAATAACTAAATATTGTATTTATAAATTTTTATTAATAATAAACTAACATAAAAAACTAGAGGGAAAAGGTGCTAAACTCACCCAGCCTGCTTGTCAGAGCAGAAGAAAAAGCAGGGAGAGTTATATATAGCCAACTATAAAATAATAATATGACCATGCAAACGTGAAAGTGCAGGAGATATTAAAGGGAATTTTGGGAAATACTAAGGGACTTATGGGGGATGTAGTCCAAAGTTCAGAATCTCCATTTATACGTACCTCCCTGTGATCCTTTGGGAGACCAATCTCCCCATTGGATCATAAAAACATAATCAACTTATAACTTGCAATAACTTGTGGATAAAAGGAAAAAACCACAAATTTAATGATTGCTACATTGATAAAAAGCCAATTGGGGGCAATCGCCTTTGGCATAAAAGTATACATTCAAAACAAATGCTTTCAACCCTCCCTAAAGTCACATCCCAAAGTTCAGTTCTGGTTATTCTTGATGCAGTGTGTGGTCTCTGCAGGCATCTTCATGGCACCTTCTCCAAATAGGTTTGTTGTCTAGATTCTGGGAGGTAGCAAGTTCCTTATCCTAAAATTGCTTAGATTTAAATCAAAGTTCACAACAATAACAAAGTCTCCACTGAGGAAAATAACAACAAACAGGGATCACTTAGGGATATATGGCTGAGTTATAAGGTATATGAATCAATTGGCAAAAGAAATAAAAAACATCAAAAAATCCACATAAAAGAGAAAAAATAACTTGTGGATGGAATATAAAATATTAGAGTCTTATACCTAAAAAATCTAAGTAAAGGAAAAATAAACCTATAACAGGTCCTTGAATCAGGACCTAATTAAAGT
Organism: Gracilinanus agilis; assembly: GCF_016433145.1. NCBI lineage: Eukaryota > Metazoa > Chordata > Mammalia > Didelphimorphia > Didelphidae > Gracilinanus > Gracilinanus agilis. The sequence goes on from NC_058132.1 coordinate 509,254,039, forward strand.
GATTTAAGCAATTGTGTACTTACCTAATCAGTAGCCAGGACTACAGAAAGTTTGCCACACTATGAAAGACAGAAAAGGGACTAGATAAGTGATGGGCAAATTATTCCCCATGGGCCAGATCCAGGCTGTAGTTTGCCCATCACAGTGATTTAGTGTTATGCTTATATTAAATGCTAGCCCTGATTGAGTAGAGGTATTTCTATGCTAACGGATTCCAAATTTTCTAATGCCTGTTATTATTTATATTAGTTCCTTGTATTTTTCTTACAGGATAGCTAGTTTTCTCATGATTCAAAAGGCAACTAATTTAGCCTCATTATTTCTCTTCCAGGGCACTTGCATGTTAAAGGGAAAGAAAAAATGTCAAAATCACTGAAAAACTACATTACAATTAAGGTAATGTACTTTAAAACTTTTAAAAAGAATGACAAATTCTTAAATTTGTTTTAAAATGTATGTGTGTTGCATGCCATATAATTGACTCTGACTTCCTACAATCTCTTTCATGGTTCTAAAAAAGGTTTTCCATCTAGCATATATCACTTTTCTTTGTTTTAAAAGTATATAAAAACTTTTCCCTTTTTATCCTAGTTATTTCTACTTTTACTTGCTGACACATTTTATGATGCTTACATACATATACCATACTATGTAATGGTGAGTGAAATGTAGAAAGTACATAGTGAGAATCAAAAACAAATATGATTGAAGAAAATGTTTTTTGATGGTTTGACAGAAATAATCTTTTGACTTTTGAATTTGCAGAGCCAAATAAATATAATCCTGAATTAGGAAATAAGCATAGATGGAAAATAACCAGATTCTAAGTATTCGCTCCTCTCCCCAAAATAAATCCTGCCACTAAAAGGCACCAACCACAGATCAGTTAAAATGCTAGAAAAATTTTTAGTTTATTCATTCAGTGAATGTTTGTTGATTTTAATTTTCTTTCCTAATCTTAAATACTTAAAAAACCTTCAGAGGAAATTAAGCAAACTTGTTAAGTTTTTTCTGTAAAAACTCTTGGTTTCCCTATACTTCAATTATTTCAGTGAAAGCAGCATAGAATGTTCTTCCTGTAAAATCTAATTATGATAATTCTTTGGTATGGAGGTGACTCTGGTTTCTTGAAGATTGTGTCATTGGAACTCAAACTAGGAGGTCTCACTGAGCTCCAAAAACTTAATGTATGGGGTTGATGAAAGACAACATATGTCATAGTAAAACCAGTGTAGTAAAATACTCATCTTGAGAAGGTTGGTTGCTAGGGAGGAAGTTGGGGTCTAGAGGGATTGTGCTCTTGTGTTGGCGAAAGGATCATTATAATAACAGAATCACATGTCTTTCAATTTGTGAAAATACAGTTGTAGGTTAATCACAGGGTTATGGCTTTAAAGATGAGAGTATCCTAAAGGGCACCCGCTATCACTTTCCTTTTAAGATAAGAAAGCGAAGCACTATGGCAGAAAGGACTCTGGAATGCAGGCCCTTTGACTACAAAGCCTATGTTCTTTCTACTGCACCATGCTGCTGCATGTTATGAATGAATGGTTTTGTTTTTCTTTGATTCCCTAGCACTTAGTATAGTGCTTTGTTTTTGTTAGTGCTTAATAAATGCATGTTGATTGATTAATTGTGAGCGACAGAATTAGTGAGTTTACTGATTTCTAGCCCAACATTTTTTCACTGTGCTACATAACCAGTATTTTATAAACATGAGTTGCCATCTATTCTGAGGAAGTTTTCATAACTAACTTTTTTTTATTTAAATATTTTATTTTTTTAGAAAATTTTTCCATGGTTACATGATTCATGTTTTTACTTTCCCTTTCATCCCCCCTTCGCCCTGCCCCCCACCCCCCATAGCCAATGCACATTTCCACTGGTTTTAACATGTCATCAATCAAGACTTATTTACATATTAGTGATAGTTGCATTGGTGTGGTCATTTTGAGTCTACATCCCCAATCATGTCCTCATCAACCTATGTGTTCAAGTGTTTGTTTTTCTTCTGTGTTTCCACTCCTGCAGTTCTTCCTCTGGATGTGGGTAGCGTTCTTTACCATAAATCCCTCAGAATTGTCCTGGGTCATTGCATTGGTGCTGGTACAGAAGTCCATTACATTCGATTTTATCACAGTGTATCAGTCTCTGTGTATAGTGTTCTTCTGGCTCTGCTCCTTTCACTCTGCATCAGTTCCTGGAGGTCTTTCCAGTTCACATGGAATTCCTCCAGTTTATTATTCCTTTGAGCACAATAGTATTCCATCACCAGCATATGCCACATTCAGCCATTCCCCAATTGATGGGCATACCTTCGTTTTCCAGTTTTTTGCCACCACAAAAAGCGCAGCTATAAATATTTTTGTACAAGTCTGTTTATCTATGATCTCTTTGGGGGTACAAACCCAGCAGTGGTATGGCTGGATTGAAGGGCAGGCATTCTTTTATAGCCCTTTGAGCATGATTCCAAATTGACAGCCAGAATGGTTGGATCAGTTCACAACTCCACCAGCAGTGCATTAATGTCCCAATTTTGCCACATTCCCTCCAACATTCATTTCTCTCCCCTGCTATCATTTTAGCCAATCTGCTAGGTGTGAGGTGGTACCTCAGAGTTGTTTTGATTTGCATTTCTCATTAGAGATTTAGAGCACTTTCTCATGTGCTTATTGATAGTTTTGATTTCTTTATCTGAAAATTGCCTATTCATGTCCCTTGCCCATTTATCAATTGGGGAATAGCTTGATTTTTTTATACAGTTGATTTAACTCCTTGTATATTTGAGTAATTAGACCTCTGTCAGAGTTTTTTATTATAAAGAATTTTTCCCAGTTTCTTGTTTTCCTTCTGATTTTGGTTGCATCACAACTAACTTTTTAATTGTTGGTATTCAGATGACTTTATTTTTTTCCCCTTCCATTCTCCTAAATCCTTTATGTTTGAAATGTACCACAGAGGAGAGAAGTTTAGTTATGAATAAGTTGGCTGCTAGTTTGCTTTATAATTTGGGCAACATTCATGGAAATAAAAATCTATTGGATCAACTGCTTTGGTGATTGAGCTGTGTACTTAGAGTAGAAAATTAAAGCAAGATAGATTAATCCTGAAAGTTGTCTCCATTTGCTGTGTTGAGTAAATGAACTTTTGAACCTTGAAGACTCCCTTCTTACTCTTGTTTTAAAAAATGTGTGTCAAACTAGGTGAAAGCAATTTAATTTGATTTAGGTAGAGGTTTTGGCATTGTTTGAGACCTTAGCAGGTATGGAGGCCTGGAAAGGAAGATCCATTTATGAGTTTTGGTGGGGGACAGGGGAAAAAGGTTGCATGAGAATCAGGCATTTTTAGAATGAAGACTGGATGTTTCAGAATCTATGGGAAGAACTTTGGAGAATAGCACTTCTTTCTGCCATCTGATAGTCTAACCAACAGAGAAAGAGAAATTAATTTATTCATTCATGCATTAATAACTTATTAATAATAATAATAAGCATCACTGTTTAGTGGATAAATAGCCCCCCTCCCCGCCCCAGTCTTGGCATTAAGAAGATCCTAAATTCAAGTTTTGCCTTTAATGTATAACTAGCTGTTTGAACCTGAGTAAATCACTTAAGTTCTCAGGGTCCCAGGCGACCCTCCAAAACTATATATTTCTGGTCAGGTATTGATTTGCATTTGTAGAGACAGTTTTCTCACTGGAAATTTTCTGTACTGATGAAAGCACAGATCTGAGCTACCCATTCTTTCTCCCCGAAAAATGCAGACATCTCTTCTTCACTGACTAATGTAATAAGATCTTGCATCAGTCCTGCATTACACTAAAGATATAACCCGAGAACTTGAGCTCCTTACACATTAAGGCCAGTGGGTAGCCCAAAGTAGATAGTAAGTACTTACAGGAATTTAACACCTACCCACACCTCGTTAAACTTTAGTCCATAAAACATTACTGCGTTAGACCAACTTAATCCACCATTATTTTAGCGTCTTTGGATAGTTCTCATGTGGGGTAGTTAATGTAAATTTGTGGTTTTGTTGTGATCAGGGGTTGGTCTCCCTCCAAAACAGTTTGTCATCTCAGGCAAAGCTTTTATTGGGGTTATTGGAAAGAAGTGGCTAGGGCTGGTGGTAGTGAAGCAGCTACTGATTTTTGGGAGTTGAGCCATCTTCTCCTGGAATAGCAGGGGATAAGGACTTTTATAAAGAAAAAGTCAAAGTCCATCTGCCTCCTCCCCTAGGCTAGGTTTAGAGAGATGGACAGGTGCTTTTGGGTAGTTCTACACAGTGGAGAACTAATGGAATTTCATCTGATGGCCCATCATTGGAGAGAGCCAGCTGTCCTGACAAGTGCCCCTGGCCTTGGATATGTGCAGGTGGCTGGATCTGGGCCTAGTCTGATGTCATTTGATGCCTGGCTCAGCGGTCCCAGCCCAAGTTGTGTTTTATTTTTTCCTTTTTCAAAAGACTTTATTATCTGATCTCCTATAGTTATCTTAAAGTAATTGTGGATACTTTATCACTGGCTTCCACATACAGATTCTACACATTGCATTCTGTATAAAGGGACTTGTGGAATAGAGTGCCAGGCCTGGAGTCAGGAAGACTTAAGTTTCATGAGTTCAAATCTAGCCACAGACACTTCTTAGCTGGGTGACCCTGGGCCGGTCACTTCTTCCTGACTGCCTCAATTCCTTTAAGTATCTTTGCCAAGAGAAACCCCAAATGGGGTCTTGAAGAGTCAGATGCAAGTGAAATGCTTAAACAACAACGATGATAAAAGACAATGTAATGCACTTCTCATCATTTTTGCTGATTTTCCTTCTTTGCTTCCCTGCTTTTAGAGAAATGTTTACTCTTTCTCTCAGACTAGGGCTTAGAGGCTACACAACAACCACCCTCAGAGCTCCATAAGAGAATATTGCTGCAAATCTTGCTTTAGGACATTCCCTAAAGGGATCTGAGCAGGAGCTCAGGCTCACATAACTATTTCACCAGGCTGGCTTCTGAGTCCAGTCAGCTGTACTTGAGGCTGCTGAATCTGTTCTACACCTATGTACTTCAAAGGAGAAGGTGTTTCCTTAGTCCGCCTGGTTAAGATCAGTCATTACAACTGTGCATTTGGCTTTGTTTTAGCATTCTTTTCATCTACATCATTGTACTCTTCATAGCTCTTGTTCTCTTGATTCTGCTTATTTAACCTCTAATCACTGTCTCTAATTCTTCTCACATGTTATCTCAATTCCTCATTTCTTCTGACACAGTACTGTTCCATCATATTTATCCACCACAGTTTTGTCAGCCTTTCTCTAATCAAGAAGTACTCACTTTGTTTCCAGTTTTTGCCACCCTACAAAGTTTTGTGTTTAAAATTTTGAACCTTTTGAGGGGATTTGACTATGTTTGGGATGTATATTTAGCAGTGGAGGTATGGGTTAGAATGTGTAAATGAATAGCTTATTCTTTTTATATAATTATAAATTGTTTTTCATAGTAATTCATAGTTCCACCAACATGGTATGAGTGTGTTGATAAAATTTAAAGGGGGATAAGTGATCAGAAAGGACTTTTTATGATACTTAGTGTTTGAACAGAAACATCTCCCCAAAGATTTCTTGATGTGTTAACATGCATTTGTAATAATAGCAACAACAATAATAGTAACTTAAATTTATATACAAACTTAAAGTTTACAGAGCACTTTGTTATGTTGCTTCATTTGGTCCTCACAACAGTTCTGTGAAGTAAGTGCAATTATTATCCATTTTACAGATGAAGATGTTGAGTCTTGGGGAGTTAAGTAACTTTTCCCTGGGATAATATAATCAATGTATTTAAGGTAGAATTCAAATTCAGGATTTAATTCCCAATTCCAGTGCTCTGTCTACTATGTCACACAATCTTTTGAGTTAATACTAATATTGCTTGTAGTAGAAAATTGTAATAAATGTACTTCATTTAAAAAAATTTTAGGACTTTCTAAAGAAGTTTTCTCCAGACGTTTTCCGGATGTTCTGCATGCTTAGCAGTTATAGGTCAGGTAAGAAAACAATTTATCTTCAGTATTTCATTTTCTGTCTTACTCTCTTAGAACATTTTAGCTCATATTTCAGAATATATCAGAGAATTTTAAAACAAATTGTTATATGAGACCAGTGTAGGGGTTGTGTGTGATGGGGGGGTTGAGGCAGGCAGAATTGACCTGACTAGGGAATTAAGGAAGACTTCATGAAGGAGATGATTGATGACTTTAAAGAATGGACAGGAATTCAGCAGAGGACAAGGAGGGGCCATATTCCAGCTACAAGGTATAAAGACACTGAGATAAGAAAACACAGCATTTGATAACAGCCATATTTCTTTGGTCACCTGGTTTAGACAGAAACACATGGTGAGTAAGAAAAGAGCTATGAATGCACAATTTCCAGTGGTGAAACATTGACATAGAATGCTGGACAGTTTAATAAACCGGCTTGTTAAGAAATAATGATGCTGTGGTGGGGGGAAGGGAGCCTTTCTAATTTTTTTTTTCTTTAAAGCATAGCTTAGTTGTAATTTTTGAATTGGAGGCATTGGTATGAATGAAGTGGCAGTAGAGTCTATATTCAAAGCAGTCATTTTACATTGAACAGATACATAAACACATGTCAAAGTGGCTGCTGCTTACACAAACCTTATTTTTAACTCCCAGACCCTCAAAAAAATAATAGCATTTTTGGCCATTATACTATGTACTGTCAATTCTTTATTTTGCTTGCTTTAGGTTGTGTGTGTGTGTGTGTGTGTGTGTGTGTGTATTGTGTACGTGTGTACACATACTTATATATGTGTTATATTTATGTGCATTTCTTTGTATACATACACACCATATATGTGGTTGTGGCATAGAGTAATAGAGAACCATAGATTGGGTTAGGTAACCAGAGGGAAAACCCAGTGTTAAAAATGAAGACAGGAATGCCATTCAATTACTTGGTTTATGGTTTTGTGGGCATTTTCTCCTAGCTAGCTATGTCAAGTGATAGATAGATAGATAGATAGATAGATAGATAGATAGATAGATAGATAGATAGATAGATAGATAGATAGATAGATCGATCGATCCACAACTAATACAGACTTATATTTTCATTTTAAATCCATGAGAAAGAAAAAGATAAAACTAAACTTTATATTTATTTGGCAGTTGGTGGTTTTCAGTTTGTCTCTGCTTATTTATTAAAGTAATAATAAGTAAAGTTATATTTAATATTTCTAGAGAAATTATAGGTAGAAGTTGATCTTAATTGAGTAAACAGCTTAAAATATAGGAATGTAACCATGTGAAAGTTTTTTTGCCCCATTCCCTAAAATAAAAGCAGTATTTAGGGAAGTATTTTAAGGTAGAGACAGAATACTAGTGGCTAAAGTCCCAAATGTTTATTAAATTAGAGTTTTAAAATTTAAGCTTTGTGCTGAAGAAAATGAAAACAATTGACCTGGATAACAGTTCTTTGTGCCCAACCCATCTTATGGCAGATTCTTTGCTTAGAACTTTTGCCTTTTACTGCCTATCAAGTCTTAGCCTCCTTTAGAGAAGGAAACAATTTTTATAAATAATTACATCTTAGTGAAGAAAGAAATAGTTTTTCCAAAACTATTTACTCAAAATCAGAGGTAAAATTGTGTTCTTTGACAGAATATAGGGTCTGGTTCATGCTGGTGGTATTGTAATTATATCTAAGAGCATGTCCTTTATTAGTTTGGAAAAGAAAAGAAAAAAGAATTAATGAAGTCCCCAGCCTTAGAGAGTTTTAAAGGATGAGAGGGAGGACGTAACAGAGGCAGATTATTTGGTTAATCTATCAGCTTGTGACTCTTTGTAAGCTTTGTTGTATAAGCAACTTGATTTCAAAGAAGCTTTTTGACTGACAGTTTCAGAAATTCTAGTTATTTGTGGAACCTCTGAATTTTAGTTTATTTGCTAGTTAGGAGTTTCTAGATGCTCTGAACGGCTTGCAAAATGGCATATAGATACAATGAATAGAATTTCATGGATATGAGTGTTGCTATAAAGTAGAATCACTCAGAATGAAACACCATAAAAGATAAGAATGATGATCATGGGTCTTTTGCATAGACCTCTGTTACACTGATTTGTCTGTGTGGCACAGACCTATCAATTTCAAACAGGATAGAAGTGTTCACCATTATTCTTTGTGACTTCACATACATTCACTTCCTCTGGGGTAGAGTGATTAGTGGATATAGCAAAGAAGTCAGGAGAGACACCTTGTAATTTGCTCAGTAAAACTATTTTGGGCCTTGGGCATCAGTGTCCTGATTTCTAAAAAGGAATTTTTGTGGAAGTTGTTTCTTAGAAGTACAGATTATCAGTTTTCTGATCCTCCATACTTGTGGGGGATAAAGCAGTAATGGAAAGTCAGTATATATGAAATGCTCTCAGTAGATTTAGAGACAATTACTTTTATTAGGAGGCTTTTCCTTCTAATGTGCACATTTTAAATCTTAGAAATGAAGACATCTAAGACACAACTTGAACATTAGAATAATATTCCTTCAGTCAGATCAGAAAAGTCTGTCAGTTCCCCCCACACACACACAATTAAGCCAAAGGTGAGTAGCAACCTATTAAAGTCAGGTTGAGACTTTTAGAGTTCTGTGATGTGGAGGACAAAGAAAAAGGGCAGTAATGGAGTTAAGAGTGTTGAAAAAAACAATCTTGTTTCAACCTACTCCAATAACAATTTGTGATGTTAGCCATCACTTAGTTGTTTTGCATTTTCAAGGTTAGCCCTATGGAGATTGAACATTTCTTCCTAATTGCTGTGATAGTAATTAGGGTAGTTACTACTACATGAATGGCTTTGGCACAGGCTTTTCTTAGGTACAGATAATCAAACACATGATCTAGCCCAATTAAGCTTTAGGGAAGAAAAAACCCTTTTATTAAAGTAAAATCACAAACATTAATTTTTAGAGACCTTGGAAAATAATCTAGGCCTATCCCTAATTTCACAAATCAAGAAATAGAAGCCCAGGAAAGTTAAATGATTTGTCTAAATCCCATAGCTAGTGTCAGGTCTAGAATCTAGTTTTCATGATGCTTACCTAGTAGAGTTTTCTTCCTTGAACAGCTTAATTTTCTTCACATGGTCAGTTTGCACTTGTGCTTCACTTGTTTTCCCTCATTTGTCTTGCCTTTTCTTTTCCCTCCAACCTCCAGACTAATAAAAATATAGAGGAAAGAATATGGAGTCATATATTTCATTTTCACATGCCACATTTCCCAGGAACTGTCTTTGACTAGCCAGTAAGAAGTTAACTCTAGCAGTCTTTTTTTTTTTTTTTTTAACCCTATCTTCCACCTTAGAATCAATACTGTGTGTTGGTTCCAAGTCAGAAGAGTGGTAAGGGCTGGGCAGTGACTTGCCCATGGTCACATAGCTAAGAAGTATCTGAGACCAAATTTGAACCCAGATCTTCCCCTCCCCAGGCCTGGCTCTCAGTCCACTAAGCCAAGTGGGTGCCCCCTAGTAGTTGTTTTCTGTGGCTCTCCTCAGCTTCGGTATACATGGAAAAAAGCTTTTATTGTCTCAGAACATTAAAAACAATTAAGAAAAAACAGCCACTCCATTTCAAAACAATAGTAGAGAAGCTTTCCCTGTGGGTCCTGTCTGTTCCTTGGGAAGGGAACAAGGAAGAGCAGAACATTAGATGAGACCTCATATATAAGCAATGCATCTTAAGATTTGTTACAGTCCAGCAAGATCTTATTACATACTCACTTTTTCTTAGGTTATAGGACGACCCTTTTAAAGCTCGATTTAGGATCTGATAGTTGGGTGATAGCTGGATTATAGTATCAGGTGTCAGACCATTCCCAACCCCACCGTAGAAGGCTTTCAAGAGAGAAGCCTTTGTATTGATATTTTTACTCTATCTAATCTTTTATTAGTTTCTTAGTCATCCATAAGTTAGCTTTATAAATCACTAGTTGAAAATTAGAAAAATGAGGAAAACTAGTGTAGAAAAGGATAATAAGGATTAGAAGAGACCTCTGTGACAAAAGAGACCTTTGATATGACAGCATTTACTACAGTTAAGAAATTATAGATGGACATTTCAAACTTTAAAACGCTTTCAAAATAAGCCTTACATATAAACATCCAGGTTACCCTACTTAATGAAATATCCTATTGCCCTTGTCCATTATATATATTGTGGATTTTAAAATTAATATCCAATATTCCAAGTATTATATTTTAAAAATTTATTAATAATAATTAAAGTAAGAGACCTAGCTATTCAGCCTGCTTGCGAGAGCAAAAGAGAAAGAGGGAGGAGTTACGGCAAACATGATGATGTACATGTGGACAAAGGGAAAAGCATTCTGGGTAATACAGAAAGGAAGTTTGGGTAATGTAGTTTTAGGGATCCAAGAGATTTCTAACTATATATTCCCCACTGTGATCCTTTGGGAGACCAGTCTCTCCAATGGATCATTTAAACATAACTAACTTATAACTTTAACTAGAGGTAGATATAACATTACAGTTTCTAAAGGAAAATCATAACAACTTGGGGATAAAAGAGAAAAAGAGCAAAACCAATGATTGCTACATTGACAAAAGGCCAATTTTGGGGCAGTCCCCTTTGACATAAAAGTATACATTCAAAATAATTGCATTCAACCCCCCTTAGTTCAATTTAGTACATCCCAAAGTTCACTCTGGATCTTCTTGATGCAGTGTGTGGTCTCTGCAGGCATCTTCATGGCACCTTCTCTAAATAGCTTTGTCTTCTGGATTCTGGGAAGTAGCAAGTTTCTTATCCTAAAATTGCTTAGATTCAAATCAAAGTTCACAACCATAGCATAGTCTTCCCCTGAGGTGGATAATAACACAGGGATCACTCAGGGGTGCATGGCTGAGTTATGAGGTATATGAATCAATGTGCAAAAGAAATTAAAAACATCAAAAAGTCTGAACAAAAGAGAAAAAATAACTTGTGGATGAAATATAAAATGCCAAAGTCTTATGTCTAAAAAATTTAAGTAAAGGAAAAACAAATTTATAACAGGTCCTTGAATCAGGGCCCAAATTAAAGGGATTTATGTAATTATGTACTTACCCCATCAGTAGCCAGGACTACAGAAAGTTTGCCACTATGAGAGATGGAAAAGGGACTAGATTATAGGAGCCAGGATGGTAGCCAAAGTGTGAGGTGCTTGTTAGGGTTCAGAGGAAGTCCAGCCTCTGATATATGTCAAAAGAGCGGCAACCTCAAACCCCAAACAAGTTCAAGTCCTCTTTTCTTGACTCAAAATTACATCAATCCTATTGGGATTGGGTGGTCTCTTCGACCTTGTGCTCAATTGGCACTTTGCAGGTTAGCTTTGTGCTTCTTTGGCACTGGGCAGTGGCTCTTTATATGTTCTTCTTCTGGACTTAGATAGAATCATTAAGCAAAGAGTCCCATAATTTTTAAACAATCAGTGGCATTATTTCTATAGTATAAAGATTTGGAGTGTGCAGTTTAATTACAACAAATATATTTTAAACTTATATTAACTGGCAAAATAAAAAAATAATACTGCTTACATGTACTTCAAAGTACTCAAATACTATATTGAAAAAGAATAATAAAAATGCTTTCAAATTCAAAAATATATAGCTTAGGGGCAGCTGGGTAGCTCAGTGGAGTGAGAGTCAGGCCTAGAGACAGGAGGTCCTAGGTTCAAACCCGGCCTCAGCCGCTTCCCAGCTGTGTGACCCTGGGCAAGTCACTTGACCCCCATTGCCCACCCTTACCAATCTTCCACCTATGAGACAATACACCGAAGTACAAGGGTTTAAAAAAAAAAAAAAAAAAGAAAAAAAAAAAAGAAAAATATATAGCTTATAATCAGTGACACACTGTGTCAGCCAAGGAGAGGTAGAATACAAAAGTTCACCATCAGAAAATGAGATCCATTCTTAAACTTGGCCATGAACGACTGTGTGAGTACAAATGATTTTCACAAAATAACAGCTTTATAAAAACAAAACAGTAGTAGAGTAGATAATGCACATTCAAATAAAGTACCAAATTCCCAAAATTCACAATAGCCCAGTTAATAATAGCAAACAAAACCAGTATGAAATAGGATTCACAAGAGTTGCTGTGTGACATTTAAACCCTATGAACTGAACCTTGATAAGAAATCTATATTGTTCTGGTGGAAGAGTAGAATAAGATGAAGAGTTAAAACTATTAAATTATCCTGAAGCCACTTGCTACCTGAGGAATGCTCCCTCTTGGGAGCCTACTAAAGGTACCACGCCCTAGGAACACCTTCCCAGCTCCTCTGGTATGAGATCGCCATATGTCTCTTCCATTGCATTTTTATAAATGTGGAGGTGGGGATATATAATAGTGCCATTGCACTTCATGTCAGCTACAAAATGGACCCTTTAAAAACAATTGTGATATTTAGCTCATTAAATTCTCCAGTGGTTGTATATAGGTTGTAACCAGTTTTTGATGGAGTCAATCCATCATCATGTATGTGACAGTTAACAAAGGCAAAAAGGAAGCAAAGGTTGTATAAGCAACATGTGACCTCGATGAATCAGATGGACTTATGGCCTTTTACAATGATATGTTCTTCAATATAGTCATAGGGGAAGGGTACAAAATAAAGATTCATATAACAGAAAGATATTAATTAGAATAATTCAGATAAACTTAACATTAAAGCAATCAGGAATATATAATAATATAAGCAAGTGACAAGGTACTGGCAGTGCAGTCAAAAACCTTTTTACCAATCCCAGTAGACTTATTCACTGTTAAAGAGGGGAGAAGCTGAAAATGATTAGCAAGTAATAAACTTCTAGATCTCTTTTAAGGTTCTTCCCCCTCCCCCCAAAATATATCATCCATTTTGCATTTTGTTTGTCAGAGCTTTGAATTTCATCGTAGTGAGGGAGAATTCTGCCCAGAACATAGTATGGAAGAATCTCAAATTAGATGTATTATAGAGGCTGGCTAAATGGCAAGGGGTTGTGGGGAGATGAATTTCTCCCCTGTGATAATTGGATTAAGTCTATACTGCTCTCTTCTTAATTGTAAATAAGCTTACATAAAAGTCAAATTTGACTTGAGATTATTCTTAGTTGAGAATTGATAATAGTTCAATCCTCTGGTGACTATCTTTTAATATATTTATCCCATAAAACCCCTTTTTCCCCCTTACACTCCTGAATCTTAAGATTAGTCAAGCTCTGAACTGCAAGGTATTCAATCAGCACAAAAACCCCCAGGAAAAGAATTAAGCAGATTCAAACTGTACTTTTTAGCTCAACCAACTCAAACTATTGTTTCAGAGTTTCAAGCATGCTTCCTAATAGCATTTTTCCTGAAAAAGAGCTGAATGGGGTTTGTTTATAGAGTAAACAGAAAGAAGGGACAAATTACTAGGGAGGACAGTAGGGTATTTGCATATGTGAAGGACTAGCCAAAAGGTAGAGACAAAATCTGAAACACTGCTACTTCAAATCTACTGAATTTTGGTCTATTTGTCCTCAAAAGAAACAATACAGGAGTCCTCCCCTTCTTGTGAAAAAAAAAATTCCTGAGTTGCAAGTCTCTTTCAGCCAAGAGTCCAGGGTCAGCTTAAGACTTTGGCTTAAAAAATGGCTAGCACATGCTGGAAAACCCATGTGGGGTGAGGGAAGGGATTGGGGTGGAAAGATTTTTATATGTCATCCTCTTGGGAAAAAAAAATACTGGTTCAGATTGGTAGACTCTCAGCAGTGGATCCAGTCACTGCAAGCTGGGTAGGAGGAGCAGTAACAGCAGCAGCTCAAGCAGGTGGATGGGAGAAGCAGCAGTGGGAGACAGGCATGGGGGTGGGGCTGTGTGGGAGCCAGTGAGTAGCAGAAACAGGCAGTTTTGCAAAACTTATCTATGCCATCTATTCTTTTCTCAAAGACTTAAAAAAATTTTTTTTTTTAAATTCTGTCCCTTCAGGTTGCCATAATGTGGATTTTAAAATTAATATCCAATATTCCAAGTATTACATTTAAAAAGCATATTAATAATAATTAAAATAAGAGATCTAGCTATTCAGCCCACTCTTGAGAGCAAAAGAGAAGAAGGGAGGAGTTACTGTAAACTGGATACAAATGTGACAACGCAAAGGTGGACAAAGGGAAAAGCATTATGGGTAATACAGAAAGGAAGTTTGGGTAATGTAGTTTTAGGTATTCAAGATATTTCTAACTATACTGTATATATACATAAATAAGTATAAATAAATAAATAAACAAACAAACATACATATATACATATATACATATAAAACAAAACAATCACTGCAGGATTTGTCTAGTTTATTTACTAAGGAGCTTTTAATAAAGCTTATATAAAGAATGGAAAATTTTGTACATGTGTGATCTTTTAAATATTCAAGTAAACAGTTACATAGGAAATTCAAAAGGGAAAAAAAAAGCAAAAACCTTAGTGTTTCCCCTCCAAGTAACTTTATTTGGCACACATGAATTTAGACATGTGGAGAACTTTGTACCATAGCTCACTGCTTTGCTCTTGTTTCTCATATTCTTTTACTCTCATTAACTGAGTATTATGATTGGGCTATACATGACAATCTTATTGGTGTTCTGATGCCCATTTTATTAGTGAATAAATGGAATAGTGCATAGAAAAATTTCCCCATTTTTCTCAGGGGTTATATTGAAGCTAAATTTGCCTTTTGTTTCAGCCTAACTCAAGTGACAGAGTATCCAAATTATATTTCTGAACCTGGCCAGAAGTATGCCATTGATAAGCAGAGATTCAAGTAATAGAAAGTGGATGAATCAGTGCCCAATATAAAAACTAAATAAAACGACTCAGAAACATATTTCCTACTGGTACTAGAGCAGTAGTTTCATCTTCTATGTAAAAAAGAGTAAAGAATATTAATATAAAAATCTATTTGTCACAGTGACTTCAGGGTAGTTTCCGTAGCCTGGATTTCCAATTTTCCAACAAAGATGAAATGACCATGGGATTATCTTCAATTTGTGTTTCATTGCAAACTTCATGGGCCATCAGATAATTACTAGTTTCATGCTTGGGCGTGACTTAGAACATATTTAGAAACCCATTTTGGTATATATATACTATGTGATCACACTTGGGTTCCATTCAACAGACATTAAGTATCTATTATGTGTGAGGCACTTTGCTAAATGTTGAGGGATGTAAAAATGAAGTAGTCCCTGTCCACAAGAAACATATTCTACGGTGTTTTATCCTTGAGTATATAGACTAGCATTCTGTGACATTCAGGTAAATTATGAAAAAATTTCATATTTCTTAAAAGGTTGACAGTGAGAACGATAGAGGAAGTTTTTCCCTCCATAAAGACTGCTTTACTCAACAGTCAGCAGGTGAGGTTACTTTAGTCTATTTGTTCTTTTTCTGTAAAATATGTAATGCAAGGTGGCTAACAGAAACTTTTTGCTTCTGTAATTCTAACAGTCACAAAAAGTCAGTTAAACATCTTAGAATCTTCAGAAAGTCAGTTAGAACTTAAAGCTATAAATAGAGGTGAAGTTCCAACTGACGAGGCTTTTGCCTTCTGGCTTTTGCTGTGGCTGGAGGCTTTTGCTTTGGCTTAACCTGTTGGCTTTGGCCTAATTACTTCGCCTTGGCCTGTGCTTATTTGTCTTGGGAAATTTGGATCTATCTCATTTCTCTGGACCTCTCCTTGATCTTCCATCTCCATCTCTCCCCTTCCCTGAATTTCCTTTGGGTCCTGGGTGGAAGGGAGGGCTTGGTGATTAGACATTGTGGGTTTAGTTTCTATAGGCTAGTAGAGTATCCTCAAATAAGTTACCCCTAGTTTTAGAGATTTAATAAGAACTTTACTTAAAAGGCAGTCAAAACTCCTGACTAGGAGAGCAACCTCTCTCAGTCTAAAATTCTCCTGTGACCCATCCCCCACCATCACCCTCTCCCTAGCCGCAGTTAGAAAATCCTAAACCCCTTTCCCCTTCTGACTGACCCTGGTATTAATAAATCCCCTTGTTACCTATTCTAGCCTCTGGTGAATCATTGTGTCGAAAATTAAGACAAGGGTTC
The DNA here is from genome assembly GCF_016433145.1 of Gracilinanus agilis. NCBI lineage: Eukaryota > Metazoa > Chordata > Mammalia > Didelphimorphia > Didelphidae > Gracilinanus > Gracilinanus agilis. Next base: position 509,270,170 of record NC_058132.1, read on the forward strand.
AAGGGGAAGGAATCATTTTCTTTTATTTCTTGAAAAAACTGGGGCATCCATCTTGGCAGGAAGTACCTACCCAAGACTTCCTCCAGCCATCAGTTTGACTGGCAGGGAGGGGTCCTCTCGACCCCTCCCTCAAGAGACTTTGAAACTAACAAGAGAAACCCTCCAGCCAAACCTAAACTTTTCTTACTGGCCCTGGTTTCCTCTCTGTATTCTCTGTCTCAGGCTTCTGGGAATAAACCTGTTTAAGCTGCCCTCTCCTACCTACCCCATTTCCTTTATCTCCAATATATCTTCTTATACCTTCATTCCTCCTCCAATCACCTTATAATCTCCTATACCCCCATTATTGTTCCTCACACACAAATTGCCTTTGTTTGACCAACTCAGATTACCTTATTTATTTTTTTATAACAAATACTATTGGATAAATGCATGATCTTTCTGAATCCATACTTATTCATCTATCCATATTTACAAATTTTTCCTTCAGTTTTCAAATAGAACTTTGGAAATCCAGTGGGTAGCTCCTTAGTTGTCCTTTTTCCTTTGTTGATGACAATTCAGCTAGATTCTACCATCTAGTAAATTTGTCTGATTTCAAAGAACTCAATTTTCTCTAAGTTTGGAACATACTGTTAACTTAATGTACCACAAATGTTTATTCATCATTGGATCCTGGTCCTTTTTGTATTCTGTTTTCTTGAGAATGAATATTCTCTGGCTCTCCTTAGAAATTGATTAGTCCTACCATCTTCTGATAGAGGAACTAGCTGACATTTCCTGCTCTAATGCACTGGAAAAATGTCAACCTTTAATTGTAACTTTCCAGAAATAAAAGAAATACTATATATTTCAGCTATTTTACCATGTAATCCAAACTTCCTTAGTTAATAATTATTTTGAAATTTCATTTGCTATTTCCTATAAATAAGTTTTTGGCAGTTAGGTTTGCATCTTGATGGACAACTTTAATTTCTCCACTGTCCAAACTGTAATATTAATTGGGAGACTTAAAAGATATTTATTTCACTTAAGAATCAGACCTGTAATGGATAGGGCAAGAGACTTTTACTGTTGTTTTTTAATCCATATGTAGGAATGTTTAAGGCCTTACTTGGGTAGTACCATGTTAGTCACTAAGGGAAAAATATAAACAGGGAGGCTGTCAGACATGTGCCTATTTGCCCACCCTCCTTTCTGCTTACCCTTAAACTGGAGCGACAGAGCCTAAGGCTAGTTGACTGGGTTGGAAGTGGGAATAAGACGGTGGTTGGAGATGGAGAGGAGACTCATAGGATAGTAAGAGTGCAAAGGACCTTAGAGATCAGATCTAAGCTTTTCATGTTACAGAAGAGGCCTATAAAAGGGAAGCGAGTTGGCCAAAACAAAAGCAGAAAAGAGGGAGATTGGTTAGTCTCAGAGAGGAGCTGCTCCCTTGACTTGGCACACTAGCTTCACCAGTCTTCCATCAGCCTTCCTAGTTAGTGTGACATAAGGGCTGTCCTCCACTCTAGGCAGCTCAGGAGGGTAGGCGAGGGCCTTCTTAGTGTAGTGCCTGGTACAGACTAGCCACTTAATAAATGTTAAATTGGTTGATTTAAATAGAGGAAGCTTGCAGCTCAGTAATATTTAATTTCTCATCTCTGATGTAACAGGTAAGGGAGCTGTCAGTGAATAGCCCGAGCACATCTTTGCTGTTAAAGCATAGAATATGGAAACATTTAGAGAAGGATAGGAAGAGATGATGATAATAAGGTTAGAGCAGAAGTAGCCAACTGCAACAGTGCCTTATGCATCTTAAAGAGTGCCAGATTTCAAGGGGTTTTTTTTGTTTTCATTTTGTTTTTCCTGTCAGCTGCGAGACACTGAGTACTTTAAAGTTTCTTCTTACTTTTCTGATAAATATCCCACTGCTGTTTGTGTTTTTCGCTAACAAAGAGTTGGAAAGAAGTTTTTTAAAGTTTTTTTTTTAAGTTTGTAAATACATTTATAAAAGCTTATGTCAAATTCTGTCAAAGTTTGACAGGAACTTGTTTATTGAAATGTTACTTTTGAATAAGAGTTTCAAATTAAATGTTTACTCCTCAGGTTTGTTTTTACTCTCCCTAGAATCAGCAGGATTGCGATGGTAGACCTATTAATGAGCATCTCCCTCTTTTTTGCTTAAATCTCATTCTGGTTTACAAAACAAATTAAAATTAAACTTTTGTTCTACAACATTCCAATTTCAGTATTGTATAGACCTGAGTTTTTAGGGCCAAGGAAAACTGCTTTTCTCTTAATTCCTCTAAGGGAATTAGGATGAAGATTAGAGAAGAATCCATTCTCTCCTTTGTGTATTTCTTACAAGGTCTTAATCATTCAGCCAAAAGGACTATTTTTTTTGGCATCTGCTCACAGACTCTCCAGAGTTAAGCCCTCTTTTTGGGGTCTTCTGTCCAATTTCCAATACAACTGATAATTTAGTTTCTGGGTTTATCTTGAGAGTTTTCTTTGGCATTTTTCCTTTTTTTAGTTTTTTTGCTCGAGGTGGGAGAGAAGGAAAGAGGGAAAGAAACAGATATTTGTTAAGCATCTCCTATGTGCCAGGCACTGTGCTGAACACTTGACAAACACCATCTCATTTGATCCTTACAAGAACTCTGAATGATAGGGGTTATTATTACTCCCATCTTATAGATGAAGGAACTTAGGCAAAAGAAATTAAGTGACTTGCTCAGAGCCACACAAATAGTTTATATCTGAGGCCATGTTTGAGCTTAGGGCTTCTTGACTCTAGGTCCTGCTCTCTATCCACTTAGAGACACTACCAGCTGCCTCTAAAACTGTTTAGATTCTGGACTGAAGATTTGCTTAAATGTAAAGGAAGATTGAGCTTGTCAAAACACAATGTCTTTGTAGTCTTCAATAATTTTGGAAAATAAATTTAAAAAACCAACAGGATAAAAAGAGTGACCTTGCCAACCTTATCTTTAATAAGAAATTTTAAATTATTCTAAATTTAATATATATCAAAAAGGAAATTTTCCATATATAAAATAGACTAAAAAGAGGATTATATCTGTAGTTGTAGAACTCTGTTCCATATAGCTTGTTATTATTTTAAAGTATAGAATAAAGTCTATACAATATTGTCAAAGCTATTTTTTTTTAAACAAAGAGAACAAAAGTTTTAATGCATCCCCAGCCGTGTCCTGAAGTTGTATGGGTAGGCCTTAGTATGGAGGGACCAGGTGCTTCCCCTTCCTTGCACCTCTTGGGTATTCTCTACTGCTTTTTTACCTGGATATTCCTGGAGTATTACAGGGCAAGGAAATAGGGGAAGGGAGAGGGAGATGATCACTTTTTCAAAAAATTAATTTAGAATATTTTCCCATGGTTACATGATTCATATTCTTTCCCTTCCCTCTTCCCTCCCCCCACCCTGAGCTAACAAGCAATTCCACTGGGTTATACATGTATCATTTAAAACCTATTTCCATATTATTAATATTTGCAGTAGAATGATCTTTTAAAGTCAACATCTGCAATCATATCCCCATCGAACCACATGATCAATCATATGTTTTTCTTCTGCATTTCTGCTCCCACAGTTCTTTCTTTGGATATGGATAGTATTCTTTCTCATAATTTCTTATGGATTGTCCTGGGTCATTGTATTGCTAGTAGAAAAGCCTGTTACATTAGATCGTTCCACAGTATATCAGTCTCTGTGTACAATATTCTGGTTCTGCTCCTTTCACTCTGCATCACTTCCTGGAGGTTTTTCCAGTTCATATGGAGTTCCTCCAATTTTTTGCCACCACAAAGAGCAGAGCTTTAAATATTTTTATACAAGTCTTTTTCCTTATCTTTTTAGGGTACAAACTCAGTAGCGGTATGGCTGGCAGTGTTTTAAAACCCTTTGCACATAGTTCTAAATTCCCTTCCAGAATGGTTGGATCAATTCACAACTTTACCAGCAATGCATTGGTGTCCCAAATTTGCCACATTCCCACTAACATTTATTACTTTCCTTTGCTGTCATATTGGCCAATCTGCTAGGTGTAAGGTGGTACCTCAGAGTTGTTTTAATTTGCATTCCTCTAATCAGGAGGAATTTAGAGCACTTTTTCATGTGCTTATTGATAGTTTTGATTTCTTTATCTGAAAACTGCCTATTCATGTCTGAAATAAAAGTGAAGGTTTGGGGGATGGGATTGCATGTCATTTAGGCTAGTATCAGAAGAGTACCCTGGTTTTGGGAAGGCCACTAAGCCCAGTGTGCTGGCAGAGCCAGACACTGAGATGACACCCACATACCCACTAAGATGATATATAAAAGTCGTTTTAATTTTTAATAAGGGAAAGTTAAGAAGGTAATTGGACAAACTTAAGCTAAAGGTTTCTATCTTAAATCCACATGATCTAGATGTCCTTTCACCAGGAGTCTTTGTGGATTTAGCTACACTGAGCTCACCTATCTATCTAGGGACCCAGACCCTAATATAAATATCTTACACTAACCCAAAACAACCCCCCTTTTGGTGGTAATGGAGGTATGTAAGAGGGAATTTTAGGTATTATATAGATATATATTTAAGGTGTGACCGCCAGGAATCAATAATTCAGATTGATTCCATAATTAAAATAGACCCAAGTCAGGATCAAGTTTAAGGTAGTTTATTTACAATTAGGAAGGGTGGAAGGCAAAGGAAATAGAGAGAGGGAGAGGCTAGTCCGGGCCTGCAGAGGCCGGGACGGAGAGAGAGGATTAAAAGGCTAATTAAAACTAGATTACACGCCACAAGGCCTTAGAAATCAGAGAGGCAAGAAGCCTGCTTAATGTAGAGTCTAGAAAACGCCAAGGTAGGCCAAGGAAGTTAGCCTAACTTACCCACGTGACCATTCAGAGTGGAAGCAGCCCGAGGTCTCAGCCGAGATCCTTCAGCACCAAGTTCAAAGCAGGAACTCCCCAATAGGAAGTAACCAACATACTTGAAGAGATAGTGTCTTTTGTCACTTCCTGTGGGTCCACCTCTAATTCAAGTGGATAAATGGCAGTCTCTACACTGATTTGGACTGCCCAAAGAGCAGTCCCTTGTTCTTGATTTGTTACTTATTGTCACGTGTGGGTAACTCATCTCCCCTCCCCACTATGGGAGGTGGGGATGACATTATCTCTGGTGGCTAGAATTTTGACTATGAATGGGCTTGAGCTAATTCCATTTACACAAGTAGTTAGGCAGCTAGGCAGGACAGGGCCAAAGAAGAGGTTTTGGATCCAAAAGGACCCAAACCAAATTCTCAGACAGATAACTCAGCTGTACAGGATCACATAGGAAGCTCAGTAGATGTTTAAATCAAGTAGCAGGGAAGCAGGTAGGATGGAGAAGTCCAGATTTAACACAGCCAGCAAAAGCAGGTAGCCAGTTCCCCCAGGTAAACACCAGAGAGAGAGAAAAACCAGCATTAGGCCAACTGACTCTTCCCCCTAGAATTCCTTACTCTGCTTTCCCATACCTCTGCCCTCTGCACACACACTTAACTTTACTTATAACAACCCCCCCCCTTTACACAAAGCCAAAATAGTATTGAAAACAATGTTTTGGCATTTGTGCACCAACACATTTATATTCCACCTAAACCGAATCTTAACCAAAATAATAAACAGCCTACACTCATTTATCTTATCCTATCTAATACTACTTCACTCTAGGGATTCAAACAAATGAAAGGAAAAGGAAAAATTATACATTGAACAGTTATAATGTTCAAAATGAAAAGCAAACATATGCAAAAGCAAAATAAGCAAAAAACATCAGAAAAGAAATATAAACACAAAACTCCATGCAATGCATAAATAGAAAATTAGAAAATTTTGGAAAAGTACAATAAACAACATTGAATAAGCTTTTACAAAAAAGTTAAACCAATCCATTAAAAGTTACTTATGCAAAATACATTTAAAAATAGATGAAAATTCAACACAATCTTATTCCAAATTAAAACCTTATTCTTATTACACAAAACTGAACTTTTACATAGAACTGTGTATCTAACTATCCTATGTAAAAACTTAATCAGTATCAAATTATTAATTACATAAATTTTATAAATATATATAATATACACAATGCATATACATGTATGATATATACATATACACCTAATATTTACATACATACATGCTACACATACATGTACATACTCTATGATATACATTTTCAACCCTAACTATAAAAGACACTATTTACATATATCTACATATTTTTTGATGTGTACTCTGTTATATGTAATATATGTTGCAATGTATATTGTGTAATTCAATACTCTACCTTATCTTATGAACCCTAAACTTTAATCTATCTAACTACAGCCCTATCTTAATGAAATCTCCTAAAACTAACCCTATTTACCTATACTAATACTATTCTAAGCTATCTAAAATCTAAACAGTATCCATTTACCTACATGGACACTTATATATAACCAAATCCTAAACTAATTATTCATTGATTCATTACTTGAATCAATATATCTTAACCATGTTTATGTTTTTATGTATATGTTTATGTTGTATTGTTATTTATGCTATGTCATGTTATGTTATGTTTCTATTGCATGAAATATACTTACCAAAACTTCAGATTTTCCATCTTCTTATCTTGCCAGAAGAACTCTCTTCTCCTTCAAAATCCATGGCAGTAATATGTATTGTTGAATGCATTATGAAAATATGCTATGTTGCTATGTTACATTACCCAAATTCTCAGAAACATTAGTCTATCAATCACTTGATCCTCTTCATTGAAAAAATTTTTTAAAATCTTTATCTGTTTATTGGCCACAAGTCTTTCAGTCTCTGCAACAATGTCCTTCAATGCCTCTGGATCTTCCTCTTCAACAGGAATGTCCTCTTCCACTGGAATGGTCCTCTCCTTACTGATCTTTTTGACTACAGACTCTTTATTTGCCTGATGAAATCTCTCCTCCTCCTCCTCCTCCTCCTCTCCTCCTCTCCCTCTTCCCTCCTTCTTTCTTCTTTTTCTCATCATCAATTCTATGGGCTAATTTTACATGAGAACAATGAAACCAAAAATCTCTTCCCAATACTTTCACTGATGAAGGTGAAATTATTTTTTTAAATTTTTATTTTTAGAAAAATTTTTACATGCTTACATGATTCATGTTCTTACTTCCCCTTCC
>NC_058132.1:509277514-509377258 GCF_016433145.1 Gracilinanus agilis
CTGCACCCCCCCCCCCCCGTAGCTGATGCGCATTTCCACTGGTTTTTACATGTGTCATTGATCAAGACCTATTTCCATATTATTGATAATTGCACTGGGGTAGTTGTTTAGAGTCTACATTCCAAATCATATCTGCATCAACTCATGTGTTCAAGCAGTTGTTTTTCTTCTGTGTTTCTACTGCCATAGTTTTCCCTCTGAATGTGGATAGCGTTCTTTTTCATAAGTCCCTCAGAATTGTCCTGGATCATTGCATTGCTGCTAGTAGAGGTGTAAATTACATTTGATTTTACACAGTGTATCAGTCTCTGTGCTCCTTTCACTCTGCATCAGTTTCTGGAGGTCATTCCACTTCACATGGAATTCTTCCAGGTCATTATTCCTTTGAGCATAATAGTATTCCATCACCAGCATATACCACAATTTGTTCAGGCTTTTCCCAATTGAAGGGCATAACCTTATTTTCCAGTTTTTTGCCACTTCGAAGAGTGTGGCTGTAAATATTTTTGTATGTGTCTTTTTCCTTATGATCTCTTTGGGGTATAAACCCAGCAGTGGTATGGCTGCTTATTTAGTGCCATACCTTTCAAATTACCAAGAAAGTTTTTTTACTGAATTAGAAAAACTATATTAAAATTCATTTAGAAGAACAAACGATCAAGAATATCAAGGGAAATAATGAAAAAAAAAAAGTCAAGGAAGGTGGCCTAATAGTACCAGATCTTAAATTGTACTATAAAGCAGTGGTCATCAAAACAATATGGTACTGGCTAAGAGACAGAAGAGAGGATCAGTGGAATAGACTTGGGGGTAAGTGATGTCAGCAAGATAACCTATGATAAACCCAAAGAGCCCAGCTTTTGGGACAAAAATCCACTATTTGACAAAAACTGCTGGGAAAATTGGAAAACAATATGGGAGAGATTAGGTTTAGATCAACATCTCACGCCCTACACCAAGATAAATTCAGAATGGGTGAATGACTTGAATGTAAAGAAGGAAACTATAAGTAAATTAGGCGAGCACAGAATAGTATACTTGTCAGATCTTTGGGAAAGGAAAGATTTTAAAACCAAGCAAGAGTAAGAAAAAATTACAAAATGTGAAATAAATAATTTTGATTACATTACATTAAAAAGGTTCTGTACAAACAAAACCAATGAAACCAAATTATAAGGGAATCAACAAATTGAGAAAAAATCTTTATAACAAAAATCTCTGACAAAGGTCTAATTACTCAAATATATAAGGAGCTAAATCAATTGTATAAAAAATCAAGCCATTCCCCAATTGATAAATAGGCAAGGGATATGAATAGGCAATTTTCAGATAAAGAAATAAAAACTATCAATAAGCACATGAGAAAGTGTTCTATAAATCTCTTATAATTAGAGAAAAGCAAATCAAAACAACTCTGAGGTATCACCTCACACTTAGCAGATTGGCTAACATGAAAGCAAAGGAAAATGATGAGTGTTGGAGGGGATGTGGCAAAATTTGGACATTGATGCTTTGCTGGTGGAGTTGTGAATTGACCTAACCATTCTGGATGGTAATTTGGAACTATGCCCAAAGGGCTTTAAAAGACTGTCTGCCCTTTGAAGGTGAAATTAATACAGTTGTATAAGGACCAACCCAACTCTCTTGTGTAGCCAATGTTTTTGCAAAATTTTTCACATATATCATATCACCTGGTTGAAAATTATAGAGAGATTAATCCAGTGGACTAGATTGGATCAATACTCCCATATCATGTAGTTCTCTAAGCCTTTGTTGTAAAGCACTTAAATATGAAGCCGTTTGACAATCTGCCCCTAAGAGAAATGTATAAACAACCTTATAAGTTTTTGCTTGCAATGGAGCCATGTCCAAAGAGCATTTCATAAGATAATACATACAAATCTGCCCTTGGTCTTGTACGCAGGAAAAACAAAGGTATGGGAAGACTATCTGGGTATTTTAGATGAGTTTCAGCACAAATTTTCCTCACCATAGTCTTGAGTTCCCTATTAAAATACTCCACTTGACCTGAACTTTGTGGATGATAAGGAACATGAAACTTAGGTATTATTCCTAAATTCTCATAGACTCTTTTCAGAATATCTTGTGTAAAATGAGATCCTTTATCAGAATCTATGGTAATTAGAACACCAAACCTAGGAACAATTGACCTAAGTAACATGTTCACCACAAAGCTAGCTGTATTCGTAGTAGATAGAAATTCTTCAGACCACTCTTTTAACCTACCAATAATTACAAGACAAAACTTGCATCTTCCAACTTTTGGCATGCTTATATAATCAATTTGTAAACTCTCAAATGGACAATATGCCAAAGGTCTACCACCTAAATCTTTCTTTTTGAATGCACCTTGATTGAATTTTTGGCAAACAGAACAACTACTACAGATCCTATTTGCAACAATACTTATTCCAGGTGCTACCAATTGTCTCTTAACAGAATCCACTACAGCTTGTGTACCAAAATCACCTTTTGTATGAATGGCTTGACACAAATAGGTGTAAAAATCTTTTGGTAATAGTGGTTTCCCAGTGTCTGCAACCCGTATACAATTTTCTTTCCTAACTCCAAACTTCTTCTTCCATTTTTGAATCTCTGAGTCTACATAAGCTTTTTGTAAATCAGCAGACTCAATAGTTGACAGATTCATAAATACACTGGAGCATTCTGGGATGCATACTTTGCAATTATATCAGCTCTTTGATTTCATTTAGAAACTGAGTCTCTACCCACAAGTATGACTTCTACAATGGATTATGGCTGGCTGTTTTGGTTTCTGGATAGCATCCAACAACTCAGTTATTTTTTCTGCATGTGCAATTGGTTTTCCTGATGCAGTAATAAAACCTTGCTGTTTCCAGATCTTTCCTGTTGCATGACATATTGGAAAAGCATACTGAGAGTCTGTATAGATATATGCACTTTTACCATCAGCTAGAAGGCAAGCTTGCTTCAACGCCACTAACTCTGCACCCTGAGCACTAAGATTTCTAGGTAATGAGGCATACCACAGTGTCTCAAATTCTGTGACCACTGCAGCACCCATACAACGATTACCATTACGCAAATATGAAGAACCATCAGTGAACAAAACCAAGTCTGGATTTTCAAAAGGAGTGTATTTCAAATCCATCCTATGCATATCCACTTAATCTGCTACTTCTATACATTCATGTAATGGTTCACCATTCTTTGGTAAATCAGGAAGAATAGCTGTATTTAATACACTATACCTCTTTAACTGGATGTTCTCACTACCCAGGAGAATAATTTCATACTTGGAAATTATTTGATCTGAATAAGCTTAAGTATGAAATTTCCTCATTAGTGCTTCTATTTGATGTGAACAGCATATAGTCAATGGACATCCTAAAACTAAATCAGCTGACTTCTGGACTAACACAGCAACAGCAGCAGCAGCAGCAGCAGCAGCAGCAGCTACTCCCCTTAGATAAGTAACAGTACCTGCAGCTATTGGATCAACCTGACAACTCTACTACCCAATAGGATGATAACTTTGTCCCCAGATCTGTGTTAGTACTCCAGAAGCAATTCCCTTGGTCTCATTAACAAACAATTGGAATGGTTTTGAATAATCTGGGATAACCAAAGCAGGAGCAGATAAAATGGCTTTCTTAAACTTAGCTAAGGCTTGCTAATGTTCAGGCTTAAGTTTCAGAGGTTCAGTTTCTATGTTCCTGGTTAAATCTGTAAGACATTTTGTTATCTCACTGTAACCAGGTATCCACTGTCTGCAGAACCCAGTTGTTCCAAGAATAGCTCTGAGCTACTTTTTGGTTTTTGGAGCAGTCAGTTTTTTGATATCAGCTATTTTCTGCGTGATACTCCTCGAACCCTCTGATAACACAAAACCTAGATATTGCACTCTAGGTAAAATCCACTGTAATTTTGCCTTGGAGATCATATGCCCATGCTTATATAATTCTAACAAAAGAATCTTGCTATATCTAAGATACACACTTGCATTTGGTCCATGACCATTTAAGTTGGGGTTGGAGTGTGTCTCAGTGAGGAATTTTTCCTTTTCTGAGGAAGAGTAAAATTCCCCTAAGAGAAATTCCACGTCATCAAAACTTGGGTTAAAAGAGTAAATACCCTTTTTAATTCTTTTATGCTTTTGAAAGGTTGGAGGAAAAACTTGGAAGTGTCTTTTTAATACTTCTAGGTCATTTGGTGTAAAAGCCTTATAAGTTTTGACGTGGACTACCCCTTCCCCTGGTTGCAAAATTGTCCTATCGACTATGGGTAAAACAGTAACAGTAGATTAGGCAGATGGTTCATTTGATGAAGCTTGTGTGTCATTACCCAGTGGTGTGTTGGTAGTTGTGGTGGTAGTGGTCCCTAAGTATTTGGATTCCACAATCTCCAACTGGAGAATTGTGTGTTTGTCCAGTTCTTTCCCATCCCTAATTTGCTTCAGGACCTGAAAGAGCAGTTTGATATTCTCCATTACTTCATTTGAGTCAGAATCAGGTTTGGATGTTAAGCTAGAGCCAATTAATTGCCATAGATGAATCAGTACCCTTTTTGAAACCATTAGAAATTGCCCAACTATTAGGATTAGAGCCATAGCCGTGGGAATAAAACAGATGCATCCTGCCAAAGTCAAGGCACACCATTTATAATAGTCGTAAATTTCTAGTAGCTGTTGTACAAATTTGGGAACTTTACTAAATCAAAAATCTATAGCTCCCTTCATCATAGACCAGGACAGAATTAAGAGACTAGACAGCATGAATATTACCCTGGCTACACCCATTTTGTTCTTATGTTGTAGGTTGTTCAACCTAACTGTGCTCACCAGAAATGTAATATAGGAAATATGATGCGTTAATGAAGAGGCTTGAATTTGAGGGCACTGGGTGGTCTCAGTTGAGTCTTTCAGGCAGAGAGGCTATCTTATTAGGATAATTTGGGTCAGCTAGAGATTGTGTGAGTCCAGCTGAAGGGTTTTTTTTAGCCTCCCTTGTTGCTACTAGGCTCCCTTCTGGAGAAAAACTTCAAGCCCCAGGAAGTGAAAGCTGGTTCACTTCCTGACCAAGATGGATGCCTGGTTTAGCCCTCAGGAAACAAGGGAAAGATTATCTTTCCTCTTCAGCCTTTGCCCTAGTTGTTGGTATAATGAATCACCAGAAGCTCTTTGAATAAAGGCCAAAGGGGTTTATTAAAGCCAAGGGTAAGCTGAGGGAAGAGGGTAAGGTCTGGTAACTAATTGCCAAGGTTGAAGCCAGTGATCGGGGAGGGTCACAGGAGGTAGAAGTCAGGCTGAGGGAGCCAGCCCTCAGCCAGGGATGGACTTCACTGCCCTGATGTAACAAGGTCTAGCAGATTACCTAAGGAGGTGATGGCTTGGTTTAAGGTTGTTCCTGCCTGCCTATAGAGGCTAGTTCCCACGACTCCACCCCCCAAAATTCCCTCCTCCCAGGGCTCAATGGGGAGATGGAGGGATAGCAGGATGTCAAGGGAGAGGTCAAGGGAAAAAAACCCAAAGGCAAAAGCCCAAAAGCCAAAAAGCCCTTCAATTGGTACTCTAGGGTTATTTATAGCCCAGCTCTAACCTTCTATTCCCCCCAACTGCCAGGATTGCCTCAGGTGGATTTGCAAGTGCTAGAGATTCTTGCAGCAGTCCTGCATTACAATGATCACTTCTAAAGCAAGTGTAGAAAAGGTTTTTATTGAAGGACAAATTAGATTGGTTGAGATCCCCTCCAACTCTGATTTATTATTTCTAATCTTTACCTACCTAGTGCTCATTTTCTAGTGTCAAGGTACAATTTTATTAACCAGGTAGTTAAATTTTGCTTTTGTAAGAATTTTTTCAGTCACTTTTTTGGCTCACTATACTATTAAAGGGTGTGTATGAATTAAAGATTTTTCTTTTCCTATATCCTTAAAGGATATGACATATAATATAGTCTTTGATTATATTCTCTAGATTTTTAATTTTCTTACATTCTTCATAGTCAGCTGTTGTGCCTGTATGGTTGTCAGGCCAACCTGCTCAACTAAATGGGATTTCTGAAGGTTTTCCTTTGGATAGTGTTTTTTATTTATTTGTTTTTTTAATCAAGGAGGAAATAATAACAATTAAGGAGGGAAAAGATCAAGGAATAATTAGGACCACATATACCCACTATATGCGGGTACCTATATGTGGTTTTTTTTGGTACCAAGAATACCAGTGAATAATTAATTTTTCTGCTTGATTTTTAAAGGATTATAATATATTAAGGCTGACAACAGGGTACAGTGGTTTCCTGGGAAAATGCCTGTAGCAAACCTTATTGTGCTTAAATATGTTTGATAACTATGCAGTAAACAAAACAATATAGAGGTGTCACACCAGTTTTGTGGATGATGAAACTTGCTCAGAAATAGATTTGTCCAAAGTCACACAACTAGTAGGGGGTGAAGTCAAGAATCATGTACCTTATTGGTTTTGTGGTGTGCTAGCTTTCATAATGCAGCCTAAATGAAAACCTCTCCTTTTTTTAGCAATACACTATAGTGATGACAGCATGCATGAAGCCAAGCATCACCTTCTTGGAATAGCTTCTTTCATAGATGATGCTATTGCTTATATGAAAGGACAGCTGGCATGTGACCCCATCAGGGAGGACCTTCTCTGGGAGAGGTAAGATGTATATCTACTGTTTCATTTGAGGATTCTAAAAAGGTGTATTGTCCTGTTTTTTTCCTTCCTACACTAAATATGGTTTGCCCATTCAAGAAAGGAAAAACATAGTGAGGATCCAAGAAGATCTTAATATGGTAGAATGTTAGGCTAAATACCCAATAAGGGTAAACATAAATTCTTATATTTGGGTCCAAAAACTCAACAGCATTGTTAAGGATAGAAGTGTGACTAGATGGTAGTTCATGTGAAAGTGATCTGGGTAATTTAGTACTTTTCAAATTGAATAGTGTAACATGAAAGCCAAAAAAATGCTAATACAATTTTAGGCTCCATTAGTAGGAAAGAAATAAAACTATAGAGAGAATCAGCAAAAGGAAGTGATAGTCATTTTGGACTCTGCTTTGGTCTGGTCTTGAGAAGGTTTCATTCTGGGGATTATATTTTTGAAATAATTTTAATAAATTTGAGCGTGACTTGAGCAACATAACATCATGGTAGTGGAAAGATTATGTAAGATTTAAATCAATATCAATAACTCCAAGTATTAATTTTATAAAGTTTATTAGTAATCACTTGAAGTAGAAGGAATAAAACGGAAATAGAAGTATAAAAACCTAATTATCTAACAAAAATAAGACCATATGAGTAAGTTCTCCTGCCTGGCCCAAAAGTCAGCTTCTGCAGCTGTGATTAAAGAGAGGTGGGGGGAGGGGCGGAGCCACACAAAACTTATATTCTCCCTTCATTAGCACATAACTTGATAAGGAACATAAGCTAGGATTTAGAGTCCTGGGGAGAAAAATCTAGTTATACAGCTGGAGTCTGCCCTCTGAGAATTGGTTGCAAGCAATATAGAGATACTTATTGTGGAGAGAACTGGTGGAAGAGACATGATAGCTATAATAATAATAATAATAATAATAGCTACTACTTATGTAGCACTATAATATTTGCAAAGTGCTTTACATATGCTATCTCATTTGATCTTCACAACAACTCTGAGAAGTATGTATGGGAAAGGTAAAGGAATAAAGATTAGTTCTTGCTGTGAGCTAGGCACTTTACTAAGTGCTAAAGTCCTTGAGTAAAAACTGACTTTTTGTCATTGTTATAGAAAGATTTTGTGGTGGACACCTGAGGTCACTTATGTCTCTGAAATTCTAACAATTGAGAGCTATATGGTTAAGTCACTTGATTTAGTTAAAAAACAGATAGTAATGGAGCTAGGTTACTTCAAGTGTCCTGAATTCTTATTTCAATGCTTTTTCTCCTACACCAACATGGAATGTATTTTTGTGATTGCTGTCCACAGCACATTGTGCTTTGAGATTTGGGATAGTAGGCACAATTTTTCCTGTGAATTTGAGATTTTCTTCTCTTTAGACTTTGTGGACTTTATGATAACTTTATGAGGTATAGTATAATTATATCATTTATTCTGATTAATTCATTTTTCATTATTCCTAAATTAATGAGCTTTGCATAATTACTAATAATTAATTATGAAAATGCTAGTTGCTTATGGTGGGGTATAAAAGTAAATTTAATAGACAGAATCCTTGTTTTTTAAAATTTTACCATTTGTACCATCCCTTTGAACTGGTATTCAATAATTCTGTTGCTGATGGGCACAGAAATAGAAAGAACTCCTTGGGTCTAGAAGATCAGATTTTGGGCCCTAGCTCTTATGTCACTTACTTGCTTTGTAGTTTAAGACACATCACTTTTCCAGGCCTTGGTATCCTCCTCTGTCATATTTGGTGCACAGAATTCTTTCCAACTCTTAACAGTTTTGAAGATATTTCAAGAATAAAGATAAAACATTATATAATCCATATCTTTGAGCTTACATTTTACTAGAGGTCAGGGACGTTATGACACAAACACAGAAAACAAAAATAAATAGAATATTCAGACATTGTACTTTTTGGAAAATCTAAAGACTGAGAAGATCTAAACCATAGACTTTCATGGGTCTCAAAAAGGGAGGGAAAGACAAAATACTGTAGTGAGCTGGGAAGAAAAAAAAGACTATGGTGAATTATAAAGTGGTATAAAGAGAGTTGAGGGCTGCTAATCATGAATGATAGAGCCAGAAAAATCCCAAATCACTACTATAATGTTTTACTAGGGAAAGAACATGTTTAAGCGTAGCTGAACTCCTTGACTACAAATTACATATTGTGTCTCTGTGATTAAGGAAATGGTTGTTGTTTTTTTGTTATTCTTAAAAAGTTTCCTATTTGGATACATGACAAATCTACTACTTTGATGCCTTCTTGTCTCTCCTAATACTTTTTCTCCACAAAGACTAACTAGCACCAAAGTAGCGATCAAGGCTGCATTTGCAGATGACTTTGACACCCCCAGGGCTGTTGATGCAATTATGGACCTCATTCACCATGGCAACAGACAGCTTAAGGCTGTTACTAAGGTAACCCATTAGGATATAGAATTCAGAAAATGGTAGCTGTCCACAGTTCTACTGCTTAATACAGACAGATTATGTTGTTATCTTTTTTAAAAAGAAGGAAGAGAAGTGAATCCTGCTAACTTTTGGAGAGACCTATATCTTAACAACCCAAGAACATGGGTCCAATACTTCTTTCATGTTTCAGAGTTTAGAGATATTTGTTTTCTCCTTTGCCTTACTGAAATGCAAGAGGTAAGAATTATGAAGAAATTGGTGTGCCCCAGATTTTTCATTCCTGGTGGGAAAACCTGTCAATTTAACAAAACTTAATACTGAACTTAATATGGATGATTTCTAAGTTTAAAATGGCAAAAATAAAATCCCTTAAGTAGAAAACTATAGAGGTAGATCAGCATAATGGAAAGAATTCATGTCAGGGATTTGGGTTCTTTCTTTGACTCTTAAAATTATTTTAATTTGAGAGGGGCAGGTTAAGGGATGGGGAAAGAGGATTTGAAGACAAATCTCCTTGTCTTGTTCAGGCTGGTAATGTAGTGGCCACTTGGCTGGATTCCCAATACTGATCAGCATAGAAGCTTTAACCTGTTTAATTTTTCCAGGAGGTCCATTCACGCCTCCTTGGGCAGCCTGATGAGTCACCATATTGGTGCCAGACTTAGTGTAGACAGTCACTCTGTTTTTAGCTATATTGCAGCTCAGAACTCCTCAAACCAATCCATGGGTGGGCCTTAGCCTTCCTAGTAGCAAGGTTATAGGTGTGCTCCTCCAAACCTGGCCACCCTTGGCTCTTAAATTAACTCAGTTTATGACTTCAGGCAAAGCCGTTAACCTCTTTGGGTCTTGGTGCCATCATCTTTGAAATGAGGGGCTTGCGTTAGAAGATCTCTAAGGTCCCTTCCAACTTCAAGATTCTGTGATTCTTTGAGACTAACTTTTAAAATAATATTTTCTCAAGGATTAAACTTGCCATATAGGTGCAGAAAACTTTTAAAATGTGGCTAATTTTACGTGTAGCCTATTGGTCAGGTATCTGGGAATATGCATTTTCTAGAAGGGATTTTTCCCTTCTTTTATCTTCTGCCTGGTTTCTACCTTCTGTTATCATAATTATTCAGCAGCCAGAAAGGGAAATCTATTCTTAGATTTGTTTCCAACATGAGAATATTTTCAACATTAAGTGAAGAAAATTGTAAGTCAACTTTTGAATCTATAGAAGTCAGTGAAGGGAAAACAACAAATTAATTAAGGAAGTGGCCTTCACAAAGACTTGGTATTCTTGCCTATGTAGGCTGCAATCTAATGAGCCTGAGATCTTTTTGCATGGAAAAGAAAGCTCTTGGCATAGTCCCACTACTTCCTTCCCACTCTGCTTCATGGAGGCAATGAATGCAAATTTTCCCCTTCTTACCCTAAATCATCTCTATCTCATTTTTCTTCCCATCCCCCCTTCCTGTGTTTCCTAACTTAGACTAGAATTTCTTCTCAGAGGACAGTAAACTAAAGATACTGGCTTTTTCTTCGCCCTGATAATTTAAAAAGTACCTTGTTTATTAGGAGTACTTACGAATTACAGCTCTTCAAGACTGAAATGGAGACCAACACAAGCCAACCTTACCTATACTCCTTTCTTTCTTATTCCAAAGCCTGGAAACCCGAATGGCATATATTCTTTTTACCTGCTTTTTTGGTACCTGACATGGATTTCAAACTATGAGGCAAAAGGATCATATGGGTGGTTTGAGCATATAAGTGAATTAACTTATATATAACTTCATCCTGAAGTTCTAGTCAAGCTGAGTTTGAGGAGAAAGATGTGGCCTGGAGTCAGACTGACCTGGCACTGTTCATATTCTTCATCTAATTGCTTTTGCCTCTCTTTCTGTCATGTGGTGGGCTAAGTCCTTTCTCAGATTCTTAGAATCTTAGCATTGGAAGAGACTGAATGTCAAACCTGCCCCTGAGAGGTAGTTAGTTGGTCACCAGCCTCTTCTAGAAGTTCTTTGAGCTCAAAAAAAATATCCCATTTGATACAGTTCCATCATTTGTCAAAGACTGGGGTTTTCTGGGCCTGGCAAGTGTGTAAATAGAATTAGCCAGATCCCATTAATAGTCGAAAATCTACTCAACCCAGGCGTGCTAATGATGTCACTCCCACCTCCCTTAGTGGGGAGGGGAGACAAGTTACCCACACGTGACAATAAGTAACAAATTAAGAATAAGGGACTGCCCTTTGGGCAGTCCAAATCAATGTAGAAACTGCCATTTGTCCATTTGAATTAGAGGTGGACCACAGGAAGTGATGAAAGACACGATCTCTTTAAGTAAGTTAGTGAACTTCCTGTGGGGGCAGTTGCCGTCTGGAACTGGAGGAAGAAGCATCTCCTGAGACCACAGACAGCTTACACTCTGTATTGTCACGTGGGTAAGTTAGGCTGACTTCCTTGGCCTAGCTGGGCCAATTCTAAGCTCTGCCTATCTGGCTGTTGGGCCTTGTGGCTTACAGCTTCATTTATTTAGACTTCTAACCTCCCTCTTCTCTTTATCCCTACTTTACCTTCCTGATTGTAAATAAACTCCTCAACCCGATGCTGACTTGGGTCTGATTTAATTACGGAATCAACCTGAATTGTTGATTCCTGGCGGCCACACAATTTTAATATATAGCTATAATAACTAAATTTTAATTCTTACACAAGTCTCAGTATTTTGGGGGGGTGGTAGGGAAGAGGAAGGAGGAAATAAGCATTTACTAAGTACCTACTGTGTGCTGGGGACTGTGCTAAGAGTTTTACAAATGTTATTGCATTTGATACTTACAACAACCCTGGGAGGTGGGTGCTATTTTTATCCCCATTTCACAATCAAGGAAACTAAGACAAACAGAGGTCACATAGCTAGTAAGTATCTGGGGTCAAATTTGAACTCAGGACTTTCCTGACTCCAGGTTCAGCATTCTATCCACTTCTCCACCTAGCTGCCTGATTCTTTAGAAGCCAAGTAGAAAGGAATGTATCCCAGATCAGAATACAGACTTATTGCCAAAGTACAATTCCATCTTTTTACATATCACACAATAGTTAACCTTCTTATCTTTTCTTTCCTTGTGGGAAGTGAAGGTCAAACGAAGTGATTCAGACTTATTTCCCAAATGCTATGCCAAGAGTGAATATAGGTCAGGAGCTAATTTGCAAAGCAACAAATAATCAAGTTTAGTGCAACTATCTATGAGCACAGAAAAATTCAAGTTCAGTATTATCATTACTGTCAGATAGCTTTGCCAAGGAGTGTAGGATCTCCCTTACTACATGTTTCTTTTTAACCAGTCTAGTGAAGCCCATCAGTATAATCAGCATAATATACACCAAAAACATTTGTGTCCCTCTGCTATAAATTATTTAGATCATGTAAAACCCTGACCTCACACTGTATTTGCTTCTAGACTTTGCCACTAGAAATAGTAACAACAGGAATGTGGCTACCTGCAGACAGGTCATTTCCTAACCCTTTTATTGAATAGATTTTTTGAAAAAACATCTCAAATTTGCTCTAAGTTAGAAATTTAGTCCCATAGAAAATTCTGTATTAAATTGTAGACTCAAGTCCAACAGAGTTGTAGATGAGGAAGAATTGGAAGAAAGGAGTATGAAATTCTTCTGAGTGGTGTATTGGCCTAGTGGGGAGAATGCTAGCCTATGAGTCAGAAGACTGACTGCCCAGGGTGTGAAGCTTAACTCCTGCCTCTTACTAGCTGCCTGGCCTTGGGCAAGGCACTTTTCCTCTGAGCTTATTTCCACATAAGTAAAATACTCTGGCATTAATAACCACCCTGCTTACCTCATTGTGAAGGGGTGCAAAAATGAAATTAAACAATATATGTAAAAGCATTTTGTGAACCATGAAAACATTCTATAAATGAGTTGGGATTTGGAGGGTATGGTCTGTGATTTCAGTGAACTCCCATTGAGAAGACCTCTTCTGAATCCCGATCAGCAATTACTCTGCAGCTTCTTCTTAAAGAGTTGTCTGGTACTGAGAGGTTAAGTAACTAATATAAGTCAGACGTGGTGCTGGAATCCAAATCTTCCCATAGAAGCTTTCTACCCATTATTCTTAGCTGTCTGTAAAGGCATAGTTATTTTTTTAATAATAAACTAATTTTTTAAAATTTTTTTTAAACCCTTGTACTTTGGTGTATTGTCTCATAGGTGGAAGATTGGTAAGGGTGGGCAATGGGGGTCAAGTGATTTGCCCAGGGCCACACAGCTGGGAAGTGGCTGAGGCCGGGTTTGAACCTAGGACCTCCTGTCTCTAGGCCTGACTCTCACTCCACTGAACTACCCAGCTGCCCCCGGCATAGTTATTTTTTAAATCAAGAAGGGCAGGGAAGGTTTCAGTTTGCTCAGCCTTTATAAAGTGTGCTTACATTTAGCATAGAGCCAAAAATTTCTCTTTTCACACTGATATAAAGACTGAATTATAAACATAATTTGTGATTTGTAACAGGAAGCTAACTGTCCTAGAAGTCCTGCTGTATATGGAGCCATAGTTTCCTATATTGAAAACTTTTTGGACTCAGTTGGAATTTCTCTGTCAACTAGACAGGTAAGTCATACTTTCCAAAAGTTCTCACCATACAGTATTCTTTATTTTGCTAACATTGGTATGCTCCATGCATCCACCATTCCATGGAGTTATTTATCCCATTCATATTAATTTTTATTACAAATCTAAGTGTTGGAGGTACTTCTGGGTATTTAGGTCCACACTTTCAGATTACTTTCAGATCCGTATATTCTGTTTTCTTAGTTTGTCCTTGGTGGCCCAGTAATCATACCTGTCCACCCTGTGTCATATCTTCATTGTCAAGTCCCCAGATAACTATACCATTGCCTACTCATTTTTTATTTTCTTCAAGGTCTTCTAACAAGCAAAAATTCTGTGGAACTTTAATTCCTGTGGAGACCACCATCTTCTCCAGCAGTCCTCTACAGAATTCTCTGTATGCCAGAACAGTAACCTGTCTTCTTACTAAAACTTTAAGTTACTGAACATTTCTTATGTAACAAAAATGTGTTCCTGAATCAACAAGGGAAAAGAAGCAGTCTAGTAAGAAGGGGTAGGGGGTGGGGTTAAAACAGAACAGAAATAGATTCAAGGCTAATAGCTAATATGCCAGGAGACTGGAGAGGGAGAAAATAAGTATTAAGAGCCTACTATGTGCTGAACACTTTACAGATATCTCCCTTGATAATCATAGCAGCCTAGGAAATACTTGTTATTATGGTCTCTGTTTTTCATTTGAGGAAATTGAGGCAGAGGTTAATAAGTGACTTGCCAATATCACATAGCTAGTGGGTGTCTGAAGCCAGATTAGAATTCTTGTCTTCCTGACTCTAAGCCCAGCATTTCATACATTGCAACACCTTTGAGTGACCTCTTAAAATATATCAAGAATCAGGGGCAGCTGGGTGGCTCAGTGGATTGAGAGCCAGGCGCAGAGATGGGAGGTCCTGGGTTCAAATATGGCCTCAGACACTTTGTAGCTGTGTGACCCTGGGCAAGTCACTTAAACCCAGTTGCCTACCCTTACTGCTCTTCTGCCTTGGAACCAATACTTAGTATTGATTCTATGATAGAAGGTAAGGGTTTTGAAAAAGATATATATCAAGAATCAAAGAAGAGATATAAGAAGGCACCTTCCTCTTCCCTTGTCCCTTCTTTCTCCTGTCCTCCCTGTCCTTCCTCCCCCCACTCCCCCACTCTGCAACCTCCTCTCTTTTGCAAAGGTAGGGGTCATTGCATAAAATGTCAGTTGTTGGTTTTTTTTAATGTGTTGATTGGTTTTTTTTTTTTTATTGGAAAAGTTTTATTATTGAAGGTGGAGCAGGATAGCTTGACAAAGTTTAGATGATTCCAATTTTGTTGGCAACATCCAACGCGTCATAGTCTGGAGCAAGTCGGACATAGGCCTTCTTCTCTCCATCAGGCCGGATCAGTGTGTTGACCTTGGCTACATCAATGTCATACAGCTTCTTTACTGCCTGCTTGATCTGATGCTTATTGGCTTTGACATCCACAATGAAGACAAGAGTGTTGTTGTCCTCAATCTTCTTCATGGCAGACTCAGTGGTCAGGGGAAACTTAATGATGGCATAGTGATCAAGCTTGTTTCTCCAAGGAGCACTTTTCCGGGGGTATTTGGGCTGCCTCTGAAGTCTTAGACTAGTCTTGGGTCACCGGAAGGTGGGAGACGTTCGGATCTTCTTCTTTTTGTGGCTATGGACACCCTTCAACACTGCCTTCTTGGCCTTCAAGGCCTTGGACTTGGCTTCTGTCTTGGGGGGGACAACAGCTTCCTTCTTGGGCTTCGGCGCCATCTTAGAGGAAAGGGACGAAAGGGTCTTGTTGATTGGTTTTGCTGATCTTTCCACCCTCTTTTTATTTAAAAAAAAAAAAAAAGGAAACTTTGTTATAAGGTATAGTTTATCTCTCTGGAAGGGGAGGGATACAGGGGAAATGTAGGTGATGTTAGAACAAAAGATATCAATAAGACCTATTTTTATAAGGAAGTTTATAAAGAAAAACAGTAACTAATGAATTAGATTCAAAATAAATCTTTGACACTAACAAGCATTCCAAAGACTAGAACTATCAATATTGCTGTGTTTGTGTTTCTTCTTCATCTTGAGGCATGTGACCTGAATGTTTCTCTCATCCTGAATTTTCTTGTCTGTATTCCTCTAGTACCATCACTGTCTCAAAACCTTTTCAGGCATACTCTTTTTAAGGACAAACACATAAAGAAACCAGACTCGGAGGAGGTCTAGAGCAGTAGAGAGCTTGACCAGTGTAGTACATTATTTAGCATTGTTATTTTGAGCTGTTCAGAGATTCATGTGCAAAGACGAGTTTTCCATCCTCAGAACAATTTGATGCCCAAGTTTCCCTGGAATATCAAAACATTGGGTTCTTAGGAATAAAATTGCCATCTCTTGCCCTTACCAGATCATTATAGGCGAGCTTAAGTACAGCCAGGTAGACTCCTTGTTAGTGGACTTGGTAAAGACCCTTGGTAAGGACCTGAAAATAAAGGTCAAGGGCTTACATTTATTTCTCTACCATAATGGCCAATGGAAACTCTAGATTTACAGGTAGAATATGATTTAAAAGTAATGACATTTTTAAAAAGCATACCAGAATTTATATTTATTCAGTCAACAGAGAAATTAAGCACAGACAAAATGTAAAACTTTGCAGCAGATGGTGTGTATAAATATGAAAAATGATAAAGGCTGGTATAATAATATAAATTAGTATTTTAATTAAAGCCATGTTTATAGATAAAGTTATCAGACCACGCGCTTGTAAGCATTCAAAACTGCCGCCTCCATTACTGTCTCCAGTCTGCTAGCCAAGAGCCTACTGGCAAAAAAGGCCACTCCCTCCTAACCCAGGAGATTTAAGCTCTCCCCTGCGTCAAGACGTCGGCCTCCCCAAGCCCAAAGACCCGGAAACGGAAACCAGTTGAACCATGTTGGATCACGGGAAATGTAGTTTTGATACATTTCCCATGTCCATATACACTTTTAGATGGCATTTTCCAAATTTCACTTTTACATGTGGGAGAGTCAAAAATGTTAAAGAAACCATTCCTGTTTTCAAGGAGTGTTTGACTTGTTGAGGTGACTTCTCTACAAACAACACCATCAGTATTATCTCTTGGGATTTTGCTATATACTGAGTACATTTAAGGAATCTGGGCATAGTCAAGGTTTTGGGTTTTGTTTTTTTAAAACCATAACTTGGACACTTTGTTTATGGTTCATATTTTGTCACTATTTTCTGTTTTGTCTAATTGCTTTTAAAAGTGAGAGAGGAAAAAAAGCCAAGTCTGCTGTGAATGCTCACTAAACATATTTTGGATGAATGAGTGAAAAGGAATGGAGGGCATTTTACAAAAAATTGTTCATTTCTTTCAAAATGAATCTTTATCTTTCTTTTACTCAGAAAACAAAGAATCTGTGAGGATTGTGACCCAAGCCTCCTTTATATTTTCTACTCTTTAAGCACTGGTTATATTCTACAGATTTTAAAACCTCCATTTGAGTGTCCAAAAGATCCCTGGTGGGTTTTTTTTAAGATCAGGCTTTCCTCAAGATGAAACTATGAAAGGATAGGGACACTCCCATGCTGTTTCCTCCTCTTGCCAAAAGCAGCTAATTAACCTTTTTTTCCCACTCTTCAAGACTCGTCTGGCTCTTTGGCTTATGCCTCTGTAACAAAACAGTTTTCAAACCAAGGAATAAATAAATCACCAAGGATGATGATGATAATTTAATAAATTAATATAGCACTTTAAGCTGTGCAGGTGGAAAATTTGTCACACCTGAGCTACATTCCCAGCATCCTAAGTATGTCCTCATTTGACGTACAGAGGCTTGGGAGACAAATTTGGCTGAGACCCACTCTGTGGGGCTCTTTTTGGACTTTGCTTTGGTTAAAGTATGGCAGGTGTGGGTCTCTGGCTCTGTGTTCTGCTTACTTAACCAAAGGAATCCCTTTCCCTCTCATTTTTGTTATTAAATCCTTTAATTTAAAATTATCTGGAGTATTTCATTCATTTTTACTCCTACAAAGCTTTATCACACATTCCTCTTGCAAAAAACATTTAAGGTAGAAAATGCTGGCATTATTCTTCTCATTTTATAAATGAGGATACTGAGTCTCAAAGTGGTTAAGTGATTTCCATGACATAGAGCCTAAATATAGGGGTTTTAGGGGATTACTTGCCTAACACGAGTCTGTGTAACATGACTGCCAAAAATGTAATCTAATTCTTAGGCTCTAGAGAGGAAAAGTTGTGTCCAGAATGAGGTAGGAGGGGATAGACCTCCTGTGCTCTGTTTAGATCACACCTGGGGAATTATATTTTACAGTGTGAGTGCCTCCCTTTAGAAAGGACCCTGACAAGGTAGAGTGTGTCCAAAGGAAGATCGATCACTAAGATAGTGTCAAGACTGGACACAGTGCCATCTGAGAATGGAGATGTTTAGCTTGGAAAAGAGAAGATTATGGGGGAACTTGGGATCCTTTCGTCTTCAGTTTTTGACGGGCTGTTTTTCTCTTCTTCATATTCTACTATATTCAGCATATTTGTAATTTCTCACACTTTAGTTAATATTCCATTACATTCATGTACCATAATTAGGTTAGCCATTTGCTGACTGATGGACATTTCCTTTGTTTCTAGTTCTTTTCACTATAATTTATTCCTAGTAGAGAAATATTGAAAGCTTTCTCATCAAGATGGGCATGAAGCAAGGATATCCACTGTCATAATTATTATTTTATGTAATATTAGCAGTGCTAATCATAATAATAAAAAAGAAATTAAAGGAATGTTCATTGACCAAAAGGAGACAAAACTATTTTTGTATTCAATAATTTCCCCCCATTGTTTACTATCTTTGCTAGTTTAATAACTTTGCTAGTTTAATAAGTGAAAAGTGCTGCTTCAGTGCTGTTTTCAAATTGCTTTTCTCAGATTCATAGTGATTTTGAACATTTTTTTTTCAGGTGGTTACTGACAATTTGCATTTCTTCTTTTGAAAACTATATTCATAATTTTGACCACTTGACTGTCAGAGAATTTTGAATATTCAAATCTGCATTTTTGATTCTCTTTAGATTTTGTCCATTAGACTTTTGTTAGTTATTTGATATGATTTTTTTCACAGTTTGTATCTTCAGGTTTAAGCTTCATCAGTTTTCAGTTTTTTTCTATATTATGGAAATTTTGTGTTTAAGATGGTATATTTTGCTTTTTAATATCTTTTCACTCTTGTGATAGTCATGAATTTTTCCTCTATGGATGATTGTAAAAACTATAACCTTCAATTTATATCTCTTGCTTTTCTTGATATATTTATTCTGGTTGCTGGTTTTAAAATTTAGTTTTGTCAGACTATGGATTGAGGACAAAGTTCAAGGGCAATTAAGGGTAATAGTTACTTGATGGCTGGACAAAAATTTTATAAATAGCTTTGCTACAGTTTTGTTCTGATTGCTATCTGAAATACAAATAGTCCATAATCAAGCAATTTCTTTACATAAATGTCTATTACCCAGAGAGAAGAAATGCTTACTCTGAGACTAGTCATGGCATCAACTTTATTGAATCAAGTCAAGAAAATTACTGTTTCTGTGAGCTGTTCATCAGGACCCAGACATAGCTGTCTGTGTTTTTTTTTATAATGGAATTTTGTCTGTGTTTAGTTTATTTCAGAAAGTAAGAACTCGGCTACTCTGCATAGTGTGGTTGATGAGCTAGTGCAGTTTCGTTCCAAGGTCCGTCAGTACTCCCTGGCTGCACCAGAAGGCACAGGGACTGCCCCGACTGACCTGTCCAAAGAAGCCAAGAAACTCCAGAAAGAGAAAAGGCAACAGCTGCTATTAGAAAGGGAACCTCTGCTCCAAGCTTGTGATAGCCTCCGGCAGAACCTTGCTACCTATGGAATCAACATTAAGGTTAGTTAAACTTACGCTTTGTGTAAAATATACTCTATAATTTTCTGAAAAAAGAAAAAATGGGGTTTTTTTTAGAGATGTGCCAGAAGGTATAGATTTTTAAATTTTCTATATTGGGATTGGAAGTGTTGCTACATGTGTGTTAAACTCTGAGTTCATTGGAAATAAAGGATTTATATCTTTTGACAGTTATTTTTAAAAGGAATATTTGTGTATGGCTATCTTTCAGTAGCTTTCAAAATGCTTTTCTTTAAGGAGACCTTTGAGACCAAAGGCACTAGGAAAAATGATAAAATGCCGAAAGATCCCTTCTGGATCTCTTTTTGAATTTTAGTCAAAATATTGCCATTAAAAATTCTTGTATAAAAAAGGTAGCTTTTTTAAATGCCTTTTTCTATTTTTAATTTTTATTTATAGGATAGGAGCAATATTTCTACATGGGAACTGCTGGAACCAGGAACAGAGGAGCAAAAAACTAGGAAATGAAATGGATTTGATGAAACGTGTTCTTTCATGAACGTTTGATTCAAGGTTTATTATTGGAAGAGTAAAACTTTATATTAAAGTTTTCCTGTGTTGTTAAATCAACTTTAAAATAAAACTTAAACTTATAGAATTTATTTTCATTTCTGTTTAGTGCACTTAAGAACTTATCAAATTTGCCAGCCATATAATACCACTTATGATGACTTCGTTTGCATTGTGGATCATGTTTGATTTAGTTAAAAAGAAGGATTAAACCTATGGTTTTTTTGGTAAAGGGAACTCCCAGATGAAGAAATGCCGCTGTTAACAATGTAGGCCGGCACATTCTCTGTGATCTCATGGACAGTGAGAACTGCTTCAGGCACTGAGAAGTTTTGTGACTTGCCCAAGGCACACAGCCAAGATATGTTACCTGAGCCTTCTTAGCCTTGAGGCCAGTTTTTTATCTGCTCTGTCACCCTCTTCTTTAGTTTAAAAATAAAATAAAACTGTATTAAACGCAAGTAAATGAAAGCATAAGGTAGATGAGGGAGGTGGGCCAGTATTCTCCAAGTTATGGATAAATGGGGTGGTTAAGACAGAATATGTCAAGAGAGGTGCCCACCTTCACTGTGTTGATGTTGCCACCCCTGGAGCCCAGCCCTCACTGACTCCACCATGTGCCACACCAGAGGCCATCCAATCAACCAGGTAGCAGGACAGTTGGAAAACGGGGAGCTATTTGGGTTGGGCCCAGCCTTTAGAATGGACAAGATGGTGGGACTGGTGTGCTTCAAAATGGAGTTTTCATTCGTGAATTTCTTCTCACAGTGACTTGACATCAGTGACATGATAGGATGAGGTCAATGTAGAACTGCGAAACCAAATCATTTTACCCCCAGTGTTCAAAGCATAGTTATTTTTTGTTGTCTTTGACCTTTGTTTGCAGAGTTCAAAGGTGACATGGTCCTGTGAACCAATTTTTTTAAATTAAATTTTTTTTTCCAATCAGCAAAAATCCATCTTTTTTCTTCTCCCACACCAAAATTGGGAATGAAGAATAAACAAAGCCCCTGTTAAAACACATATTGTCAAGCAAAGAAAATTTCTTCATTGGCCATTTTCACACACACACACACACACACACACACACACACACACACACACACACACACACACACTAATTCTGCATACCAAATCTTTCATTTTTCAGGAGGTAGGCAGCAAGCTTCATCATGAATCTTCTGGAATTATAGTCGTCATGACATTGATCAGAGTTCTTAAGTCTTCCAAAGTTGTCTGTCTTTACATATTACTATTGTATAAATTGTTCTGGTTCTGTTCACTTCTCTCTCAATTCATTCAAGTCTTTCCAGGTTTTCCCTGAAATCATCTTCTTCATTATTTTTATCACATTTATATACCATAACTTGTGCAGCTGTATCCCCAAATATCCCAATGGGCATTCTCTCAGTTTATGGCATTCTTTGCCATAAAAAGCTATTATTTTTTCATACATCCTTAGAGTTTATTTTGCTTAGGTTTATGAAAGGAAAATTGCTCTATTGTCTTTATATTATTGATTACAAACAGTGAACACATATAACCTTTTAGATAACTGCAATTGTAAGTTGTGGAGTTAGACCCATTTAGTAAACTAGTAAACAAATATTATAATAGAATATTATCCATAGTGTTGGGATATAGTTTGATATATTACAATATTATAGCAACTAGCTCTATTAAGACTTTCTGTTGGAAGAATAAAAACTTTAGATCCGTGTAGCTGTCCAGGGAAGTTGAAACCCTTGCAGAAGGAGCTGGGTTCATTGAAAGCAGAGAGTGGACGCTGGCCTGGTAAGGCCGTGGGAAAAGAACCTTGTTTGCTCCTTTAAAGATTTCTGCCACTGTAGGCTCTGAGTATTGTGGCCAAGAACAGCGATCGTGACCTGAGCAGCAGGATAGCCGCCTTGTACTCAACCTCGACGACTTGGTAGCCAACGTTTCAAACCCTCCTTATCAAG
This sequence comes from Gracilinanus agilis, assembly GCF_016433145.1. Classification (NCBI taxonomy): domain Eukaryota; kingdom Metazoa; phylum Chordata; class Mammalia; order Didelphimorphia; family Didelphidae; genus Gracilinanus; species Gracilinanus agilis. Next base: position 509,299,644 of record NC_058132.1, read on the forward strand.
CACCACTGCATGTTTCTTAACATCCGCTGTACGTTCTGCTGTGTTAATGACTTATGCTCATTAGCTATCAAAAACCTACAAAGCACAATGGAATATCTCTATGTGGTCTGATCACAAACTGAGAGTGGCAAGATCTCCAGCTTAAATTTTCTACCATTAAAGTTTGGATCTTCAGCTCAGAGTTGTGTTCCAGAGAGTTCTTTCAGAGAATCGAATCCCTCCCTTAATCTTCCTCTTCTCCCCTTTCCATCCCATTTCACTTTTTTATGAAATATATTTCTTTATCCATTTATATTCCACCTTTAACCAGTTTAGATGAGTGAAGTCCAAGTGTGGTCTTCTAGTCCTTCCTCCTTGTTTATATAGAGTTCTATTTCCACAGCCCAATGTGAGATAATTGTCTCTAAGCTTTCCTCTCCCTCCATGTATTTCTCTTCCCATCTCATTAAGACAGAACTATGACCAGTCCTTCCATCTAATTAGACTCCCTCTAGGATCCCTGAAGTTGACATGGTTCTGAGGAAACGTGTATCATACCCCCATTTTAAATAAATTTATTTTTGTTTATTCCCTTATGATCGTTCATGGTTTCTTTTCTGTGCCTGTCTTGACTACTCTCTTTGTACTTCAGTTTCTATTCCTCTGTGGGTTCCAGACTAGGCTAGAAGCTAGAACTGAGACGCCGCCCCTCCCCCCCAATGTGGTCCAAGCCACGCGGTGACTGCATGCTTCTCAAACTTGCTCGTTGCTTTGGTGCAGGATCTGCTCCTGCTCCCTTGGGAACGCCACACCTCGGCCTCGGTCTCTTCAGTCCTTTCTCCATCTATGACTGGGACGGAGTTGTGAGAAGTAGAGCTGCCAGGTGGCACCTGCCCTGCAGCCTATACAAGATATATATCCATACTGGACCCAAGATCTCTCCTTGCTGTGGTGCATACGTAGCCTTTTCCTACCTAGAAATGCTCTACGTGGCACATTCCTGGCCAGGCCCTGTCCCTGGTGTTCATACACCTCATTTTCCTGTATGCATCTGGATTGATTTTCCCCCTTAGATTTCTCAATCAGGATTCAGCCTTTTACATTTTCTAGATCTTTTTAGAGGCGTTATGGGGGCAGAGCACAATGGACTTCTCCCTGCTACGCTGCCATCATGACTGGTTCAGGGACTCATCTTTGTATTGTCAAAGAATGCTATGAATTGCTGGGTTGGTGGTGGCCAGGAAATTAGTAAAGAGCTTGATGTTCAGCCTAGGAGACGCTATGGAGTCCATTTAGTGATGTCAATGGGCCAGGGTTTTGTTTTTAATCTAAGTTATGATCTTTTATATAGTCCTTGAAATTATATTTTTATAATCACACACACATATATAATTATTTTGGTTCTACCTTTATTTTCAGTTTTGAATCACTGCATACAATTTTTTTTATATTTTCCTAAATTCTTCATATTCATCTTTACCTGTGATACAGTAGTATTCTGTTATACTCATATAATACATTTGTCTAGCCATTCTCCCAATCATAATGGGTAATATGGTTTTAACTTTTTGCTTTTACAAGTCATGCCACTTCAAATATCTTCTTTTAGATAGGCATCTTCTTGTCATCTTCCTTTGGTTATGAATCTAATGGTTCACTGGACCAAGAATATGAACAATTTTGTACCTCTTCAAGAATCTCAAATTTATTTTCCAGAAAAGTTGGACCTATTCATAGCGTATATGCAGTGCATAAATAAAAAAAAAAAATGTGGGGAAGAATGCTGTTCTACCCCAATTTTCCAACAACTGCTTTAAAATTTTTCCAGTAATTCTTGTTGAATAGCTCTTTCCTCTTAGCCTGTGTTTTCTGATTTACAGAAGACTGGGCATGCCATTTTCTTACCAAATAGTTTTGGTAATTGTTGCTTTTTTTTTTTTTTTTTTTACAATTTTGGATGTGTTAAAGCTGAAACCCCTTTATGCCTCTTTTTTCCCCACTATGTTCCCTTCAGTAGTATTATTGATCTTTCATCTCCATTTGGCATCTGTTGTTGTTCTTGGGGGTTCTCTGTCAGCATCCTATGAATTCAATCAATTTATACTTTGTCCTGTTTTTACTACTTTAGGTTAATAGGGGAAGTGGGTATTTATATTTTGATTTTCTATGCTTTAGAGGGGAGAACAGTAACTTTCATCTTGACCTAATTATCTCTGATGTTTAGTTGTAGGGCTTTTCCCAAATGTAGGATTTTAAAACATTTTGCTCTTTTTCACTCTTGTCCCTAGGTTTATTTTGGCTGATGGACTGTACTTTTTAAATAGTACATCACTTTGGCCTTTCTTGATTGTTGATGGCCATGATAGGCATCTTAAATTCTAGAATCATCTTATTTCCCCATTCTAAAGATGCCAGGATCTACCTTAATATCTCTCCTCCTTTGCTTTTTCTCTTCTGACTTTGTATAAATCATCCATGAATGATCCACCCAACCCAGCCTCCTTCGCATGTGCCCACGAAACACAGAGCGCTTATTCTGGTGGACGTTTTACCAGGAGACGTGGCTGCCGTGCCACTGGGGATCCCACTCTTGGCCCTCCTCATTTTCTGCCTCATCTGCTGCTTCATTCCGAGATGGCCTCTGGACGGGCTTTGTTATCCTTAGTGTCCTTTGCTAGTCATTGAAGTCACACGGAGGCCCTTGGGCGAGAACAGTGCTGTGGGGAGAGGAGCCTAGCGCAGCCTGCAAGCATTCATTCACCCAGGAAGTCAGCAGCAACTGAAGGCACCAGTTAACCCAGCCACTTACCTAATATTTAATGTGCCAACAATCTTCAGGCTTCTTGGAGGACTGAGGTAGTTTATTTTAGTTGATGGCTAATTTGTAAAAGGAAGAAAACAGTGAAGCAATTACCTTTTCTACTACTTTCAGAAAGAAACCAAACTTTCCTTGGTTCTCAAAAAGTGAAAAAAGTTTTAGTCATTGATAACAAATACAAGCATTCCATTGGGCACGATCCGATTTTATTTTGTGAGGGAACTGCTACAAAGGGTGACATCATCTGTACGCAGGGGTGAATGAGAGATCAGAATTTTTGAATAAAGTTAAAAACCAGGACAGAGAAATCCATATGATCTTAAAGATCTGACAGTTCAAAAAACCTAAAACAACCAACTCTTGGCTTTACTCACTTAGAAACAAATACAAATTTGCTTTCTAAAATAAGAGCATCACTGTTTGCTTTTAAGATTGCTATCAGGGCTCGGAAGTCATTTCGCAGGGAAAGACATGAGTTGTTTTCCCCAGAGAACTCCATGGAAACATTTATTTCGATTACAGTTAAATATACAGTTAGAACAATCCTGAACAAGCACTATCAAGCATTTCAAAAAATGTACCAATTTTAAAGAAAATGCAGTGTTTTGGGGAGTGAGGTAGAAGTTGTAGTGTGTCCAAAAGATCCATCTTCACTAAAGGATATCTAAAGCAATATTACTGATTTTTTTAAAAATAGGCAGGTATGAAAGTGCATTAAAATTCAAATTAGGTACTAAACACCATTTTAAGAAACACGCCACTAGAAAAAGTCCCAGGAGAGAGAAGTGGGCAACAAGAGGGGCAGATCCTTTAGAAGCGCCCATTCCTGGACGCCCAGCTCCGGACAGGCAGCAGGAGAGCCCGAGTGTGTCTAAGGCTGACGGTGCACGTGGGGGGCTCTTTGTAAGCACCGGGTCACTCTCATAAGGTTGGACAGGCCGGATGCCATTCCTTCCATCCTTGGCCTACCGCGAGGGCTGGGCTATGCCCCCAAGGCTACACTGACCCAAAGTACTGAGTCTCCAAAACCCACCAAAGCCATTTGATTGAACAAATGCAAATTTTGCCTTCAGCCTTCCTTCGAACACTTTAGCCTCCGCTACGTCTCTCCCCCACCCCATACACTAGGCTGCAGGGGCTGGGCAGTCCCCAGCGCTCACAAGGGCTGGTCCCCTGCGGAGGGAAGGGGGCGGTTCTGCCGCCTCTCTGGACCTGTCGGTGCTGAATAACTAGGAAAAGTGAGAGAACTTTCAGCTTGGTTTTATTATAACATCTACAACTACATCTTATTCCAGCGCTTCCTGGATTCCAAACTCTCCGGAAATATCTACATTACATCTCAGTCCCTGCTCTTCGCCATGGGGCGTTCCGGGCTCCCCAGCAGGGGGCGCTGCGGCCGGAGGCATTGCTGGCACCAGCGCGGCGCTCCTCGCCTCAGGTTTCAAAGAGCTTGCTGAAGGCCGTCCCCACCTCGGCGATCATGTCGGTAGCCGTCATGGAGCGCCCGTACTTCTGAAAGGCCTGGCGGTTACACTGCCGCGTGAGAGAACAGGCGCCGAATGCAGCCACGAGGAAAGGGTTCTGACTAGAGAGAGAAGCGGCCATTAATAAAAAGCCACGAGGCGCGGACCTGACACCATTCAATACAGCCTTACAAAAATGGTGGTGAAACCGGGCCTACCCTTCAATGCCTCTTAATATTCTAGTTGGGACTTAATAAATGTTCATTGATGGGCTGACTGATATTGACTATCTAGTCACTTTGGGCAAGTCGCGCCACTCCCCCAGGCCTCCTTTTCCTCATTTGTAAAATGAAGGGTGAGCCCCATGCCCTCTGGGTCCCTTCTGGCTCTAGGACCCGGGCGCTGAGCTCTCCCGACTCCCTCCACCCAGACCGGAACTCCTAGGCCGTCTGAGGGCTGCTGGGGCTGCCCAAGTTGCCTTTCCTATAAAAGACCCACTCCAGGGGGTCCAGCTCGGCTCCAGCTGGAAACTTCCAAAGGAGGTGGTGCAAACCCACCGTGCTGGTGCCCTAATGCCACAGTTAGGAAGCCAAGTTTACCTCTGAGCGGCCCCCTTGAAGCCCTGGGGGAAGGCTTTCTGGCTAGAAGTTAAAATCATCTAACAGTAACCTCTGATTACTGAAAGAAATGTTTAAATTCTATTTTCATGCGTTCTCTCTAAAACAATTTGTGAAGTCTTTTTTTATCTACAAAATCCAGTTAGTTTAGACAACGCCCAGTGACACTAATTTTCTATTTAGAATTCTTAACAGTTATCCTAATATTCTATTTACTGTTTTAAAAAGAGCCCAAAATGCACCAGATACCAACTGCTTGGGAGACTGGGCTAGGAGAGAGGAAGAGTGGTGGTTAGGAAGAACACATAGCAAGGCAGTGATTGGAACCTTTTAGAGACAGAGTGCCTGGGCTGGGGATTGCCACCCCCACCCCCCAAGTGCCTCTCCCTGCAAACCTCCCCCCTTTACTCCAGACAGGGGAGGGCAGAAGCACTCCCATTGGCTGCTGGGCAGAGGGACTGGAGAAGTGAGGAAAGTCCTCAGCAAATGTAGAGAGGGGGAGGGGAGCAGCTCCACTCCAGTCTCTGGCTTTCTAGTAACCCACTCAGGCAGGTGACTGCAGGCATGCCCACAGAGAGGACTGTGTGCTTTTTTTGGCAGGCACGCCATAGGTTCACCACCGCTGGTATAAGAACTGGCCCACCACAGTAAAATAAAGCAAAAAAAAGAAGCATACCCATTTGTTTTGTCGGGTCCAGCAAGAAGCGCCCAGTGTGCTAAGACTCCTAGGGAGCCTGACAGAAGGTCTCCTTGTCCACCACATCTTCGACTGCTTCCCTCATGGCTACACACAAACACTAAATAAAAACAGACAGGAGTTAATGTGGATTTCTTATACATTTTACAATTCTGAATCCTTGGAATAGGGAGAATGGGGTGGAGGGGGGAAGATAGGGAAATACCAAGTTATAAGCTGCATTAAAAAAAACAATATAAACAAATGGAAGGAAGCAATATGCTTATCCTCCAAAAATATGATTAGAAATAGAGAAAGGAGGATTAAAAATCACTATAAAGTATTATTATTTTTAAAGGAATATCAGTAAAGTTTTTGAAAAACAAATCCTTTTTATGGTACTAAGCACTGGGGGGAAGCATTTAGATTTGCGTTCCATGAAATTCTCCTCATTTTATATTATTGTACCTAGGCTGTAAAATAGGTTTATCATTAGAGGAAAGAAAAAAAATTGATAAAAATACCAAAGAACTTTACTTCCTTCTAAAGTGTTAGGAAAATAAATATGCTTTGTGTATGTATTAAGTTTAGGGGATGCTTTTGAAGATAAGGAGATTCTACACTGAAATACTTCAGAAATGCCTGGAAGTATTTACTTTGATGTCATAGGTAGCTCCTGTCAACTATGAGGACTCCCATGTCTTGTATTTTTTTACTTTAACTTTTAAAACCATTTCTTTCATGCTTCTAAATAAAAGAATAAAAACATTTTCTTCCAAATTTTTTATACCACAAGACAGGCACCTCATTTATCAACTGTCAGAAAAAATGGAAAAAATTAAATCATTCAGTAAACTTTGAATATTTTATATAATCTTATTTATATTTATACCATATATACTTTTTTGTAGATGGTAACAATCTGATGTCCTGAAATAGCACTCTAGTACAGCTGGCTTACTTTTGATATATGTATGTGTGTAGCATTAATATATGTATAGCAAATCATAACTTCCCAGGAGCCTCCACTATATTTTTAGATCCTGCGTCCCAAAACATAAAATAAAAACACATTTAAGAATTCTAATGCTGACTATAGAAATTCATGCCTTGTGAAATTTAAGTGTATCCCTTTAGCTTACCCAAAGAAGCCCTAAAGAAAAAGGACAAAAGAAGATTTCTTAGTTTAACTAAAAAACTCAATGGATGAGAAATCAGCTCTGCTTTTGGATTGGCTACTATGTATAACCTTAGGCAAGAATTTCTTTTCTCTAGGTTTCAAATTTCATAATCTGTAAAATGAAGTAGGATTTGGATAACTTATAAGGTCATTCCTAGCTCTAAATCTCCATAATTCTAAGTAGATACGCCACCTATGTGGTATTTCTGTGCATTTAAAAACATATATGTCGGGGATTGAGAGTCAGGCCTAGAGATGGGAGGTCCTAGGTTCAAATCCTGCCTCAGACACTTCCCAGCTGTGTGACCCTGGGCAAGTCACTTGACCTCCATTGCCCACCCTTACCACTCTTCCACTTTGGAGCCAATACACAGAAGTTAAGGGTTTTAAAAAAAAATGTAAAAAAAACCATATATGTCAAAATGTTTTACAAGTAATTCCAGTGGGAGTTTTTGGGATGTTGACTTTTTCAATGTTGAAGCAGTTATTCTGGTACACACTCTCTCTGTCTCTGTCTCTATCTCTCACTCTTTTTAAAAGATATTTTACCAATTGCATGTAATAATTTCCCACATGAGTTAGATCCAAATTGTCTTCCTGCCTCTCTCCCTTCCCTCCTCTTTCCCAGAATGAGTAAGCAATGCAAAATATATTTCCGAATTGTTCATTGTTGGAAGAGAACACTCATACAAAGTGGCTATATCTCATGTTCACCATATGATAAAGGGCATTCTTTTTTTTCAATTCACAAAAACCTACTTTATCTCCTTCCCACCTACTACCTCAATTGGAAAAAAAGAAAGAAAAAACTTTTAGCAAATGAAAATAAAACAAAACAAACTGCCATATTGGCTGTGTCCTAAAAATATGTCTCAAATTGTACTCAGTCCATCATCTCTCTGTCAACAGTTCATCATGGGTTTTCTGGCCCATGATGATTACTTGCAATGATAGTATACTTAAATATTTCCAAAGTATTTGTCTTCATTATATTGTTATTATTGTACGCATTCTCCTGATTCTGCTCACTTCACTATATGTCAGTTCATAACTGTTTTCCCACATCTCCTTGAAATCCCTTTCATGTCTTAAAACACAATAGTATTGGGGGCAGCTGGGTGTCTCAGTGGATAGAGAGCCAGGCCTAGGGACTGGGGGTCCTGGGTTCAAATTTGACTTCAGACACTTCCAGCTGATCCTGGGCAAGTCACTTAAACCCCATTGCCTAGTGGTAAGCTCAGAACCAAAGATGGAAGGTAAGAGTTTAAAAAAAAAAGTGTTCCATTACATTGATATGCCATAATTTGTTCAACCATTCCCCAGTGGATGGACACACCCTAGTGCTTTGCCAGCACGATGCCAGCACATTAGACTCTTTCTTCTTTCTTTGATCTCTGAGGTATGCGCTATGGCTGTGAGATAGGGCTAGTTTTGAAATGTTTCCCAGGATGGCTGGGGAAGACTTTTCCAGACAGAACGGAGAAGTGGGCCAACGCCAACAGGAGGGTGAAGCACCGACTTTAAAGAGTTTACTCTACTTGCCACCCACTTTGGCTTATTCCTTAATTGCTTCTTTAACCAACGGCTACTCTCCTAATTGAAACAAAGTAAAAAGTGATCTTACTTTGAGGCACCAAAATACTCCCGGCTTCTCCTGTTGGGGAACAGGCTCCGGAACTCGACTAAGGAAAAGGGTCCATTGTCAAGGGCTGGGAGAAGTCTGCGCCTCCTACATGCCTCTGGGATATTCTACCTTGAACCCGGGGACCTCACACTGCCTAGGGGTGTCCGGAGGGCTGCCGGCTCGCCACTTTGCTCAGGGCAGTCTCAGCTGGAGCAGCTTCCGGTGGTGATCACGGGGAAAACAGGAAGCTGGAAGCCAACCCCAGGGCAGCCCCAACCCGGAAGTTATCAGTGTGCAAAATGGCTATGTAGGAAAGCAGGATCCTGGGAGGCGGGAAATCTCGGTGAATTCTGGCACGTCATTTCACTTCTGAGACTTACTTACCTCATCCTGAAAATGGGTTCCATAACACTTACACCGCCTCACTCAGCCTCGTGGTGAACTCTTCATCGGCCTCTTTGGAACATCCTAACATCCTAATTGTGGCTGCTTGGGAGAGAATCGGAGGCAGATTTGTCCGACTGGCACGGGCTGTCTTTAATGATAAGTTTCTATTATCCGTCCTGGCCCAGAGCTCTCCTAGGACAGAAAGCCCTTCTCAGCCATGTTTTAAAGAGCTACTAAACCTAGGGGGTCTGCTGGGGGCCCCCTGTTTTCTTCATTTCCTTTCATCCTTGTTGATGGGAGCTGGCAAGGGGGAGCCCAGAGAAATGGCAGGCTCAGGTGGCTTAGCCAGAAGGCACGGAAGAGCCTGTTTTGGATTTAGGATCTGCAAGGGCAAGATGACTGACAAGTGCTGATCTTTCTAGGAAGTGAACTGAGTCACAAGAATTGTTTCCTTTTTTAAACTGTAGTATTGCAGATCACAAGAATAATTTGTGGGTGAAACAATGTCGGCATTTGGTGATCCATCTGCACTCTAGGCCTCAAGTAGTTGCCCTTGCCCAGGGAGAAGGCTAGGAGGACAATTTCTGACTTTCAGCAACGCTCAGGCCCAAAGACACATCTCAGAAGACTCCAATGTAGAACATACTGACTAAAAACCTGATTTTAAAGATTAGTAAACCTCTGAAACCCTAACTGCTTTTGTAATCTAAAGAGCCTAAATTCATCTTCAAGGACTTCTAAACAGAATTTACTGGCAGTCATTGAATTAAACTTGTTAATTTTAAAAGGATTTGGATAGGAATATCAATTCAATGAAAATTCAAACAAGAGACTTCCACAAGTAATTTTAAAAAGTCATCTCATTTAGTTAAAAAAAAAACAACCCTAGACCAGTTTTGAATAATCAAGTGTTAAAATTGATTATGAGAAGTGTTAATTTAGGCCAGGATTAAAGTCCAATTTTGATTTTAATAATACATAACTCATTTAAGGCAAATGTGAATTATATGTATGTCACAATTTATTAAGCAACTCCTAATTATAGGCCTGTAAATGGTGTTTCTATCTTAAAGCAGCATTGAGAATTTTAGGATACTCTTTATTTTTAAATCTTAGATGTTTATCAATGAGATCATAGACAATAATTCAAAAATTATTCTACTACTCAAAATGATCACCATAGTCCAAATATTAATATGGAAATAGGTCTTGATCAATGACTCATGTAAAACCCAGCGGAACTGCACATAGGCTATGGGAGGGGATGGGAGGAGGGAAGGGAAAAAACATGAATCATGTAACCATGGAAAAATACTCTAAATTAGTTAATTAAATAAACTTAAAAAAAGATTCTAAGGTAAATAGTTCCCCCTTTTAATTTTTTTTTAAAGTCCTACCTTATATCTTAGAATCAATACTGTGTATTGGTTCTAACACAGGAAAGTGGTAAAGTCTAGGCAATGGGGGTTAGGTGACTTGCCCAGGGTCACCCAGCTAGGAAGCATCTGAGATAAAATTTGAACCTAGGACCTCCCATCTCTAGGCCTGGCTCTCAATTCACTGAGTCACACAGCTTCCCCCCCCCCCCAAAGGTATGCAGTCTTTCAAACTTTCTAACTATTTTGAGAATTTATTCCTTTCCTGAGAAGATAATTTTTCTATTTAATTTAATTTATTTAATTTAAATATTTCTATTTATCAAAAGTAAGTTATTCAGCAACTTGAAGTATAAATCCTAGAATATCAAGGAATATACCAATACTACTAATGGATACACCAGAACCAGCAGACATCCAGAAATAGAGGAGACTTGGGCCATAAATCAAGCCTCCTCGCTTCTCTCTAGGGTCTAAAACTAATAAAAACTGTGTATGGGGGGGGGAGGGGAGAAATCAAGTTAGCCGTAATGGAAATACTTTCATTTTTCATTTCACACCCAAGGCTATTGGTTTGTTAAAGTGAATTTATAGAACATTTTTTAAAAAATTATTCACAAGGAGAACTAGCAAAAAGCAAACATAGCTTCCTTCTCTCTTTTCCCTGTAAGAAAGTTAAAAATCACAAAAGATATCCTACTTCTTCCTCTCATACACATCCCCCACAATGCATTTGTTTTAAGCTTTTTAAAATATCGTTTGTATGGTAAAGACAGAAAGAAGATACAAGCTGAATACATTTTTAAATATCTACATATACTTGGAGGGAAGACATTTTACATCTGATATCTCAGAAGTATAGAATTTGAGAGTTGGGACAGGCTTCGGTGGTGGTCTCGTCCAAAAGGAGTCCCCACCATAAAACCAGTCAATGAACAGTATAAAAAGGATCCAGAGGGGGCCTTCCACAGGACAGGCACTGGGCTAAGCTCCCGGGAGACAAGAAGGAACTATTCACTCTACATATGCTATTATGGTGAATGAGGGTTTGGGGGAGGAGACGAGCCCTTCCAACAGTAAAATAGAAAGCGAATAAAAAGGAAATAGATACAGAATAGGTCGATGCAAGGTGGCCTTGGGATGGAGGACACTCGAAGTTGGCACAGGGCTCTTCGAGGAAGAGAGCCGTTCTGGGGCGGCGTTGGGGAGGACTGCCTCGGCCTAGGCCCCACCTGGCTTCGGCAGCCCCGACTGGGCCAGAGTTCTGTTTGAAGACCGCTGAGGAGGGAGCCCGAGAAGCTCTCGAGGCAGCCTGCTCCACTTCTGGCTGCCTCTAAGCCCTAGTCCTGCTTTGCCAAGGTCGGGCCTGAAGCAGGCTGAAATGACTGCCAAAATGCTGGCTCTGGCGCTCCCCAATCAAGCCTTCTCTAGACAAACCGTGCTCATCCCGCCTGGCCTCAGGAGGCTTCATCTCACCCGCAGGCTCCGCTCAGGGCTCTGAGGGGGAGTCCCAAGCTCCGGCGGTGCCCCGGCACACTAAATAACTACGTGCGGGGCACACGGTGGGCCACCAATAGGAAAGCAGCTGGGCAGCAGAGTGGCTAGACTCAGGGAGTCCATCCCTGGTATCTTTGCCAAGAAAACCCCAGATGGGATCCCAAAGAGTGAATCCACCATATTTATCCAAGCCATTGATAAAATGTTATACAGAACTGGGCACAAATCCATTAACTGCCCTATAAGTCCAGTTATCCAACTAATTATTCAATCTAACTGTTACTAGTAATCTACATCTCTCCGGATTCTGCAAACGGATAGTATGAGATACTTTATCAAAAGCTTTGCTAGGGGACAGCTCCGGGTTTCAATGAATTGAGAGCCAGGCTTAGAGACCAAAGGCTCTGGGTTCAAATTTGGATTCGGACATTTCCTAGCCATGTGACTCTGGGCAGGTCATTTTGCCCCCATTGCTCAGCCCTTACCACTCTTTTACCTTGGAATTGATGCATAGTATTGATTCTAAGACAGAAAGTAAGGGTTTTAAAAAAAAAAGCTTTGCTAAAATCTGGTAAATTGGTTTTATTGTAGGATTTGGGTTTTGTATGAGTGTATTTACTAGTTTAGTAATACTAGAAAAAATAGAAATGAGATTTAGTTTGGCAAAGCTTGTTCTTAATGAACACTGTTGGGCTTTCTAGAGGGTCACTAAATACTTCTTGAATGATCCTTTCTATATTTTCCCCAGGAATCAAAGTTAAGTTCACTCCACATCATGGAAGAAGTCAACATACTTTTGCTGGAGAAAAATCATAATGCAAATCAAATACAATAAAACTCCTTCTTGAAAAGGCTTACTATCCACCACAAAGTCAGTTATATGACAACCCAAATTATATCCTAGAAGGGAAGAGGGGAGCATGTGGAAAATGAGAGAGAGACACAGAGAGGAAGGAGGAAGGGAGGGAGAGAGACAGAGAGAAGGAAGAAAGGAGACAGACAGAGACAGAGAGAGGGGAGAGAGAGACTGAGAGAGACAGGGAGTGGGGTACAGACAGACAGACAGGGAGAGAAGAGAATGATCATTTATTAAATGTTTATGGTAAGCCAGGCACTCACTAGTACTAAGAGCTGGGTATAGAAATACAAATAAACACAACAGTCCCTATCCTCAAAGAGCTTACATTCTTCTGTGGGGAAGACAACCCGCTGAGGGTCCTGGCAGGGAGGAAGGTCCGACAGACTGGGGAAGCCTCCTCTCTCACAGAGGTCTTAAGGAGGAAATGACCAGTGAGGCACTTGAGATGCTAGAACCCAGCCTACCTTTCTTCCGACCTCCCCGAAATTTGCTTTTTTGAAGTCAAAGATGCATGTCAAAGTCTATTCATGATTTTCTTCTTTTCTATCACAAAGTCTAATAAGGTCATTTCCCCAAATATTTCCTGCCATCCCACCAGTTTCTGCCTATTATTGAGAATTCTAGAGTTTTTTTTGTTGTTTCCTCTACCTCCTGAGGGGGGAAGTGATCTCTAAGGAAAAGTAAGACATCTGGAGCTCCTTTGCTGTGGCTCCAGCAAATGTTTAGATGACTGAAGCCTGCCACCAACTACAACATCAACTCCCTGCCACACCAGGGGTGTATTTTCCAAATTCATCTAACTTCTTTTTTCTGTCTGAGCAGGCCACAAGTTCCAGAAATTAATAACTCACCTTCCAATAAAACCCTCACCTTCCATCCTGGAATCAATGCTGTGTACTGGCTCCAAGGCAGAAGAGTGGTAAGGGTAGGCAATGGGGGGTAAGTGACTTGCCCAGGGTCACACAGCTGGGAAGTGTCTGAGGCCAGATTGGAACCCAGGACCTCCCCTCTCTAGGACTGACTCTCAATCCACTGAGCCACCCACACTGCCTTCTTGTGTTTTTTTTTTTTTTTTTTTTTTTTGTTGTTGTTTTTAAACAGAAAGTTGGCCAGGTGAGCTGCCCTATCTGCAGGCAGGGGCATTGGCACCTCTGGAGATGAGCCAGCAGCCTCCACTGGGCACCTGGGGAGAAAGCGTTGGTACATAGTGACAGCAGCACAGGAGGACACCTGAGTCCAGAATGATCATTTCTATCAAGTTTTACAGGACATGAAAGGAAAGCAAGTACAATCTATTTTCATTCACCAACCTACACGCAGGTTGGTACAGAACAAAAAGACTTCTCACATTCATTTCCTGTTCCATAACATTCTGGCGTCTTGACTTGTGAACAGCACTTAACTCGGTTGGATGGGGAAGGAAGGGACGTATTTAGAAATAATGGGGAAATAAAAACAAAAGAGAACTAAAAAAATGAATCAACGCATAGTAGCTCTGAGTCACAAAACTGAAATAGCTGTTTCTGATGTCTACAGAAATTTATTGATAATGTTAACACTAAAGGGGGGCCTGGAATAGGCAGGAGCCACCCCTGTATAATCTGATATGTGCCTACCCCTGCCAGCTCGCAGCACGGAAAGTAATGGCTGGATTTGAGCAAAAGACCAGAGACAAAGCAGGATTCCACTCTCTGGGGAAGGGAGGGAAAAGCTGTTATCTAGGCATGTAAAGGCTTTTTATGGTACCATACCGTAAAGAAATGACAAATGTGAAATACTAAGAGATACTTGGGGAGGCTTAAAATGAAATGATGCAGGATGACGTAAGCACGACCAAGTAATCAAATTATTCAATGGCCACAGCAACATCCAGGAAAAACAACAATGAAAGTCTTTGGAAGTGAACAGACAACAGATGGGACACAGTCCTGCCCCCTCAGGCTCATCCCGCCTGAGGTACATGTTTTCACACAGGGCTGATACGGTGATTTGTTCTGTTTGATGACGTTTATTTGTTATAAAGGAAAGTTAATTGTAGATGAAGGGGAAGTCAGTGTAAAGAAGTAATGACATGAAAAAGAAAAAGCATCAATAAAATATGAGTGTATTTTTTTTAAGAGGTCAAGAAATTTTACTAATGTGTCTGACAAGGAAATCCCCTCTAGAAAACTCAGCTATAAAACAGAAGCAGAGAGCAGAAATGGATTAGAAACCAGAATCCAAAAATACATTGTTTACAAGAAGCAAACAAAACAGAAAGACACAATTAAAGCACTGAAATAGAATCTATTATTTTCTATTATCTGAAGTAAAAAAAAAAAAAATGTAAAGATGGCCATCATGATCTAGACAAAATAAAATCCAAAAGAGACCCACTAAAAGAGATAATCAGGGTAACTACATTTTGCTAAAAGGTACCATAGACAATGAAGTAATATCAATACTAAACATATGTGCACCAATTGGCATAGCATCTAAATTATTAAAGGAAAAGTTAAATGAATTAGCAGAGGTAATAGACATTAAAACTATACTAGGGAGGGGACTCAATTTACTCCTCTCAGAACTAGACAAATCTAATGATAAAATAACTACGAAAGTTAAATAGATGAATAGAACTTTAGAAAAGTTAAATATGACAATCTTTTGGAAATAACTGAATGGGAATGGAAAAGAATATACTTTTTTTCTCCATTGTATATGGCACCCTCATAAAAGTTGAAAATTTATTAGGGCATTAAAAACCTCATAAATGCAGAAAAGCAGAAAAAAATAAATAAAAATTAATAAATAAAATTAAATTTCCAAAACATAATGCAACAAAAACTACATTCAATAAAGGACCTTAGAGGCTAAGATGAGTGCAGTGCAGAAGGAACTTCATGACTCTTTCTACTACTGATCACTCAACAAAGCGTCTCAAAAGGACAAAAATCAAAATCAGATGAGGAAAGGGGCTCTGCCACAGGTACAGCCTTGAGAGTAGGCAGGGTTTGGGAATTTCCACACTATAAGGGGGTAAAATTACACCTACCAAAGTGCAAGTTGATCTCCCACTCATACCACCTGCCACACCAGAGTCAGAGTGAATGCCAGGGCAATTTAGAATTTAGAAATTCTTTGGAGCTGGCTAAGGGCAACACAGTCTTACCTTTGAGGACAGTGCAAAGCCTTGGCAGTAAGACTTGGGACCTGCGGAGCACAGAAGATAGTACAGAGATGGGCTGCCCACAGCAACAAAAACAGCTCTACAATTGCTGCCAGCCCTCATCCCTCAGACTTCTGACTGAGAAGGGACGATAAAACTAATACAGCAATAGCTGTCAACACCCAAGAACTACAATCTACAGCTACCAAAAAAAAAAAAATATAAAAAGCCTCTGACCCTGGAGAACTTCTATAGAGAAAACCAGCAGACTACAGAGGTGACAGCAGAGAGTGAAAACAAGCAAACACATCCAAACTTTTTTAAAAAAAAAAAGGAAATTGGTCACAAGCTCTAGAGGAACTCAAATTGGAGTTTAAGAACCAAGTAAGAAAGATGGAGGAACAATGGGGAGAAAAATGGGAGAAAGAAATGCAAGTAATTCAAAATGAAAATAACAGTTTAAAAAGACAGAATCTGCCACTTAGAAAAAGTGGCACAGAAACAACATGAAATAATAAGCAAATTGGAAACCAGAATTGGCCTGCTAGAAGCCACGAAAAGCATGAAAAGGAAAATCAAAAGATTATAGCTGAAAACCAGGCTTTTAAGACTAGAATTGGGCAAGTAGAAGCTAATGATCTCATAAGACAGCAAGAATTAATAAAGCAATGTCAAAAGAATGACAAAATAGAAGGAAACATGAAATATCTCATTGAGAAAACTGGGAAAACAAGTCCAGGAGAGACAATTTGAGAATCATAGGTCTACCCGAAAAACTAGAAAAAACAGAAGCCTCAACATCATATTACAAGAAATTATCCAAGAAAATTGCCCTGATATTCTTGAACAAGAGGGCAAAATAGACATTGAAAGGGTCCATAGATCACCCTCTATATTAAACCCTCAAAAGACAACCCCCAGAAATGTAACTGCCAAATTTAAGAGCTTTCAAGCCAAGGAGAAAATATTGCAAGAAGATAGAAAGAGACAATTCAGATATCAATGAGTCCCAGGGAGGATTACACAAAATCTGGCAGCTTCTACACTAAAGGACCACGAGGCTTGGAATATGATATTCAGAAAGGCAAGAGAAATGGGTCTTCTACGACCAAGGATCACTTACCCATCAAAACTGTCTATATACTTCCAGGGGAAAGTATGGGCATTTAACAATATAGAAGATTTCTAAGTATTTGTAAAGAAAAGTCCAGAACTAAATAGAAAATTTGATGTCCAAATATAACATTCAAGAGAAATGTGAAAAGGTAAATAAGAAAGAGGGGAAAAAAATTGTAAGGGCTTGAGTAAGCTCAAATTATTTATATTCCTATATGGAAAAATGATATTTGTAACTCTCAAAAACTGTATTGACTATCATAGTAGTTAGAAGAATTATTTATAGGTAGAGGTTGAGGTATTAAGTGGTTTAAGATGATATGTAAAAAAAAGGGGATGGGGAGAAGATGGCACCAAGAGAAACTTGAAGAAGAAAAATAGGATAAATTATACCACATAAAGAGGTGCATGGGAGGGGGAGGGTAAGAATACTATTATAAGAAGGAGAGGAAGAGAGTGTTAATAGGTAATACTAAATCCTTACTCTCAGTGAAATCAATTCTGAGAGGGAAGAACATCTAGATCCTTTGGGACATAGAATTTTATTTTACCCTACAGGGAAGTTGAGAGGGAAAAACCAAGGTGGGGATTTGGGGGAGGAGTACCAAAAGAAAGGGAAAGAGAGGGGGTAAGGAATTTAATAGATTCTAAAGAAAAAAAAAGGAGAATAAGAAGGGAGGGGGTGGGAAGGGAAGTAAAATAAGGATGGGGATAAGAGGGATTGATTAAAAGCAAAACACTGGTGTAGAAGGAAACAGTAAAAGAAGAAAGGGCAGCACTAGGAGAGGAAATCACAATGATGGAGAATACACAAGTGGTAATCATAACTCTGAATGTGAATGGGATAAACTTATCCATAAAATGGAAGCAAATAATAGAGTGGATTAGAAATCAAAATCTTACCAAATTCCTCTACAAGAAACACATACGAAGCAGGTAGACACACACAGGGTAAAGGTAAGAGGATGGAGTAAAATCTATTGGGCATCAACTGAGAAAAAGAAAGCAGGAGTTGCAATTATGATATCTGACAAAGCCAAAGTAAAAATATATCTGATTAAAAGAGATAGGGACAGTAATTACATCCTGAGGAAATATCAGTACTCAACATGTATGCACCAAATGGAATAGTATCCAAATTTTTAAAGGAGAACCTATTGGAGCTTAAGGAGAAAATAAATAGTAAAACTATAGTAGTGGGAGACCTGAGCCTTCCTCTATCAGATCAAATCAAAACAAAAAATAAATAAGAAAGAGGTCATAAATGTGAATGAAATCTTAGAAAAATTAGTTAATAGATATATGGAGAAAAATAAATAGGGACAAAAAAGAATACACCTTCTTTTCAGCAGCACATGTTACATTCACAAAGACTGACCATGTACTAGGGCATAAAAACATTGCAAACAAATGCGAAAAAGCAGAAATAATAAATACAACCTTTTCAGATCATAATGCAATAAAAATAATAATTAGTAAGGGTACATGGAGAGGCAAATTAAAAATTAATTGGAAATTAAATAATATGATTCTCCAAAATTGGTTGGTTAAAGAACAAAACATAGAAACAATTAATAATTTCATTGAAGAGAATGACAATGATGAGACATGAAAAAGAAAATACTGGGGATAGGGGAATAACTGGGTTCCAGACAAACTGGGGAGACTCCCACACCTCACAAAGGGAAGGACTGACAGGTAAACACAGGGAAACCAAATAGGGATGTGAGGTTTGGGGAATGACAGTTGGTCAGTTAACTGACTCTGGTCAGTTAACTGACAATCTATCAGTCAGGGAAAACCAGTGATGTAGATAACTTCAAGATGTGGGTTCTTTATGGCTTAGAGGATTCAGGAAGTACAAATAAACTGGTTTTATTGATATAAATAAGGAAAGTGGAAGAGAAGGGTTTGCTACACTATAGAATAACCCAAATGACTTAACTAAACTAAGGTCTAAACTAAACTATATCTCTAAGTAGAATAAGAGAGGGCTGGAGAGGTGGGATTCTCACTACACTGGTCCATGGTGCTCCAAGATGATATCACAGATGTCACAGGAACCAGGAACAAGCCCTATACACAGCCAGTTAATCCACAAATGCTCTAGGGAGTAAAGTAGATAAATCTGCTTTCCACCAGCAGATAACCAAGACCTTCCCTCTACCTAGGCCACAATAGTTGATTGAAGTTATCTTCTTCTCAGTGAAATCACACTCTGTCTGCTCCTTGGATACTTGGCAAAGCTGGACACACAGCCAAGACCTCCTCCCTTCAGCTTTGCCAAAAACACTCTCTCTTTTCGAACCCTGGCTTCATTCTATTATGGAATGTCCATGAAGTCCAAGATCTCTTCAAACTGTCATATATTCTGCCTTATTTTAAGTTTCCTATTTTCCCCATTACAGACATCATATCAAAATCTATGGGATGCAGCCAAAGCAGTACTCAGGGAAAATTTATAGCCCTGAGTGCATATATCAACAAATCAGAGAGGGAAGAGGTCAATGAATTGGGCATGCAAATTAAAAAACTAGGAAGAGAACAAATAAAAAATCCCTAGATACAAACTAAATTGGAAATCTTAAAAAGTAAAGGAGAAATTAATAAAATTGAAAGTAAAAGAACTATTGAATTAATAAATAAGACTAGGAGCTGGTACTTTGAAAAAAATAAAATAAAGTACTGGTAAATATAATTTTAAAAAAAAGGAAAGAAGAAAACCAAAGTAACAGTATCAAACATGAAAAGGGCGACCTCATCTTTAATGAAGAGAAAATTTAAAAAAGAGGAAAGAAGAAAACCAAAGTAACAGTATCAAACATGAAAAGGGCGACCTCATCTTTAATGAAGAGAAAATTTAAAAAAGAGGAAAGAAGAAAACCAAAGTAACAGTATCAAACATGAAAAGGGCGACCTCATCTTTAATGAAGAGAAAATTAAAAGAGCTGGTACTTTGAAAAAAATAAAATAGATAAAGTACTGGTAAATATAATTTTTTTTAAACCCTTGTACTTCGGTATATTGTCTCCTAGGTGGATGATTGGTAAGGGTGGGCAATGGGGGTCAAGTGACTTGCCCAGGGTCACACAGCTGGGAAGTGGCTGAGGCCGGGTTTGAACCTAGGACCTCCTGTCTCTAGGTCTGACTCTCACTCCACTGAGCTACCCAGCTGCCCCAATATAATTTAAAAAAAAAGGAAAGAAGAAAACCAAAGTAACAGTATCAAACATGAAAAGGGCGACCTCATCTTTAATGAAGAGAAAATTAAGGTACTATTTTGCCCAATTATACAGCAACAAATAGGTGATATGGATGAATATCTACAAAAATATAAATTACCTAGATTAACAGAAGAGGAAATAGAATATTTAAATCCCATATCAGAATTAGAAATCAAGCAAGCCATCAAAAAATTCCCTAAGAAAAAATCCCCAGGACCAGATGGAGTTACAAGTGAATTCTATCAAACATTCAAATAACAACTAATCCCAATACTATATAAACTATCTGAAATAATAAGCAAAGAAGGAGTTGTACCAAATTCCTTATGATACAAATATGGTACTGATCTCAAAGCCAGATAGATCAAAAACAGAGAAGGAAAACTACAGATTAATCTCTTTAATGAACATTGATGCAAAAATCTAAAATAGAGTACTATCAAAAAGACTCCAGCAAGTGATCACGAAGGTTATTCATAATGATCAGGTGGGATTCATACCAGGAGTGCAAGGATGGTTCAATATTAGGAAAACCATCCACCTAGTTGACCATATCAACAAACAAACGAACAAAAATCACATGATTATCTCAATAGATGCAGAAAAAGTCTTTGACAAAATACAATACTCACTCCTATTGAAAATAGTAGAAAGTACAGGAATAGAAGGGCCTTCCCTAAAAATAATAAACAGTATTTAAAACCATCATCAAGCATCATCTGCAAAGGGGCTAAATTAGAAGCCTTCCCAATAAGATCAGGAGTGAAACAAGGATGCCCATTATCACCTCTATTATTTAATAGAGGTAATTCAAGCAGCAAATCACCCTAGACAATATAAAATATTTAGGAATCTATATGCCAAGACAAACACAGGAATTATATGAACACAACTACAAAACTCTTTCCACACAATTAAATCTAGATCTAAACAATTGGAAAAACATTAGTTCCTCATGGGTAGGATGAGTTAACATAATAAAAATGACCATCCTACTCAAATTAATTTACTTATTCAGTGCCATACCTATCAAACTACTAAGAAATTTTTTACTGAATTAGAAAAAATTATAACAAAGTACATTTGGAAGAACAAAAGATCAAGAATATCAAGGGAACTAATGAAAAAAAAATGTGAAGGAGAGGGGTCTAGCAGTACCAGATCTTAAACTGTCCTATAAAGCAGTGGTCATCAAAACAATATGGTACTGGCTTAGAGACAGAAGGGAGGATCAGTGGAATAGACTTGGGGTAAATGACCTCAGAAAGACAGTGTACAATAAACCCAAAGATCCCAGCTATGGGAACAAAAATCTATTATCTGACAAAAACTGCTGGGAGAATTGAAAAACAGTATGGGAAAGATTAGGTTTAGATCGACATCTCACACTCTACACTAGGATAAATTCAGAATGGGTGAATGACTTCAATATAAAGAAGGAAAGTATAAATAAATTAGGTGAACATAGAATAGTTTACCTGTCAGACTATGGGAAAGGAAAGATTTTGAGACCAAGCAAGGGGTGGAGAATATTTACAACATGTAAAATGAATAATTTTGATTACATTGTATTAAAAAGGTTTTGTACAAACAAAACCAATGCAACCAAAATTAGAAGGGAAGTAACAAATTGGGGAAAAAAAAAATCTTTATAACAAAAACCTCCAACAAAGATCTAATTACTCAGATTTATAAGGAGTTAAATCAATTGTACAAAGAATCAAGCCATTCCTCAATTGATAAATGGACAAGGGATATGAATAGGCAATTTTCAGATAAAGAAATCAAAACTATCAACAAACACATGAAAAAGTGTTCTAAATCTCTTATAATTAGAGAAATGCAAATCAAAACAACTCTGAGGTATGTAATGCAGAGATGCAATCAAGGCTTTTACCCTTGCATAACCCAACTGTAGAATTTCTGGCAGTTAGCCAGCCTTAGAACTCTGACAAAGGACAGTTGGTCCCAGAAGCTTGTGAAGAGCGGAGGAGAGAACTGGGCTCTGCCTTCGACCTGAAACCTTGCCTTGAATCTGTGCTTTTGTCTTTGGACATTTGGAGCTTAGCTAACTTCTCTGGACCTTCCCTGATCTTCCCTATATCATTCCCCTATTACCTTCCTGATTTTCTTGTGGGTTTTGGGAGAAGGGTGGATTTTTGGGTTGTGTCAACTGGACTTCAAGAATTTAGTTCCCCACAGACAAGTAGGGCTTACCCTTGAAACAAACTATCCCCTGCTTTATTGTTTTAGTATTCGCTAACCTCAAGGGCAGCCAAACTTCCCTGGCTGAGAGAGAGCAATCTCTCTCAGTCCAAGCCATTTCTGTGATCCTCCCCCTCCTTGAGCTTCTCCCTAGCAGCTGTTAGGGAAACCCTGAACTCCTCTCTCCTTTATAATCAACCCTGAAACTTACCCCATGTTACCTAATGGAACCCTTTGCTAAATCATTGGCTCGACGATAAGTGAGGGTTGAAGGAGGGAAGGAATTATTCTCTTTATTTTCCTGAGGGAAGCTGGAGGCATCCATCTTGGGAGGAAGTAGTTGTCTCCATACTTCCTCCTGGAAACCCTTCAGTTTCACTGACAGGGAAGAGCCTTGGGACTCCTTCTTTGTGGACTTGAGAAACTGACTAGAAAGCCCTCTAATGAGATTCAAACCACTTCTGACTGGCTCTAACCTTTGTGTTTGTAGAAAATACCATTTTCCCTGGAAGAGTCCAGCCTTCCTTCCCCAGTAACTTCTGTCTCTAGTCTGAGTGTCTTCCCGTTGCAGCTGCCTCCCTAATTACCTCACCATCTTCCTTACAGTTTATTATACTGCCTTGTCCTCTATTTTCCTAAACTCAGCCATTCCCTTACATCTCTTCTTACCACCTCAATCCACTATTGCACCCTCCTTTCCCACCAAAGGCCTGAAACCCCCTATTTACCTTTACTTTCTTCCCTTTTTATTACAGGTATCACCTCATACCTAGCAGATTAGCTAACATGACAGCAAAGGGAAGTAATAAATGTTGGAGGGGATGTGGCAAAATTGGGACATTAATGCACTGCTGGTAGAGTTGTGAATTGAGCCAACCATTCTGGATGGCAATTTGGAACTATGCCCAAAGGGCTTTAAAAGACTGTCTGCCCTTTGATCCAGCCATACCACTACTGGGTTCATACCCAAAGAGATCATAAGGATAAAGACTTGTACAAAAATATTTATAGCCACACTCTTTGTGGTGGCAAAGAATTGGAAAATGAGGGGATGCCCTTTGATTGGGGAATGGCTGAACAAATTGTGGTATTTGTTGGTGATGGAATATTATTGTGCTAAAAGGAATGATGAACTGGAGGAATTCCATGTGAACTGGAATGACCTCCAGGAACTGACGCAGAGTGAAAGGAGCAGAACCAGGAGAACATTGTACAGAGACTGATACACTGTGGTAAAATCAAATGTAATGGACTTCTGTACTAGCAGCAATGCAATGATACAGGACAGTTCTGAGGGACTTATGAGAAAGGACGATATCCACATCCAGAGAAACAACTGGGGAGTAGAAACACAGAAGAAAAACAACTGCTTGATCACATGATTCAATGGGGATATGATTGGGGATGTAGATTCTAAGCAAT
Source organism: Gracilinanus agilis (assembly GCF_016433145.1). Classification (NCBI taxonomy): domain Eukaryota; kingdom Metazoa; phylum Chordata; class Mammalia; order Didelphimorphia; family Didelphidae; genus Gracilinanus; species Gracilinanus agilis. The sequence continues at coordinate 509,323,235 of NC_058132.1, forward strand.
AATCCTAATGCAAATGTTAGTAATATGGAAATAAATCTTGATCAATGACACATGTAAAACCCAGGAGGGGGGTGGGAGGAGGGGAGGGAAAGATTATGAATCATGTAACCATGAGAAAATATTCTAAATTAATTAATTAAATAGATAAACTTAATTTTAAAAAATAACGGGCCTTAGAAAACATAGATGAAAAATTAATTAGAGGAGACAGCTAGGTAGCTCAGTGAATAGAAAGTCAGGTAGAAAGTCAGGTCTATAGATGGGAGGTCCTAGATTCAAATCTGGCCTCAGTCACTTCCTAGCTGTGTGACCCTAGGCAAGTCACTTAACTCTCACTGCCTAGTCCTTACTGCTCTTCAGCCTTGAATTCAATACACAGTTTTGATGCTAAGACAGAAGGTAAGAGTTTAAAAACAATTTAATTGGAAACTAATATCATTATAAAGAATGGAGTGAGTCAAAGAACAAATCATAGAAACAATCAATAACTTCATTAAAGATAATAAAAATAATGAGACAATGTGTCAAAATTTGCGGGAAGTAGCCAAAGCAGTACTTAGGGAAAACTTTATGTCTTTAAATGTTTACATCAATAAAAGAGAGAAAGAGAAGCTCAATGACCTGGGCATGCAAGTAATAAAACTAGAAAAAGAACAGAGTAAAAAAGCCCCAATTAAACATCAAAATAGAAATTCTGAAAACCATACGAGAGATGAATAAAATTCAAAGTAAAAACCTCAATGAATTAATAAATAAAAGTAGGAGCTGTTTTTATGAAAACAAAAAAATAAAATAAACTATTGGTTAATATGATTTTTAAAAAGAAAGAAAAAATCAAACTACCAGTATTAAAATAAAAAGAGTGAATGCACTACCAATGAAAAGGAAAAGTAAAACAATTATTGAGAGCTATTTTACCCAATTATCTGCCAATAAAACTGACAATCTAAATGAAACAGATTAATATAAATGGCTCATATTAATAGAAGAGGAAATAAATACTTAAACAATCCTTTCTTAGAAAAATAAATTGAATAAGCCATAAATGAGCTCCCTAAGAAAAAATTTTCAGGACTGGATAGATTTATGTCAAATTCTATCAAATATTTAAAGAGCAATTCATACCAATGCTATATAAACAATTTGGGAAAACAGGAAAAGAAGGAAGGAAAAAAAGTCATAAAATTCTTTTTATAACACAAATATGGTTTTGAAACCTACAGCATAGAGTGCAACACAGAGAAAGAAAACAATAAACCAATTTTCCTAAGTAATATTGATGCAAAATTCTTAAATAAATATAAACAACATATAACAAAGATGAAACACTATGACCAGGCAAATTTATACCAGTAATGCAGGGCTGGTTCAATATTAGGAAAACTATAAACAGAATCAACCATATCAATAACAATGCCCCCCCAATAAAAATCATGATTATATTGCAAAATGCAGAAAAGTTTTTGACAAAATTTTGACAACTTCTATTAAAAGCACTAGAAAGACTTAGAATAAATGAAGCTTTTCTTAAAGAGTAGTGTCTAGCTAAAACCACGAGAAAGCATTTCCTATGGGAATAAACTAGAAGCTTTACCAGTAAGATCAGAGATAAAGCAAGAATGTTCATTATCACAATTCTTATTGTTCTATTGAATCTCTGGGAGCCAGGAGTCCACACTGTGATTGACAGGTGGATCCATTGGATGTCGGAATGTTCCCAGAGGGGTGTGCGGACACAGGAGAGGGCAGTTGGCCCAGGGGGGTATAAAACCACCCTGGCAGCCCTGGCAGGAGTTCCTTTCTTTCCCTGAGATCTGAGATCAGTGGATCCTGGTCTTTTGTGGGATTGAGACTCGCAGACTCAGCCTTGCAAGCTCCTCCTGTTTGTTCCTGTACCATCAACAACCTGTACCCAGACCATCATCTCTGATTCTTCTGCCCCTAGAAATTAGGAAGTCAATCATCTTAGTTATCTAGGTTTCCCAGGGCCCCGGGAGGGATCCGGGAAGTGTGCAGGAGAAGAAGAAGAGGGTGGAAAGGGTGGATATCTCAAGACTGGTTAGGCTTATCATCTAGTGAAGAAGAAGCTGAAACATCAAGCAGCAGTTTGCCTACTCTGGTGTGGCTGTGGCCAGGCTGGTACAGAGAGCAGCTAACCATCCTGATTCATTACTTGCCTACAGTTTAGGGATTCATCATTACCAAATTAATTAGAGTCTCCCAATACCTCTATCCAATCCCATTATCCTTCTTTGTTTAAATGCAATCAAAGTTTTAAAGTACCTTCCTGAAGTGGTTATTCATAGCTTCTTTGGGAAGGGAGAGACGCAGTCAGATACCAACATTACCAAGCTAAAGAGCCCATTATATAATATCAATTAACCCCAGGTGGGTCCTGAAGGGATATCATCCATTGACCTAAAGGATCCTGCCTGGGCACTGTTATAAAGGAGAGAGGTTTCATCCTATCCTCTGTCTATACTTCATCTACATACATCTAGTAGAGAAGTAGTATTATTATAACATTATTCAATATTATGTTACAATGGTAGTTATAGCAATAAGACAAGAAAAAGAAACTGAAAGAATAGGCAACAAGAAAACAAATAATTACTCTATCACAGGTGATATGATATTATATACTAATTTTGGAGAGTCAACTAAAAATGTAGCTGAAACAATGAACAACTTTAACAACATTGCAAGACAGAAAATAAACCTAGATAAATGATCAACATTTCTATATATTAGCAACAAAATCCAGCAGTAAGAAAGGGAAATTCTATTTAAGTTAAGTGTAGACAGTATAAAATATTTGGGAAACTACCTACTAAAACATATAAAGGAACTATATGAATACAATTATAAAACACTTCATGAAAATAAAAATAAGCCTAAGTTATTGGAGAAATACTAATTGCTAATAGGATCAGTATAACAAGCCATTATAAAAAATAATTACAATTCTACCTAAACTAATTCATTTATTCAGTGCTATACAAAATCAAACTATCAAAGAATTATTTTACAGAGGTAGGAAAAATTTTTAAAAAAAATTCAACTGGAAAAGGAAAAGGTCAAGACTATTAAGGAAATCAATGAAGAAAAATGTGAAGGAAAGCAGCCTAGCGGTACAAGATTTCAAATTGTATTACAAAGCAGTAAACATCCAAACAATCTCACACTGGAAAAGAAATGAAGTGGTGGATCAGTGGAATAGACCTGGATACACAATATACAGAAGTAAATGACCATAATAATCTAATGTTTGATAAACATAAAGATCTAAACTTTTTGGGAAAGAACTCAGTCTAACAAAAACTGTGCAAAAAACTGGAAAGTAATCTGGCAGAAAGTAGGCACAGACCAACATTTTACATTGTATACCAAAATAAGGTCAAAATAAGTACATGATTTAAATATAAAGGATATTATAAACAAATTGAGGGAGCATGGAAAAATTACCTGTCAGATCTATGGAAAAGGGAAAGAGTTTATAACGAAATAAGAGACAGAGAGGATCACAGGTTTAAAAAAATATATATTACATGAAACTAAAAAGATTTTGCACAAACAAAACCAATGCAGCCAAAATTAGAAGGAAAATTAAAAAATAAAAAACAACAACCAACAGAAAACTAAGAAATCCATCTAGAGAATGGTGATAGAATCTAAAGAAAGAGCAGTCAGTCTTAAGCTCCTCCTTAAATGGCTTGATTAAAATATAAAATGACCTCAGTAGTAACACATGAGAAAAATTTAGCCATGTTACATTTAAGTAAAATCTCATTACTTACCCTTTTCGCCATCGGAAATAACATCTTTCTCTCCTTTCTGAACGACTGTCAGATTCCCTAAGGCTTGGCTGAGTCTCAACACACATCCATGATGATCACTGCTATCCAGTGAGGCTTTAAGCTACAAAGGGGGGGAAAATGAAAGAATTGATTAGTGTAAAAACCAATCACAAGGCCAGAGGACCAGCGAAGAATGCCGCCTGCCTAGCACCAGAGAGCTCAGAAGTAAAAGACTAAACATGCATAATGAGGCACATACTTTTGGATGTAGCCAACAGAGGGATTTGTTTTGCTTTATTTACTATGGATTTTATAGCTGGGGAGGGAGGTGTAGATAGGAAAGAGAAAAAACAAATACTTGTTCAATGAAAAAAAATTCTAAAAAGAGGGGAAAAAGGCTACCACACAAGAATGCCATAAAAAAATTAATCTTGAATTATTGCAAGTTTAGGATAAACCGAGAATGGAGGCAAATAAAGTCTTGTGTACCTATTTCTTCCTTTATTTTGTTAACTATTTTTCCAATTTACTGAAATACTGAAAGTTAATTTTTAATCTCTACAAGGGGTAGAGGGCTAATGGTTTGTACCAGTGATGGGCAAACTTTTTAAAGAGGGGCCAAAGGAAAGGAAAAGCTCATTTGTCCATCTGTTTCTAAGGAAACTCTTTCGAAGTTTCATCATATTATATCCTACTCATTGTATTCGTCAGATTAGGAATAATGTAGCATGGTTGGATAGAACATTTCAGGGGGCCACATCTGGCCTGCCGACTGTTGTTTGCCCATCACTGGCTTAGACTATCAGACACAGTAGATGTATTAGCTGGTTCTACTGAAATGATTTTTCTTCTTTCACCTTAGTCTTTGCCACAGGGAATGGCTCAATGGGTGGGGAAGAAGGGAGGGATATATTTTTAAATGAAGATAATGCAAAAAAGATTCAATAAAAATTTTAAATAAATCAAAGCCCGCTAAAAATGTATACAGTTCTTTTAATAATCATAACACGAAGGCTTATCCTGCCCCATCTATGATCTGTTCAAAGGAATAAAAATACTTAAGATTAAAACATTGGTCGGTGAAATGTCTTCCCTTTATAAGATGGAAACAGACGATACATCTCTTAACGGAAGATCAACTAGAAAGGACTTCATTTATTTATTTATTTACTTACTTATTTTTAAACCCTTAACTTCTGTGCATTGACTCATAGGTGGAAGAGTGGTAAGGGTGGGCAATGGGGGTCAAGTGACTTGCCCAGGGTCACATAGCTGGGAAGTGTCTGAGGCCAGATTTGAACCTAGGACCTCCCATCTCTAGGCCTGACTCTCAATCTCTCAATCAAGCTACCCAGCTGCCCCTAGAAAGGACTTTAGACATGACCTGATCCAACCCTTTCATTCTGCCCATAATTAAAGTGTGCCGATGCCTTGCCACAGTCACTCATTAATTTAATTAGATTAAAAAGATTTTGCACAAACGAAACCAATGCAGCCAAAATTAGAAGGAAAATTAAAACAGAAAAAAAAACAACCGGGTTAAAAACAACAAACAAAAGAAAACAAAGAAATCCTTCAGGAGAAAGGTGACAGAATCTAAAGAAAGAGCAGGCGGTCTTAAGCTCCTCTTTAAATGTGCCGGCACTGACCTCGAACTCCGCTTCTTCTCTGGCCATTTAACTCACCGTGGCTTCATAGAGCCTGCTGAACTCCATATAGTTGGGTGTGAGAATGGCCTTCTGGTAACCTTGAATGAGGGCAGGCTGCTGAGCCATGAGCCACAAGCCGTCCTGCATAGAATAAGAACAGCCATTGACGTGGCAGAGTTTAAAAGCGTTCTGACCACGGGAGAGGAAATGACAAAGGAGCACTACTTACAGCGTCGATGACCATGGGGATACCCTTGGCTTTGGATATTTCTACGATGCCCTAGGAGAGAGCAAACGCATGGTGAGATGTTGATGCTGCTCCCTCTCCCTCTGACCCAGCAATGCCACTCCTGGCTTTGTTTCCTACGGCGATCAGGGAAAAAGGAAAAGAACCACACGTTCTAAAATATTTAGAGCAGATCTCTTGGTGGTGGTGGCAAAGAACTGGAAATTGAGGGGATGTCCATCAACTGGGGAAGGACAAACAAGTGGTGGCATATGAGTGTGATAGAATACTACTGCACCGTAAGAAATGATGAGCAGGTTAATTAAAAAACAAAACAAAACATGGAAAGACCTACATGAAATAGCCAGAACCAAGAGAACATTATATGCAGCAACAGGAATATTGTTTGAAGAATAACTTGTGTATGACCATTTCCAGAGAAAGAATCAATAAATTGAAACAAGTAAGGCATAGTTTTATATAAGCACATATCTCGTCAGAGGATGCCTTCTCCAATGTAGAAGGGGAAGAAAGGAGGGAAGGAGACACCTGGGAACTTTAATGAACAAATTATTATATTTTAAAAAGGAGTGGGAAGAAAATCTAGCTTTCTTTTTTTTTTTTTTTAGATAAAAGGGCCACATTAATGAATTGCATCTTGCCAGTGCAAAGTTCTCAATGGAGAATGCGAGTTATCCAGTCAATAAGCTGGATATTCCATACAGATTGAACCTCAAACCCAAAGCATTTGCAAGTGAAAATTAAAGTACTAAATTAAAAATTACAGAACAACGGTGGAAGTTGGTTGTTCTCAAGGGAAGAATGAAAGTTGATTGCTATAAGCCTAGACTATAGAAATAAAGAGTTACTCTCTCAACTTACAAAAGTAAATTTTTAAGTCAGCAATTTGGAATTCAGAATGCCTGGTTATAATTATTGATGCCTACAAAAGCCTACTTCAAACCAAAATGTAGCTAAAATACCATATGTCCACAATGATGAAGGCACAAATATTTCTGCAACACTAAAAAACTGAGGCATAAAATTAAAATAGAATTTAAAAAAAAAAACCTATTTCTTTTTTTTCTTCCCTCAGATTTTTAAAAATATTTTTATTTTGAATATTTTCCCATAGTTACATATTTCATGTTCTTTCCCTCTTCCCGAAAGCCCCCTAACCCCACTTAGATGACACACAATTCCACTGGGTTTTACATGTATCATTGATCAAGACCTAATTCCATTAAAAAACTGTATTTCTTAAAATTCAATTCTGGTGCTATTAAAGATAGGCTTAATTAGGGGATGATAAGGAAGTAGATGAAAGCTTTTATGGGGATTCTAATGTGACTCACTGGATAGAGTGTTGGGCCTGGAGTCAGGAAGACTTGAGTTCAAATCTAGTCTTACCAGTTGTGTGATCCTAGGAAAGTCCCTTAACTTCATCTGAAAAACGAGCCAAACAAAGAAATGGCAAACTACTTTCCCAGGAAAACTCCAAATGGAGTCATAAAGAATTAGACACAACTGAAATGACTGAATAACAAAAAGCACTTTAGAAAACATTATTTCTGGGGGTAGCTGGGTGGCTCAATGGACTGAGAACCAGGCCTACCTAAAGAAGGGAGGTCCCAGATTCAAATTTGGCCTCAGACACTTCCTAGCTGTGTGACCCTGGGCAAGTCAATTAACCCCCATTGCCTAGTCTTTATCACTCTTTTGTTATGGAGCCAATACACAGTACTGACTCCAAGACAAAAGGTAAGGGTTAAAAAAAAAAAAGAAATAAAAAAAAAAAGAAAACATTATTTTTAATACTATTTTAAAATGTATGGTTTTCCTCTTCTTCATTATCAACAGTACTACTTTTCATACTTCTCCATCAAGATTTCAAACATTTTTTGACTCCTTGAGATTTTAAGCAATTTAGTCTAAATTATATCTATGTCATCATGCAAAATATATTTTCCACATCAATCATATTGTGAAAGGAGGCTCATTAAAAAAACACCCACAAAGAAAAAAAAAGTGAAAAATAGTATGCTTTGATCTGTAATCGATTAGTTCTTTCTCTAGAGGTATAAGTAATATGTTTTCAAAAAATAAAGATTAAAAAGCCACTCTGTGATCTTCAAATTCCCTCTGCCTCCTGATTGCTCCTTCACAGAAGAGGACCTCCAAGTTTGTTTTCTGGAGCCTAATTAGCTTTTCTATGAGAAAATATTAGCTGAATTTAGGACAAAGAACTTCAGCACAGACAATGGTCTAGCCTCATACTTGGTCATTCTCCCATTTCAACAGACCAGGTCGGAGGTGATTATAACCCACTGAAAGCAAATGTGGGGATGATATTCCGAAGGTCTTCTTAATGACCAGGAACAGCGCTACTCTACTAGCTTCTCAAAGTGAATCATAGCCAAACCGTGAGACTCCCAACTACAAGTATAACTGAACCTAGGCCAGTAATGGTGAACCTATGGTACGGGTGCCAAAGATGGCATGTGAAGCACTCTCTGTGGACACATGGCTGTCCCCCACACCCAGAGTTACTATACAGGCAGAGGGACTCAGGTGGAGCTGCTCCCCTCCTACTTACTCTCCATTGTGTCTGATTACATTTTTTCCCATCCCCACCCCTCCACCCAGCAGCCAATGGGAGTATACAGGGATTAAGGTAGGTGGCTCACAGGAGGCAGAGCTGGAGGGGAGCAGAGAGCTCAGGCCACTACCCCCCCCTCCACTTGCTGAGGGCATTCCTCTCTTTACCCGCCCCCCTGCCCAGTAGCCCAATAGGAGCACTTCCTCCCCAACCCATGTGGGGTAAAGGGGTTAGGGGAGCAGGATGTATCGGCACTCAATAGGAGAGGGACATGGCACATGGTGTGGGTGGTGGGGTGGGCGGGGCTGGCACTCCATCTCTAAAAAGCTTGCCATCACTGCTAGGATCACGGTTTCAGTGGCCAAAAACCAAGTATTTAACACTTCCCGTTTTCCCCAAACACCACCTCTGATGCCCTCCAGGGCCAGGAGCACCGTTCCCTGTGGGCAGCCCCTTCCCCTCCAGAGCGTGGTTGAATCCTTGGGCCTGACCACATGCATCGGGCCCTCCTCTATACGGTGTCTTCTCATACTCCTCCTTCATTTGTTCCCTATGACACCATCCTGGGCCCTTCCCCACACCCGCCGAACATTCTTGGGACGTGGCCAGACAGGACGGGCTTTCACTTCTACTGAGTTTGCAACAGACTAAAATTCTCCGGGGAATTTTTCGGATGACGCTGTGCAGCCCCTGCAGTGCGTGCCTTTTACGTTAATCTCTATTAAATATCTCATCAAGTCAGCTCCCTGTCCTCGCCTGCCGGGGCCGTTTTGGGCGCTGGGTATTCCCTTGTACCCTGTCATCAGCTAATTTGATAAACATGCGTCCGAGTCACGGATAAAAAGCTAGAGCAACTCCAGATCACGCCAGTGCCCTGCTCCGTTAGACATTCTGCAAAGCTAACATCAAACAACTGCATCCGAGACTCTTTAAATCCAGCCATTCAGACAGTTCTGAACCGCTGTTGTTCAGTCATTTGAGTTGTGTCTGGTTCTTCATAATCCCATTTGGGATTTTGGGCCAGCGACTATTTTTCATTTTGTCTTTGGATCGTGGTCTTGATCCTAATGCTTTGTGGTCAACGGCAGGTCCTTAATAACTATTGGATTGACAGAGTAAACAGCATTCTGTACTCTTAGCACTTATTCCAAACCTCTCTGCTGAGAAGAGGGAAGAGTGTTTCATTATTTGTTTTTAGGGACCCAGATACTGGAGTGGCTTCCCATTTACTTCTCCAGCTTGTTTTATAGAGGAGGAAACTGAGGGAAATCAGGGTAGGTGACTTGCCCAAGGTCATCCTGCTAATAAGTGTCTGAGGCCAGATTTGAATCTATGAAGAAGAATCTTCCTGACTCTGGGCCTCATAGGCTATCCACTCTGCCACCAGTTGCCAACCAAATATACTACCATCTAGCCTAAATCTGTCTCATCCACAAGAATAAAATGAAAGACTGTTCAATGCTATGTTTAATAAAATTTAGGTAACCCAAATTTATAGCATTCCCCTGATGGACTAGCCTGATAATGCAATCAAAAAATTTTGTTTGGTTTAGAGTGACCCCCTCTTGAGAAGTGAACTTGATATTCCTAAAGTACATGGTCCTGCTGAAGAATCTGCATTGGTCCTCTGCTGGCTCTAGGATAAAAGACAAACTCCCCGTTTAACATTTCAAGCCCTTCACAACCCAGCAGTCATTTACCTCTGCAGACTTACAGTACACTACTTAGTCCTTCTCATACATTTCATACCCTAGCCAAATTGGCCCATCTATTGTTCCCTAAACTCAACATTTCATCTCCTCATTTGTAAATTGGCATCATCCATTCTGGCTGCCTCCCAATCCCTGGAATAGCTTCCCTCCACACCTCTACCTCGTAAAACCCAATCTCCTTTGAAGCTCAATTCATAGGACAACAACACTGAAAGTATTTCCTGATCTCTTGAGTTGCCAGCACTTTCTCTTTCTTCCTCAAATGACTACATACATACTCATTTGCTTATATGCCTGGCAGATAGTGGTTGTCATTTCATTTCTAATTTCCTCTGTGTCTTTTAAATGGATACGGGGGTGGGGGACCCCCAAGATGGCAGAGTGGCAGGAAGCAGGGCAGGGAATCTCTTTCACAAACTCCTCAAGTTAGATCTAGAAAAGGACCCAGACTGAATCTTGATGAGGAAATGCAGAAAAAGTTGCAGGAGTCATTTGTCCATCTCAGCTTGGCATAGGGAGACAGATGGGAGGTCTACAGAGTTAAAGAATGTTTTTATAAATGGAATGAGAATGCTTGAGGAAAAAAATTGGAAAAGAAATGAGTTATGGAAGAAAGCACTGGAAAGAGAACTAACAGCTTGGCACAAGACATACGAAACATGCCCAAACCATAAACTCCTTGAAAATCAGAACGGACCAAATAGAAGCCAATAACTCAATGAGGTATATTTATAATAAGTTTTGTTTTTCTTGTATTCTCAATAAGGGATAAGAATGGAAGGATGAGGAGGTGGATCTTGGCTGATTAAAACAAAATAACTATAATGACTATTTTGTTGTTCATTCATTTTGAGTTGTGTCTCATTCTTCATGACCCTATTTGGGATTTTCTTGGCAGAGACATTTAAGTGGCTTGCCATTTCCTTCTCTAGCTCATTTTACAGATGAGGAAACTGAGGCAAAAAGTTAAGTGTCTTGCCCAATGTGACACAGCTAGCAACATTTGGACCAGTTTTGACTCCAGGCCCAGCACTATCCCTTGTGCCACCTAACTGCCCATAATAACTATACTCATTTGTAATAGGGTTTGTTTTTCTTGCTTTCTCAATGTAGGGGGAAGTCAGGGAAATGGGAAAGAGAGAGAAGGCTGATCTTTGAAAATAAAATAAAATTTAACTTATAAACAAATAAATAAAAAAGGACATGATCGGTCAATTCCCTCCAACACTCATTTAGATCTCAAGACAACTCCTTGGATCTTCTACATCATATTTGTTTTTCTTTGTGTGTCTTTAGAATTTTTATTTTAAATCCTCCTATCCTTCCTGGGCTAATGTAGAAATTTAATCCATGGAGTCTTCTAACTTCTTTGTGAATTCTTTGGAACCCATTCCCTTATAGGGTGAGACATTTCAGCCTTTGCCTGGCTGTCTTCCTTTAGCACAAATTCTAAGATGGAGTGGTCCCTTCCTCACAAAGTTCCCACCATTTTTATATCAACCACCTATTACTTTGTACCCTGTGGCTACTATAAAGAAAAAGTAGGTCGTAGCAACAGCTGGCACATACGATTCCTTCCATATCCTTCAGCAAGAGTTGGTCTACTTAATTTTAGGATTACTGCTAGCAAAGATGTTAAAGGGTCAGGGTCAACAAATAACAGCCCAATAATTTGTCATGGTGTCCAACGAAGCCATCAACGCACTGAGCCAGGGGCATAACCTTCAAAGGTCAAGTATCTTTCAACGTCCACGACTCCAATTATGAGTCTCCCTGGAGGACGAAACACCACCTGACTGGGGGTCGGGGCAGAGAAGCCTTTCTCATCTCTGTTTATAGATGGTGCTGCGTGACTTGTTTCTTGGTTACTCCTCTTATTTTTTTCCCCATGAGCTTTGGAAGCTACAAAAGCCAGTCTCTCAGATAACAAATAACACAAGCGTGCCAAGTACTAGTTGAAAGAAAGCAACATTGTAGACTCAGGATATGCTTGGCAAAAGCAATCATGCTGCTCACAAATGGGAATTTCCCAGTGAGAATTCTTCCCCCATCTCCCTACCCCACCATGAGGCCAGAATCCATCTCCTCTAAACTATTATTAAATTCCATTTTTTGGTAAGTGGATAAAATGTAAAGCATCTGAATGGCACTGTCCAACAAACTACTTATACTCACCATGCTAATTCCACTTCCCTTCAAAACCAGGAGAATCTTCAATGCCTCTAATTTGCACGATGTGTCATACAATGCTACTTTTAAATTGTATTTGATTGCCTCTCAAATTATTTATCCTGAATGCACCCGCTGCTGGCTCATTAATCACTCCCTATTCTCTCAGCCCTCTTAAAAAAGAAATGAATAGCTACTTGTTCCACCACCAAGGCAACTATTATCACAGCTTCTTATTTCAGAATTGAACCATCACCTCCTTCTGAAGCACACAGGCATTCTGTTCAAAACTCTAATCCTTCTTGTTGTTCTCTCAACAATTTTGCTGTCCATGTCCATAGGCTATATGCTGTGCCCCCTTTTCTTATCACTACTTCCAGGTCTAAACAGCAAATGCTTCCCTGATAGCATTCCAAATGAGAGAATTTTCATGAACATAAATTGTTTGTATTTTGCAGAATGGTAGCAACATATGAGGAAGACGAGTTTTTGTGTTTGTATTTATACTTGGAAAAAAAAGGCATGTAACTAACTTAAGGTACTTGTTTTGTTGCAAAATTAATGATTCCTTTATGGGGCCAACACTGAATGTGTCAAACCTCAACATCTAAGGCAGTGATTCCCAAAGCGGGTGCTACCGCCCCCTGGTGGGTGCTGCAGCGATCCAGGGAAGCAGTGATGGGCACAGGTGCATTTATCTTTCCTATTAATTGCTATTAAAATTTTTTAAAATTAATTTCCAGGGGGCTAAGTAATATTTTTTCTGGAAAGGGGGCGGCAGGCCAAAAAGTTTGGGAACCACTGATCTAAGGGAAAAATTTTAAGTTCATCTCAAATTATCAGTAGATTTTTAATTTTTGTTGTTTTTGTTTGTTAGTGATAATTCAACTATGTTAGAATCCAGGCTGTCCTAGAAGAAAAACAAACAAAAGCAAAGATGAAAACCAGCCATTCATCTCAGGAAAAAGGAAGGCTGGAAAGTGACAAAAAGAGCTATTTAAAATGAAATTTTGAACAGCAGATAATTTATGGTCATATGTACTGTTCTGATCTATAATCACAATTAGTTTGAACCAGACACACAATTCTCATTTCCCTGCTTTAACATGCCCCAAGTTCTTGTCCAGTTGTCATGGTTTGTACAATTAATAAAAATAGTTCCTTTAATTGCTTTTCAAATCAGACATTTTACTCATCCACAGATAACTTTGTAAGACAAAGACTGAAGAAATACTTACAAGCTGGGTTTTATCAATAACTCTAAATTAAGTCTGGCCAGTGGCATCTACTCTTCTAGTTAAACCAAAATAATACTATGTAAAGTGACTGTAAACAAATTCTATTAAAACACTTAAACGGATCTTGTCTATTTCAAGCCAAGATGGAATATATACTGTGGGAAGCCAACAGTTAATGGAAACTTTTTTTTTTTGTTGGTTGGTGATGTATTTAAATTGAAGAAAAGAAAGAGGAGAGAAAGAAAGAAAGGAAGTAAAGGAGGAAGGAAGAAAGGAAGGAAGGAGGAAGGGAAGGAAGAAAAGGAAGAAGAGAACCAATATGGGTTAATTTGGCCTCGAAGAGAAGTAAGAACATCCTGAACATTGGGATACTGAGGGAAAGGAACCCTTATTCTGTGGCAGAACAAGAGGATCCAGCCTTCTGAATGATAAAGGCCATCAATCTATAAACATTTATTAAGTAGCTACCATGGATTGTGTTAGGCATGGGGGATTCAAAAGTCAAAAATGAAAAGACCCTGCCTTCAAGGAATTCTATTCTATCAGGAAACATAAAATGAAAAAATATAAACATACCCAAAAATAAATAATAAGATACAATAATATTTGCAATAATAAAATAACATCTTCTGAGATGATCATTAGGTCCGTGAGGACTGATGAAGGCACAGAGAGGGTGTAGAAAGAGAAGAGTGCCTGGAATAGGGGCGCCCACACAGGAAGAGAAGCCAGCAAAGGAGCCTAGAAGCAGGGAGACAGGCAGGGAGAAACCCAACAGAGCAGAAAGCGTCCAGGAGGAGAGAGGGGTCGACATCATCAAGATCATCGACGAGAAGGATGAGAACTGAGAAGAGACACACCTGATCATTACAAAGTTGTTAGTGGCCTTGAATGCTGAGGGGAGAATAAAGCAGAAGGGACCTCAAATGCATAAATTGGGGGCCTAAAACCACCTCTGTAAAGACTTTTTTTTTAAAATATAAGATTCTTACTTTCTATCTTTGAATAATATTAAGTATCCGTTCTAAGGTAGAAGAATGTTAAGGGTAAGCAACTGGGGTTAAGTGACTTGCCCAGGATTACATAAGCTAGGAAGCATCTGGGGCCAAATTTGAACCCAAGTCCTCCCGATTCCAGGTACAGCACTCTATCCACTGAGCTACCTAGTTGCCCCTCTCATATACTCTTTATTTCTATAAAAAAAAGAATGCCAAAGAGATGGTCAGACTACACGTGTGCATATTATTGTTGTTCAGTCTTTTTGTTCATGTCTGATTCTTTGTGACCCTATTTTGGGTTTTCTTGGCAGAGATAATTGAGTAGTTTGCCACTGACCTCTCCAGCTCATTTTATAGATAAGAAAACAAGCAGTTAAGTGACTTGCCCAGGGTCATAGAGCTAGTAAGTGTCTGAGACCAAATCTGAACTTGGGAAGATTCATCTTCCTGACTCTAGCCCTAATCCACCATGCTACCTGGGTCATTTGTGATTTTAACATTTTCTGAGTTTATCTACGAAATAAGAATAAAAATTTAGGAGGGGATTCATTTGGATATTTGAATTTCTCATCACATAAGTTTAAAGTGCATAAAAAATGTAAAAATAAAAATATGCAAAAATGACTTTGCATTTTACTTTTTGTAAAGCCCAAGAACAACTCAGTTTCTTTTCTGCTTACATTCAAAAATAATTTTTTAAATATATAAATTTAGACACATTGCTTCCATATGATGTATGAAATACATACCTCATTATAATAATTCACAACTATTTCCCCCAATTATTAAATTACATTTATTCCACACAAAGGCCTACAAGGCTAAACAATGGCAACACACTTTTAACATTGAAAAATAAGGAAAACAAAAGGTTTTGGCTTGGGTGTTGACATTAAAATTTAAAGTGATTAAAGGAGACAATCAATCATTGGATACATTACCTTGACATTCTCGAGGAGTGTGTCATCTCTGCCTAGGCCCGGTCCTATGACGATGGTATGCATTCTGGGTAACCACTTCTCAACTTCAGGAACAGCATTAGGGCTATCCCTAAACAGGGGGAAAGGACAAAATGATATTTACATTTAGAACTCTTTGACGCATCATTTTACCCCTCCAATGAAGTCCTAAGATGATGCCTTAGAGAGAAGGTGACTAAAAGCTATACTGAAGGTCCAGGAAAGTTGGGAAGCTTTTGAGGTAGGCCCTGGGATTCGCCAGACGCATGTGCCAGTCGAGGGCCAGCCTAGCCAAGCTGGGCAAGGCTCACCACCAGAAGCCTAGATCAAAAGGGATGAATTTCTGTCCGCATTAACTCATGAAGACCAGCCAGTAGGGCTGAAAGGGGCTATAATTTGCATGAGTGAAGGGAATATACACACTGAGGAAACTGCAGATTCTCTAGGTACTTAAGTAATTCAGAATTCCCACACCGAATAGTAAGACAAGATTGAAGCAAGAAATTACTGACAGGTGCAGCTGGGTGGTTCCATAGATTGAGAGGGAGGGAGAGAGGGAAGAGAGAAAGGAAGGGAGGAAGGAAGGAAGGAAGGGAGGAAGGAGGAATGGAAGGAGGGAGGGAAGGAAGGAGGGAGGGAAGGAAAGAAGGAAGAAAGGAAGGAAGGAAGGAGGGAGGAATGGAAGGAGGGAGGGAAGGATGGAAGGAAAGAAAGAAGGAAAGAAGGAAGGAAGGAAGGATAGAAGGAAGGAAAGAAGGAATATTTTTTAAAAGTTGGGGGTACTGAAGATAGCACAACAGAGTGGGAAAATATCTAGCTCTAAAATCAGAAGATTGCCAGCATTTAACACAGTGCCTGGCACATAGTAGGTGCTTTTAATATGTTTACTGACTTAGGTTTAAAAATACTCACTGATACTTGGTGACCTTCAGGCAAGTCACTTGATGACACAAGGGTATTTTTGAAAAGACAGGAGATGTAACGTGACCAATATGGAAATATTTTATATGATATCACATGTATAAACTTTAACAAATTATCTTCTCAGGAAAGGAGAGGAAGGAGGTAGAAAATTTGAAACTCAAAATTTTTTTCAAAAACCCTTAACTTTTTTTTTTTTTTTAAACCCCTACCTTCCATCCTGGAATCAATACTGTGTATTGGTCTAAGGCAGAAGAGTGGTAAGGGTAGGCAATGGGGGTCAAGTGACTTGTCCAGGGTCACATAGCCAGGAAGTGTCTGAGGCCAGATTCGAACCTAGGACCTCCCATCTCTAGGCCTGGCTCTCAATCCACTGAGCTACCTACCCAGCTGCCCTACCCACTTACCTTCTTAATATCAATTCTAAGACAGAAGAGCAGCAAGGGCCAGGCAATTGGGATCAAGTGACTTGCCCAGGATCACACAGCTAGGAAATATCTGAGGCCACATTTGAATCCAAGTCCTCCTGATTCCAGGCCTGGTGTTCTATCCACTGTGCTACCAAGCTGTCCCTAACATTAGTTTCCCAAAATTTTTAGTTCCAGGGAAGCAAAGCAACCTTTTCCACCTTGACACCAACACATGACTTGAACTCAAAATTCAAGTGGAGGGAAAGTCCAGCTCTTTCCACTACAAAATGCTGCCTCTCTTAATAGACTACTTGCTGTTATTCCGTTGCTTCAGTTGAGTCTGACTCTGGGACTCCACCTGAGGCTTTCTTGGCAAAGCCACTGGAGCAGTTTACCCCTTCCTCTCTAGTTCGACCTGCCTGGGGTCCCACAGGCAGTCAGTTTCTGGGCTCAGGTCTTCCCCCTCTGGGCCTGGCGCTTTATCCGCTGCCGCCTCGCTGTCCTTAACGGACTATAAGGAAGAGCAAATATGCACCATCTTACAGCAGTGCCTGTCCTACTGCCAAACCACTGAACTTTGTCAGTTTCCAAATTTAATCACAAGAAAAATACAAGCAAAAGAAGTTCCTTCCAGATCCTTTAACACCGTTTTGAGCAGATATATTTCATAGTTCTTTGAATGACCCCAACCTTCTCCCAGAAATAAGGCCCACTTTCCTAATGCCAGGGTTCTTCTGGGGTTGGACAGCCCCACATCTGGGAACAACCCAGTCCCTTGGAAAAAGGAAAGTGGCGGTCACCCAACGGGCCATGAAGAGGTGTATGTAGACATGAGCATGTGCTGGCAGAGGGGACTTCTGTAGAAATGGCAAAAAGGACACCATCAAAGAAAGAGCTGAACCAAAAAAGGAAGGGAGGTGGGTCACCCAGCTAGAGCAGGAGTTAAACCACAGACAACACGTGGGACGGAAAGAAATCAAAGATGTGTCTAAAACACCCTGTGGCCAACTTATGGAAGGATGCAGACGTGAGTAGTTCTAACCTGTAGATCTGTCACTCTGGGGAGCAACTCACTGATGTGACCCCAGGCCAATGTGCGGAAAGCATCTCCTTTCTTCTTTCTTGGTTACTACAGGAGACACGACCTGTATTTTATTGTATCCTCTTTCTACTGTGTCTTCTTAGCCTACTGAAGAATCCTTTTTTTAAAAACCTCACCCAGCACTCATATTAAAGGCAAAATAAATTCCCATTCTCATCCATGTCCAAAAACACACTGGACTTTAAGTCCATTTGGCAGAAGGTGGGGATAGGATTCACCATCAGTCCTCTGGACTTAGGGTTTTTCATTGTGATATGAATTTTGCCTTAGTTTTCTTACTGGGTTGGCCTCAGAAAGGCACCCTTCTATTACTATTAGCATTCCAGAAAGGGAAAAAAAAAACATTAAAAGTCACATCTGAATAAAACTTAGAGATTGAAAGATGCATTATGACAGCAGGAGCCCTAAAGAAAAACTCAGCTAGGCATGAATGTCAGGTTAAATCTACACACTGTAAACCCTGTTACAGCATCACTGAACTTCAGCTTCAGAAGGGACCTCAGCAAGCATCTTCAAATGACTACCTGAGGACCAAATCACTGGATTTTATTTTAGGAGGAAGTTAAAAATGGTTTTTCTGTTTTTAAGTACTATAAAATATTATTAAAAAAATAGAAAAACCAACCAGATCTAGTCTCCTTAATTCCCAGATAAAAATCTCTTCAACAATTTATCTGGTAGCTTTGATCCAGCTATTCCACTACTGGGTTTGTACCCCAAAGGGATTTTTAAAAAAAGTCTGTACAAAAATATTTATAGCTGTGCTTTTTGTGTTGGCAAAAAATTGGAAAACAAGAGGGTGTCCCCTGATTGGGGAATGGCTGAACACATTGTGGTATTTGAAAGGTGATGGAATGCTATAAGGAATGATGATCTGAAGGATTTCTATATGAACTGGGAGGACCTCAATGAATCGATGCAGAGTGAAATGAGCAGAACCAGAAGAACATTGTACACAGAAAGTGAAACATTTTGGGATGATCAACTGTAATAGACTTTGCTACTAAGAGCAATGTAATGATTAAGAACAATCCCATGGAACTTATGAAAGAGAACGCTATCCTCACTAGAGAAAGAACTGTGGGAGTAGAAACACAGAAGAAAAACATATGATTTGTCACTTGGTTATATGGGTATATGATTGGGGGGGGTTAAGATTACTCTATTACAAATATGAATAATATGGAAATAGGTTTTGAGTGATAAGACATATATAAACCAGTGGAAGTGCTTGTCAACTCTGGGAGGGGGGCAGGGGAGAAGGGAGGGAGAGAACATGAATCATGTAACCATGGAAAAAAATTCTAAAAAAATAAATAAGTAAAAATGTGTGTGTGTGTGAAACAATTTATCTGGCAGGTAATCATCTAGTCTCTTCTTGAGAACCCACAATAGAGCATCCTACCACTTCCTGAGGCATCCCATTCCATTTTTGGATAGTCCCAAGGAAAACATGCACCAGGTGATTAGAATGTATAGGAATAAGCAGTGAGTCTGTGATTTCAGTGGTATACAGAATGCCCACAAAAGCAAATTTCTATTACCAATGCAAGTAAACACCATCTCCCAAACTTTTAGTCTCATGCTGAAGAAATATTAAGTGACTAACCCCAGAATCATGCCACCAGAAAAGTCAGGACTTGAACTCAGATCTCTCTAGCTTAGAGGCCAGCTTTCTTTCCACTATAAAATGCTGCCTCTCAATAAAGTATAAGGGGAATCAATTATACACAATTCTGGCTCAAATTATGTAAATGATGAGTAAGAACACTGATCACATTTTCAATTTGGGGAAGCAATGATTTGATTTTTTAAAGTATACTCTCTCTTCTTAAAAAATAACTTATCTAACCTTTAAATGTTTTTATTCCCATTTCATTCAACTGAGAAAAGTAGTAGGCCATAGAACAAATAAATACATAAGAAACAATAAATAATAGCCAGGGAAACAAATTATAATGTGAATGATTAGAGTGTTGCCTATAATTCTACAGACAGGACTAATTGGTTAAGTAAGAGATCCTACAGTTAATTAGAGCCATTTAGTAACTGGAGTAAATGGAAATGTATTTGTAGTTCCACAATTATATTAGACTTCCACAAAGAAGCTTATGGGTTTCCCAAAATAAGAAACAGTGCAGCTAATTGTTCTCCACTCTCCCTCCCCACCCTTAACATATCCACAGTCACCTCAAAGGTGATCATTACAATCCAAGCTGTCTACATGTTAATTATCATCTCTAATTATCCACAGTAATTTTAACTCCAAGGATGGCTCCTTCATTCTGTTATCCAGCACAGACCTGCTGGTGTTTGCTCAGGAAATGCAAATTAATTTTAATTTCAGACAATGTAAAACATAATTAAGAAGGAAGATTTGTTAACATAAAATCATAATGCATGACAAAGGGGAAAAAACTGGGATCATTCCTGCTGTGTATTTACTCACTGATCTCTTCCTCTTAGCATTATAGTTTTCAACTTAGGGTCCATGAACATGTTCCTATATTATTCTGATAACTGTATTTCAATAACATTGGTTTCCTTTGTAATTCTACTCATTTAATTTTTTTGTTGTTGCTGTTTCTAGAATCTTTTATGTCTGTTTGTTGTGTGTCTGTTGGTCTACTGACATTTTTCTTTTTTTTAACCAATACCAAGTAGTTTTGACAATACTGTTTTTTAATACAATTTCAAATCTGGTACTGCTAGATTTCCTTCCTTTACATTTTTTTCATTAATTCCTTTGATATTTTTGATCTTTTGTTCTTTCAAATCAACTTTATTATTATTTTTAGCTCAATAAAATTTTTTTTGATAATTTAATTGGGATGGCATTGAATAAGTTTAGTTAGGATTGTCATTTTAATTATATTGGTTCTGTCCACCCATGAACAATTAATATTTCTCCAATTGTTTAAATCTGACTTCATCTGTGTAAAAAGTGTTTTATATGCATTTAATTTTAGGCATATAAAAACTTTATTCTGAGAAAGGGTCCATAGGCTTCACCACATTGCCAAAAGGATCCATGATCCAAAAAAGGTTAAGAATACCAACCTTGGCATAAATAATCCATTTTCCTACAATCAACCCAAGACTAATTTCCTATTTATTTAGTACAATTAGGGAATGTATGTTCAATTTAAATGAAAAATAATTAACACATCTAATAACAAGGATTACTAATTTTCTAAAAATTAGAGCACAATGAAACACTTTTATACTAAAACTATAATAAATAACAAATCTTTCTTTGATCAAGTAAAAAGAGCATTTCAAATGTTCAGAGACTTGGAGTCATTATTATGAACATCAACAAGGAGCTTTTAACAGTCCTACAAAAGAATCCAAACTTTTCTGATAGTTTTAATATATCAGTTAACCCAGAATTCAATCACTTACTAAGTACTGATTGGCAAGCACCTTGGTAGATGCTAGGGAAATGTGTACTTGGGTACATACCCAGAAACACATAATGAACTTCCATTTAGATAGAATCTCTCACGACACACACACATATACACACACAGAAGAACAGCTGTGATTAGAATCAGTGTGAAGATATCACGGTATGGAAACTCCACCTGGAAAGACCTTAATTCTGCTATTATTCAGCCCAAACAGTATTAGAAGGTCATCTAGGAAATGGAGAGGTTAAATAACTATCAGATGGTCATACAAATGTAAAGCAGGACACAAACCCAAGTCAGATGCCAAGCGCAGCCCTCTGTCCATTATACCCCCCCTGCTTTCTATATATGCTATATTACTATAATAATCAAAGATGAAAATTAGTTCAGAAGACAAGTATGCTGTGAAAATTATGTTTCACCAACTTGTGATCCTTCTCCCTTAAATGAATGATTTCTTACATTAGTTTTGGAGGTATGCTCTCCCTTCTCAAAGAATAACTAAACCTTTAAGTATTTTTGTATCCTATTTTATTTAACTGAGAAAAGTAATTGTATTGATATTAAGATGGCCACAGAACAAATAAATTCATAAGACACACTGGATAATCACATTAGCTTTAGACTTCTGTATTAAAAAAATTTTTTTTAAATTTTCTATTCCAAATTCTCTCCTGCCCCACTGAGAAGGAAAGAAATAGGATTGCTTTATAGAAATGAGGTCATTCTGCACGTGCTTATAAAAACACCCATCAACTTCATGTCTCTCAGTCTTGAAGCACAACCACAAAACAAAAAGAATCAGTTCCTTTCTTAATCCTCCCTATTTTCATGGGTCATGAGGAAAGTTCTTGATTTTTGACCTCTCTAGCCAGGTCTTGGCCCTGCTGGACCTAAGGCCTAGACCCATGATGGCAAACATACCACATCCCCCACCATGACATTTTTTCATATCACCTGTTATTTTTAAAAATGATAAAGGCTGATATTATGAGGAAAACTAATATTTTATTTAGGCTCATGTTGATAGAATAAAATCAGACCACACGCCTGGCTATTTCAAAAATCCCGCCTCCGCCATTACATTCTGTACTTTCTCCCCAGGGAGCCTGCTCAAGTAGCAAAGAGGAAGTCAAGCCTGACTTCCCAATATTTAAAGCCGGGCTTTACCTTGAAGACGTCATCTAAAACAGGAAACCCGTTGGACCATGGGAAATGTAGTTTCAAAGTCCCCCACATGTCCACAGGAAGTTGTCATATATCTATATATCTTGAGGCTTAATACCTCTAAATGGAACCCCAGAAATTCTAAATAACATACACCCGCCCCTCTGCCCAGCAGCCCAATAGGAGTATTTACTCTCTTCCCCCTCCCTCCCTAGATTCCTCACTTTACCTGCCACTCTGGCCAGCAGCCAATAAGAGCATTTACTCCCCTCCCCCTCTCTCCCTAGGCTGAGGAGATTCCTCACTTCACCTGTCACTCTGGCCAGCAGCCAATAGGAGCACTTTCTCCCTCCTCTGTTTGGGGTAAGGGGGGATGGGGAACATGTGGTACTTGGTGGGGGAGGGGGCATGGCATGCTATCTCTAAAAGGTTTGCCATCACTGACCTAGACAATGAGGAAAATTGATGTTATGCTATATTGTTTAATGACCAATATTACTCCGGAACACATCCAAGCCCCCATTTCTCCACCTGGCTCAAAAAGAGAATTCTCCCAGTCAGCACTAAAGGCCCCATCCAGGATAGTGACCCCTTGTAGCCCCCAGCATTGGCTGCACTTTCCCACCAAGACTCTGGGGTTCTCTCCCCCACCCAAGTCAGGGCTGGTGTGGCCTCTGAGGGGAAGGCCGAGGCGGGAGAATTCTGCTTGGTGCTTGGATGGTGTAGCCGGGAAGGAGGGACAGCCGAGCCCTCTAAAACAATGATCTTTCCTTAATGGTCAGAGGGATGTGATGGGCCTCGCCTGAAGGCCTATCCTCTTTCCCCTGCCATGGTTAATCCTAGGGTTTTCCTACTGCCCTGACCCCCACTTCTTTGGGGTCTCCTAAATACAGTCCTTTCAGTCTCTTCCTCCTCACTGCTGAGCCGGGGGGGGGGGGGGGGAGAGCCTGGGGGACCCATTGGTATGAGCAGGGAACCACCTCCCATGCTGGATGGGCTTTGCTGGATTTTTGCTGGCCTCAGAGGGGGAGCGGGGCCTCTTCTTACACACTCCGGGATGTTCCCAGCTGCCTGAGGTAATCAATATGGCTCCAAATTCTGTTTCTAAGCTTTTGTAATTTTGTTTGCTAACCTGCCACTGCTCTCTACCAACAAACCCAAAAAGACTGGCATCCATGACCCACCCCACGGCCCCATGTCGGGGCCTCCTTTCTGCAGCCTTTGGCCTTCCAGCAGAGGCTGATGGGAAACTTCCGTGTAGCGGGTGACCTCCTCCCAGGGCTGTGGCCTAGGGCGGCACAGAAGACTGCCAGACTACATTGATTACTTTATAATTAAGGCTGAAGGCATTCCTCACTATAACAAGACCCTCCTTCGGCCGGTGCACCCAAAGGCAGAAGAAGCTATGTTCATTCCGCATCTGCTTTCCTAGAGGCAGCATTTAATAATGGATTTAAAGAAATCTATGGGCATAGACAGGGTTTATCTTGCAGGAGCTTGCTGTAGTTTAATAATGGAAAAGGCCCTGGGCTTGGGAAAGTGAAATGATAGGAAAAGCTCTGGGCCTAGAGTCAAGAGAACCAGAGTTCCAATGTGGCCTAGCTGTGTGACCCTGGACAAGTCTCTTAACCCTGTTTGCCTCAGTTTCCTCCTCTGTAAAATGAGCTGGAGAAGGAATGGCAAACTACTCAAGGATCTTTTACCAAGAAAACCCCAATTGGAGTCACAAAGAGTTGGAAATAACTGAATGATCCAATCTCAGTTTCAGAGATGAAAAAATTGATGAGGCCCAGGAGGGAAAAGGACTTGTCACCCAGGAAGTAAACAGCAGAGCCAGTGTCTAAACTCAAGACCTCTGACTCCAAATTTATTGTATACAAGTGTGTACTCTCAAGTCCATGGGTGCTGGGGAAAAAAAGAGATGCTTATTATCTGAGCATGAAATGCTAGAATCAGAATTTTGCTTGTTTATTAGCTCATTCATAAACACCAAGCTTATTATCTGTCCTAGCCAATGTGCCCTCCAGAACACTGAACCGATTCCAAATTAAATTCAAAACAGATTATGTGATCTAAATATTACAGATCATGCCACTAAAAATCAGAGGTGAAGCAGAACATGGACCTTCCACAGATATGCAATATATACATTCTTAGGCAAATAAAAATGTATGTAAGATGTGTATGTGTTCTTAGGCAAAAAAAAAAAAAAAGGAATTACAAAAGATAAAAATAGATATTTTGATTACATGAAACTAAAAAGCTTTTGGGAAAACAATGCATCTAGGAAAATGGGGGAAAAGATATTCGAATAGGGAAAAAAATCTTTGTATCTAATTTTATAGACAAGGACTTAGCAACTAAAACATATAGAAAACTATATAATTCAAATGAAATTGAAAGCTTTTAAAAAACAAAATTAATGTTATGGCAAGAAGGGAAGAAGTCAACTGAGAAAAAATCTTTGAATCAAATATCTTTGATAAAGGCATGATATCCAAAATATCGATGGTGAGATTTATTTTTCATATGCTGTATTAATTCCCACATATTAGGGAGAATTACTGTTTATTTCTGCATCTGGGATCTGGGTCAGAGATACCATTTAGTCTGCTACTTTTTGCATTTTCTTTGTCCTTGGGAATCCCGAAGAAATAAAGAGAATTTGGTTAATAGATGAAAGGAAGAAGGGTCCTTTTCCAGCATATGTGACCTGTCCACCTATGGAGATGGGGAGGGGCGTATGGATTGATGGGCCACCCCTTAATTAGCCATCACCAATTAAAGATGTCTTGGGATGTTCAAGAATGAGACTGAAGAAGGAGCTCCTAAAACTCTATTTATTAGGCTTCTTGGCTCAGCTTGGGCTGTCCCGGGTCCCAATGATGCTAGCCTAACCAATAAATCTGATATAATCTATATCAGTGATGGGCAAACTTTTTAAAGAGGGGGCCAAAGGCAAGGAAATGCTCATCTGTCAGTCTGTTTCTAAGGCAACTCTTTCGAAGTTTCATTGTGTTGTATCCTACTTATTGTATTAGGAATTAGGAATAATGTCCTGCCTCTGGGTAGAACATTTCAGGGGGCCGCATCTGGCCTACAGGAGGTAGTTTGTTCATCACTGATCTATATACTTAAGATTTTTACTCAAAAGTCAGTCTCTTGAGATAATTTTAATCATAACACAAGTAACAGAAATATATAAGACCAAAAGCCATTCTCCAACACAGTAAAAGGCTATGAACAAGCAATTCTCAAAAAGAACTGTTAACTATTAATGATTATATGAAAAATGTACAAAATCACTAATAAAAGGAATAAAAATCAAAACAACTCATCACATCCAGCAAAATGGCAAAGATAACAAAAGATAACAGTCAGTGTTGGAGAGATTTTGGAAAAAGAGGCAGGCTTGTGCATGGTTGGTGGAGCTGTGAAACAGTAATTCACACAGAATTATGTGAATAAAGTGACTAAAATGTTCATATCTGTAATCCAGAGACTATCAAGCACATACCCCATAGAAGTCATTGGCAAAAAAAAAAAATGGTCCCCACATTTATTAAAATATTTATAGCAACACTTTTTGTGGCAGCAAAGACCTGGGAACAAAATACATAGATGTCCTTTGATTTGGGAAAGATTAAAGTAATTATGATACATGAATTAATGGTATATTATGCTGACAAATATGCTGAACACAGAAAGCATAAAAAGACTTACATGAAATCAAATAGCGTAAAGTAAACAGAGCCAAGAAAATCTCCACGATCACTACAACAATGTAAACAGAATAAACTATAAAACAACTTGAAGTGAATGTTCAAAAATTAAAAAGAACAAACATGGCCCCAAAGATACATAAGATGATACCTCTCACAGGTATGGAATATTGCATATATTTCCTGATTTCTGATGTATCAAATTGTTTTACTGATTGTTTTTTCCTCTCCCTCTTTTTCTTTTCTTTTTTTAAAAAAAATTCTATGTTCTATAAGATGACTCAGGGAGGAGAGGGAAGGTTATGGGGGACGGATTTAAGGGATATAAAAACAAAAGATATCAAAATTATTTTTAAAAAGGTAGCTCAGTGGATTGAGATCCAGGCCTAGAGATGGGGGGTCCTAGGTTCAAATCTGGCCTCAGACACTTCCCAGCTGTGTGACCCTGGGCAAGTCACTTGACCCCCATTGCCTCTCCTGCCTTGGAGCCAATATACAGTATAGGCTCCAAGACAGAAGGTAAGGGTTTAAAAAAAAAAAAAAAAGAATACATGGGACAGCTAGGTGGTACACTGGATAAAGTGCCAGGACTCAAGTCGGGAAGACCCAAGTTCAAATGTGATTTCAGACACTTTCTAGCTGTGTGATTCTGGGCGAGTCACTTATCCCCCCCTGTCTTAAGAGTTGTTACTAAGAGAGAAGATAAAGGTTTGTATTTCTTTTTAAGTGAATGCAAAGATAATTTTAAAGAAGAAAGTACAGGAGGGTTAGGGTACAGTCATGTGAATACAGACAGAAGCAAGACAAGAAGCTGAGCATGGGAAGAATCAGGGGAAAAAACACACTCAATTGACAGAGTGAGGCTGCAAGTTGTTTAGCCAAGAGCTGTGTAACTGGAAACAAGGTACTGCTCAGCTGTGAGCTAACTGGATAAGAAAGACCAAGTCAGAAAAGAGAGTTGACCAAGCCAATTAGAGTCTGTGCCTATTAGAAGATTACTGAAGGAATCCTATATGGGCTTTCTATCTACATTCTCACAACATCTACAAACTTCTAGGGGAACCTCTGTTGCCCTCTATAGCTTAAAAAAAGGGGAAGGAGAAGAGTAAAAAGGCTTTACACCATCTGGCATGAAATAGATTTAGACCAAGATCTCCCACCATATCTCACAATAATCCCCAAATAGATATATTACCTACACATAAAAGACATATCATAAACAAATTCGAGAAAAGAAAAAAATATCTTGAATAACCATAAATGTGAGAAGAATTTATGACCAGACAAGGGACAGAAAGGATCACAGAAGAGAAAATGGCCCATTTTTACTAATAAAATTGAAAAGGTTTTGCACAAAACTGATGAAGATAAAATGAGAAGGGAAATAGTTAAATGGGCAAAGACCTTTCCAGCAAGTTTTTCTGATAAAATTCTCTTTCCAAAATACCTAAGGAACTGATTCAAATATATAATAATGACACCCATTCCCTCATAGAAAAATGGACAAGGCAAAGAAATAGGTAGCTCTCAAAGGAAGATATCCAAAAAATCAACAGCAAGATAAAATAATTGAGGTTTTACCTCTAACCTTTAAGATGGACAAAGATAATTAAAAAAAAAAAGAAAATGACAATTGATGGAGGGGTTGCAGGAAGACAGATGGTGGAGCTGTGAATTAATCAGCTGTGAATTAATCTAGCTATTCTGGAAAGCAATTTGGAACTATGCCTGTAGGGCAGAGATCAAAGGAATTAGAAAAAAAAGACTCACATAGACAAAAATATTTATAGTGGCTCTTCTTGTAGCAAAGAACTAACTGTAAAGGAAAAGGGTACTCCCTTCTTGGGGAACAGATGAACTAATTATAGTATACTAATATGACAGAATATTGTTGTACCACAAGAAATAACAAAAGGGACATTTGAGAAACCAGAAAATACTTTTATGAACTGATATAGGGTGAACAGAACCAGTAGAACAATTTGGAAAGTCTTAGTCTCTGATCCATAATGACCAATCACAACTCCAGAGGTCAGAAGATGAAGCATGTTAGCCACTTCCCGAGCTGGGAGATGATTCCAAGTTGCAGAATAAAACATGCATTTTTAGATGGTGAAAATATGTGGATTTTTTTTTGCTTGTCTATGTTTATTTGTTTCATCAAAGGCTGTGATTTTTTTCTCCCAATTTTATTTGATGTAGGAAGTTTGGGAGGGAAAAGAGATAGTAGCAGTATTGAAAAGAAAAAAGGATCATTGAAGCATCCTTAAAAATTCAGAGAAAGGGCAGCTGGGTGGCTCAGTGGATTGAAAGCCAGGCCTGGAGACGGGAGGTCCTAGGTTCAAATCTGACCCGACACTTCTTACTTCTTAGCTGTGTGACCCTGGGCAAATCACTTAATTAAGGCCATTGCCTACCCTTACCACTCTTCTGCCATGGAACCAATACACAGTATTGATTCTAAGATGGAAGGTAAGGGTTTAAAAAAAAATCAGAGAAGGAAATAGAAGAGAGTTCAGAAGGAAACACAAACAAAACAGATTTGAAAGTAACAATTATGCATTAAAAAAATCAAGCTATAAGTAATAGAGAGTCAGAAATTCACATATAATCTTCCTTATTTAAAAATCTCTTTGGGGTAGGGTGCTTCTTAAAAAATTTTTTTTGGAGGATCAGTATTACAGCTGTTTTGAGTTAAATTGAGTTAAATTGAGATTTTTCTCAAAGAATATGGCATTTTCTTTGCATCCTGCCAAGGGAAAATGAATGCTAAGAGAGTTTGACCCTGCCTCGGTGGCCTTGGAGAAACAGAGAAGTAGCTTTGCCCAGGAAAGGCGCTTTAAGACCATAAAGGAAGCCACTAGCAAAAAAGGGTTTCGCCTGATAGGTGACCCCTGGATCCAGACTAAAGTGTCCTAAAACGTTCAAGGAAAAGAAGCCCTCCAGCCAGTGATAAGCAGACCCAGGCCCTGGGCTTAGGTTTCTCTCTATGCCCACTATCTGCAGTGAGGGGCACTCAGGAGACTGGAGAGTGTGACCCATGTTTATGGATGTCTGTTTGTTATCATGTTGACTGTTCTTGCTCTGGCCTTCTGTTGAGTGAATGTTGAGATGATTTTTGGTTTTGTTTTCTCATTTAGTAACTGTTTCATGACTGGTAATCCATGGTGTTATTGTGACTGATTTTGTATCAATGGGAAACACATAGATGGGGCTCAAGTGGGGAAAAAAAGTGGAATGTAATAGAATATTTTCCCCCCACACCATGACTATCCTTAGCACCCTAATCAAGTTGAGTAGCAGCCTCAAACTCGGGAGAAATTCACAGACCTGCCAGCAAGAGGACAGGTTAAGGGCAGGGCCAGACATGTGTTGATCGATTGATTAAAAATGTTTACATTAATTATCAAGCAATGAAAGGCGATTGAAAAAATAGATCCAGCTTGCATCCCCCTCTATATAAAGTCAAGAGGATCTCCACATATAGAAGGGATTCAGAGAAGGCCAAAGATTAAGAGCATTGAAATCATAACTCTTGACATGCAATCTGCCACCACCTCTGTTATATACAACGGACTCAGATTTCTGCTTCTTTTCCATAAGCTCAAATCTCAAATCAAAAGATATTTTGCAGTCCTCTTTGTTTAATAAAATAAAGGCCAAAGTTATAAAAATAAATTTTAAAAAAAGGGTAGGGTCACCAGGTCAGAGCAACTACAAGGCTACAAAAAAGATCACACAATCACAAGTTAGATTTGAAATGATCGTAGAATCACAGAAAAAAGACCCGAAGTCATCACGTGTCCAAGATAGAGTCACATCACTCTTCTCAAAATCTTCTCAGTATACAATGACCTACGTTACACCTTCTGTTGAAAAATATGTATTTTTTTAAACAAGCACATTCATAATCTCCAAAATGATAATCAGGATGACTGTGGGCCTTTTTTTTAAAATTTTTTTTTATTTTGAATATTTTCTTCTAGTTACATATTTCATGTTATTTCCCTCTCCCCCAAACCCCCTTAGCCAATACACAATTCCGCTGGGTTTTACATGTATCATTGATCAAGACCTAATTCCATATTATTGATAGTTGAACTAGAGTTATCATTTAGTGTCTACAACCCCAATAATATCCCCAACAGCCCATGTATGACTGTGGGTCTTTATGGTTTCGGGGTATACCATTCTAAAATAAGTTGACTGTAAGGAAATACTTTGCAAATCTTAAAACTGGATGCCCTATTTAAAAATGTTTACAAACAAAAAAAGGAAAAATCTATCTGAAGGCAGATTTAACTACATCGCTAACCATTTTTCTCTTCACAAACAGCTAACAAAACTGAAAAGAGACAAATGGCATACAAGCAAAAAGTACCGGCCGGATTCACAAGAGATCCAATCTTCCTCTTCCTCCTCCTTAAAACTAGAGTGACCCTCTCCCCTTACCGGGAAATAAAAAGAACAAATCACCTAATATGCCTAAAATACTTCTGGGAATATACATGCTATATAGAGACACAATATCATTTCTGTTTTGAAAAGTAGACTAAGGAAAAACAACATACTTAGTACTAAGATGACAAGTGACTCGAGAAGAAATCGAACGAGAGGTGAGGAAAATGTTTGCCAGCCTAAGGAGAGAGATGCCATTCTGGGCTTTACATTTTAATTTTAAGATTCGTTTGGTGACTACTATTAGAAACCGCTTGGAAACTATTGCTCTCCCACAGTCACACCTAGCTAGGAGCTGCAGACTGTGACTGGCATGTTGGCGCACTGATGTCTACCATAACGGGGTGTTGGTTGAAAATTACAAAGATTAGCTCTGTTTTGGGATGACTGTTGGCAGTCTGTATTTAGCGAACATATGCTTACTTCCAATCACACCTACACTCAATTTGCATTTCTTAAAGACTTTCACCACCAGAAGTAAATTTTACAGATTTCATTATTCTTTTTTTTTTTTCCCCAAAGCCACAATCTTAAAATAAAAACACAGAATCCCAAATAATATCTTGGCAAGCTATACACAGGATAAATAGGAAATAATGAAAAGAAAATAATATTTGGGGATTGTACAAAACCTAATTCCAAAGTGGGTTATATGTAGGGAGACAGAAGGATCCTGGCTACAGGTTGGTAAGACGGTTTTTCAACAATTCATGTCAATAAGCACTTGTTAAGCATTTCATGCAGACAAGACCCTGCTTTTAAGTATTATTGTTCTCATGTCAGGCAGTAGTGTGGTCCAGTTCTGAAAGTACTATTCCTATTTCAGACTAGACAGTCTT
The DNA here is from genome assembly GCF_016433145.1 of Gracilinanus agilis. Classification (NCBI taxonomy): domain Eukaryota; kingdom Metazoa; phylum Chordata; class Mammalia; order Didelphimorphia; family Didelphidae; genus Gracilinanus; species Gracilinanus agilis. The sequence goes on from NC_058132.1 coordinate 509,354,614, forward strand.
AATTAATGAATGCTCTTGCTTTCTATATAAATGGGATAATTTGAATAATAAATGGGATATTTGAATAAAAAGATGTTAATGGCTTAAAAAAAAGGTTCCCCTTTATTCTATTGACTACTGAAAGTCTGTAGCACAATGGATAAAGTGCCAGCTCTAGAGATGGGAGGTCCTGGGTTCAAATCTGACCTCCAACACTTCCTAGCTGCATGATCTTAGGCAAGTCATTGTCTTAACCTTCATTGCCTAGCCTTTACTGCTCTTTTGCCTTGGAACTAATTCACAGTGTTAATTCTAAGAGAGAAGGTAAGGGTTAAAAAAAGTTCTATGAGAACTTGGAGAGTGATTTATTTCAATCTCCCCCTCATTTTACATATGAGGAAACTGGGATTTGCCCAAAACCCACAGGTGGTGAGGGATTTAAACCTAAGCTCTTTAACATCAGAACTAGTTCTTTTTTTTTAAATTATTATTATGCCATTGATTAGGAAAATTGGTGTATGCTAAAACTGAGACTTCACATGGTAGGAACATTTGAGAACTGGACCATGCTACCCGCTGACGTGAGAATGACAGTACTTGAACCCAGGGTCTTGCCTACACTAAATACTTAATAATTGCTTGTGGAGATGAGTTGTTGTTGACAAATCCTCTTACTAACCTGTTACCAGGGTACTTCCATCTCCCTAAGTATATAACTCACTTTGGAATTAGATTTTTTAAGACCCCAAAATGTTATTTCCTTTTAGTTATTTCCTATTTATCCTGTATTGCTTTGTATATATTTGTTTGCATGATGTCTCCCCATCAGACTAACTTCTTTGAGGACATGGACCTTTTTGCTTCTTTATGCATTCCTAGCATTTAATGTAGTAGGCACTTAATGTTTATTAAATTGAATCAAATTCACTAAACTTGAATTCTTTCTGCTTACTGAACAATTTGAAGTGATGCAAAGTATTATATTATTAAAATTAGATATCCTTTTAGAATGCACTCTGTTAAAAGTTATGTCAAAGTTTACATATTCAAGCTTTATAATTTATGACTGACATTAAAAAGGTCCTTGCTCTAAAAATGAAACAATCGCAGATTAGTCATTTACTTGAGGAAATTTCCAACATAATAAGTCCATAGCTGCCATTCTAATGTCCTCTGCAGCATTAATTTTTATTTTAACTTTTGATTTTTAAATTTTTTCTATCACTTGTACTTTGCAGCATATCTCTTTTTCTCTCCCTCTCCCAAAGAGTCATTCCTTATTTAATAAAGGGGAGAAAAATTGAGCAAAATTATCCAACATATTGAAAAAGTCTAACACAAGTAGAGCAGTTTTTTTCAGGGGTTTGGATGGACTATCTAGGAAAGACATCAAAGTTGCTTATAGACTGCTTTCCAATACATTTTCCCGTAGGATATGGTAAAATAGGTACATTTATGTATTGTTGGTAGATTTGTGAATTGGGACAACCATTCTGGAGAACAATTTGGAACTATGTCCAAAGGGCTATAAAACTATACATCTCCTTCAACCCAGAAATACTACTACTAGGTCTGTATCCCAAAGAGATCAAAGAACAAGAAAGGACCCAAATGCATAAAAATATTTCTAGCAGCTCTATTTGTGGTGGCAAAGAACTGAAAACTGAGGAGATACCCGTCAAATGGGGAATGGTTGAACAAGTTGTAGTGTATGATAGTGATGGAATACTATTGTGCTACCAGAAACAACAGAGATAGTTTCAGAAAAACCTGGGAAGATTTATTGGAATTAATGCAAAGTGAAGTGAGCAGAACCAGGAGAACATTGCACACAACAACATCATTTTAATAATGATCAATTGTGAAAGACTTCACTATCATAATCAATAGTAACTACAGTTCCAGAGAGAACTCTTAAAAATTAGGATTCAGGGACTCAGAAGAAGAGGACAATTTCTCCAGAGCATATGCAGCTATTTGGAAGTGGGCTTGTGGTTTTAAATTAAAGTTGACAAAAGGCCAAGGTCTCAAAAGGCCTGGATGTAACCTAAACATTGTCCCTTTTCCAATTCAAAGCATTAAAAGAGACCCTCCAAAAACAAACAAAAAAAACCAAACCTGGAATTGGGGCTGCCTGCAGTGAACAGGAAAAATTCCTACTAAAAGTTTTGCTATACAGTCACTTCAGTTGAGTCTAGCTCTTGGTGATCCTGTGTGGGGTTTTCTTGACAGACATACTGAAGTGGTTTGCTATTTCCTCCTCCATCTTCATTTTACAGATGAGGCAACTGAGGCAAACAGGATGAAGTGACTTACCTAAGGTGGCACAACTAGCTTGGCATTTCCTCCTGCATCTCATTTCACAGGTGAGAAAATGGAGACCAAAGGAGTTAAGTGACTTACCCAGGGTCATACAGCTAGTAAGTGTCTGAGGCCAGATTTGAACTAAGGTCTTCCTGACTCCAGACACAGCACTCTATCCGCTGTATCACCTCACTGTACCCATCATATGTTGTGTATACATTAAATACATTTCTACTTTTTTTTTTTTACACAAGAGAGATTTCATTTTATCACGAATTTTCCCTTAACTAAATGCTCTCTCTATTTTTTTTAAAGGCGTCACACACTCAGTTGTAGCTCTGGGGCCAAATACAACCACATAGATTTCTAGCTTTCCTGCGCCAAACCGCACGGACCTCGTCCTGAGATATCATGAACCCTTCCATAGCGTGGGTGACCTCTCGTGGCGCACGTTTAATGGATGCTATCCCGTCACAACCACGGACACAGGCGGGTGACGGGGCTCTGAGTCACAGAAAGCAAATCAATGCCATCCGGAGGGAAAAGTTAGGAACAGAAGAACTAAGTGGCAGAGAAAGGCCGGTTCCCAGCTCCGCAGGCCACAGGTGAGAGGGCAGAAGGGACCGTCGTCTCTGTCCCAGCTGCTGGATTTCCTGCCTGAGCAGAAAGGACCGAAGAGCTGAGACACCCCAGAGACCATCCCAAACCTTCCTCTTTCAGGATTTAAAACAAAATGATGATGCCCAAGAATGGTCCTAGAACTGGCACTCAGCCCAGGCACCGATTTGTTGTTCTGGGGATGTTCTCAAATTTTAGTCAATTTGGTATTTACTAGGCACCTACTCCATCCAAGGCACTGTGCTGGGCCCCAGGGACTCGAAGATGAAAAAGAACGGTCTGCCATGAGGGAAGAGGCAGTGAGGGGGCCCGGTGGAGAGAGCGCCAGGGCTGGACTCAACGGGGTTCAAAGCCAGCCTCAGACACTTACTAGCTGTGTGACGCCGAGAAAATCCTTTAACCCTTTTTTGCTTCATTTTCCTTATCCATAACATGAACTAGAGAAGGAAATAGTAAACCAGGCTAGTACCTCTGTCAAGAAAACCCTAAATGAGGTCCCAAAGAGTCAGACACGATTGGAAATGACGGAAGCAAACAACAAAATCATCAGCTTATCATCCATTGGGATGGGAAGCCCCCTGCCTCCCCCGCAGAGAGGCTGAGTTCATGGGTGGAGGCCGCAGGCTTCCTCCCCCAGCACCCTAGAAGCAGCCTCTGCCTGTGTGTGGCAGAGCACAGAGCTCCCTGCAGGAGTGAGCACCCCACTACCCCGAAGGCTTTTAGCATCTGGCTCTGAGACTGTAGCCCATTGCTTACTTCCCTTATTCTGTGCCTCAGCCTCCTCCCTGCCCTTCTCCTCCATTCTCCCTTTACTGCCTGGGCTGCCCAGTGGCTGGAGAGCTGGCCTAGGTGCTGGGAGGGCCCTGGAGCTGGGGGACGCTGCCCTGCAGCCCCCCCTCTGGGAAGGTGCAGACTCCTCTGGGAGGGGGAGATACCAGGGAAACAGCAGGCAGACAGCCTGGACTGGGGACATGCCAGAAGTGGCCGGGAGAAAGCCCCAGAGAGGGATTCCTGAACTTCTATGACCTTCCCCTTTGTTGTCTGGTAAGAGTAACACACTCTGCCCCCCCAGATGACAAAGAACCCCCCGGACATGCTCCATCAGCCCAGGCTTACGTGGGAACAGAATGGAAGCCTTTTCTATTTAGGCAGGACAGCAGCAGTGCCAGCCACTGCGCACTCGACTTGTTAAATACTGGCTTATGCTTATAATAGGACATCCTACAGAATCCATGAGTTACCCCCCTTTTCTGTTATGTATATCAAATGAGGAAACACATAGAGTTCTTTGCAAACCTTAAGAGCCCCATGTCAGTGCTAGCTCCTTATATTTTGTTTCCTCTTTTTGCCCTCACATCAGTTACCATCTTATCTTCTTTCTGGTTTTTGGTTTCTTGTTGTTCAGTTGTCTGACTCTTTGGGACCCCATTTGGGGTTTTCTTAGTAAAGATACTGGAGGGCTTCGTCGTTTCATTCTCCGGCTCCTTTTGTAGATGAGGAAACTGAGGCAAACAGGGTGAAGTGGCCCACCCAGGGTCACCCAGCTAGTAAGTGTCTGAGGCCAGATTTGAACTCACAAAGATGAGTTTTTCTGATTTCAGCCTTGGCCCTCTCTCCGCTTCACCGTTTAGCTTGCCCCTTGCTGCTCACCTCCTTACATCTTCCCAAGGCAGTTGGTATGGTGATGTATGCCCGGCAGTCACTCAGTAATTGCTTATTAATTTATTAATGGGAAAAACAATTTGCAAAAACTCAAGGGAAGAATTTCTCTAAGTGATTCTGAACAGACATACTTACAGAACGGGATGAACAATCAGCTCTGGACTGTATGACTTAATCACAGGAGCTGCATCTTTAGTACAGAATACATGGGACAGATCAGCACCCTGGGAAATAATGAGCAAAAGACAAAGCATTACTATAAGCTAGTTCACCTACTAAATAACCAAGCTAGTTACCATTAAAATCTCACTTAAAAACAAGATAGTTAATATTGAGTCACTAGATGAAATAGCAGAAGAAAGGAAACTTTCACCAGAAGCTGTATCTTTATTTTTCACCTGGGGGGGGGTGGGGAGAGGGAGTCGTGGGGAGAGAATCTGAACCATAAAATGTCAGAAAACAATTGTCAAAAATAGTTTCTACATATCACTGACAAAAAAAGTAAAAAAAGAAACTGGTTCTAGCTTTTTACAGGCATTTTTATTTGTGAAAATAGAGATAGGCATAATTAACATATATAATTATGGGGTAGAGAATATGTAAATTAAGAATAATCAAAGCAAAAAGAGCCTCAGGGAAAAAAGGATTTAAGGTGGCTGTCATTACCTGAGAGGCTAATAAAGATCAAATTAAGCCTACATACAACATAGAAGGAGAACTGAACAACAAACCCCTCTATTTCCAGTCCCCAAACATGCAGTTTCAGAAGACTAGCAGTTCTAGTGTTTTTCATTTTTTTAAACTTAGCTCATGTTTTTTTCAGAACATTTGTGGTCATGGATATTCTTGGGTTTGCATTGTTTTATTTGCTGGAGAAGTAATACTCTCAGAGTCGCTGAATGCATGAATAAACGCCAGGCTAAAAAGGCTGTAATTTCTTTAAAAAACAAAACAAAAGCTGGAAACTAAAGAACCTTGTAAATGAGCAAAAATATCCTCATTTGTGGTATTTATTTAGGAAATTCAATACCAACCTTATAAAGTTGCTCAGTTAAAGCAATATCAACAAATGGAATTCTGCCAAACAGTTCTCAAAAGAAGAACCAAAAATATTACAGACTTTTCATATTAATATGAAAGGTTGCTTGAAATTACTAGTAAGAGAAATGAAAATTCAAACAAATGCTGAGATTTTACTTCACATCCAGCAAATTAGTAAAGATGAAAAAAAAATGAAAATAATCCATGCCGGAGGGATTGGAGAAAGAACATTAAAAGACAGTTGGCAGAGCTGTAAATAGGTAGATCAGTTCCAAAAAGATATCTGGGATCATGCTAAAAAATTGACCAAAATGCCCATTCTCTGTGATTCAGACTACTGTTAGCCATATATAGCCAAGGAAGTCAAAATTCCATCTGCACCAGTTATTCAGAGAGGCTCTTTTTGTGGCAGCTGGGCAGTGCAGTGGTGAGAGGGCCAGGCCTGGACACTTACTAGTGGTGAGACCCTGGGAGAGTCCCTTAACCTATTTGCCTCAGTTTCTTCACCAATAAAATGAGCTGGAGAAGGAAAGGGTAAACCGCTCCAGTATCTTTGCCAAAAAAAAACCAAAAAAACCAAATGGGGTCACAAAAAATAAGACAAGACTAACTAACTAATTAACAATGAACCTCTTTTTTTGTGTTAGCTAATAACTGGAAACAAAAGTAGATGCCTATTGACTAGGGAATGGTTAAACTATGGAGTACATGAATATAACTAACTAGTACTGTGACATAAAAATTGATGCCTAGAAAAACTAATAAGAAACTAAAGATAAGTTGGTGGTAGAGTAGATAGGGCTTGGACCTGGAAACAGAAAGACTTGTCTTCAAATCCTGCCCCGGACACAAGCTTTGTGACCCTGAGCAAGTCATTTAATCTGTCTGCCTCAGCTTCATCATCTGTAAAATGGGGATAATAATAGCACCTCCATGGCAGGGTTGTTGAGAGAATAAAATGAGGTATTTGTAAAGTGTTGTGCAAACCTTAAAATAGGACCTGAATGTTAAATATGGGGGATAGAACAACATGACAATAACCAAAACCCTGAATGCTACATAATGACACTGACCAAGAAGCCTGGCTTTGAAGAATGGCTAAGAAAATGTACCTCTCTCCCCATTTGTGGAGGTGGGATACTATGATTATTCAATACTGCCTACACTGTCAGACTCTGCTGATACATTTGTTAGTTGTTTCCCTGGTGTACCATCTGTCCTACTGGTGGAGAGGGTCTTAATTTGAAGTTTGGGAATTTGGTTCTTTATTTTTTTTTAAGTCTTGATAACCATATTTCAATGTGGCTGGTTTCTCTTGCAAACCTGTTTATTTTTAGCTTTTAAAAAACATTTTATGCATATAAAACATTATTCTGTGACAGGGTTCAAAGAGCTTCAGATTGCCAATGGGGTCCATAACACGAAAAAGTTTAAAAGCTCCTGCAATAGGGTCTTCCACAAAGACTACAGGTTCTATTACTGTATTTTTAATAGTAAAATGGGACATTGAGATATATGTATATGTATAACTACAAGCAGGTTGTAGTTATAGTTGCAACTATCATTCTTCTAGAAGGTGCTTCTCCCAATGGAATTAGGGAGGAAGAATTGTTTTTATCTTTAATCAATGAAAATCAGAGACAAATTATCAAGAAGACAAAAAGAAGGGGAGGAAATGCTTCTTTCTTGTGAGAACTGATCATTTATTTTACGAAGAAACAAAAGAATTCCATGCACACAATTAGTTAATAGTACGTTCTAAAGAGACTGCTACTGTGATGGCAAAATTGAGGAGAAAAAGTAACAAATTTGTTCTCTCAGGAAATAAATTAACTCTTATCTTGATGAGAAGTAATGAAAAAGCTTCCTGAGACACTCTGGGTATATAGTGAGTGAGCTGAATGTTTTCCAAAAGAAAAGTCATCTCCTGAAATGGTGGGCATTTGAGGTAACCGGCTGAAATTTCTTACACAACCAAAATATTGAAAATAACTTTTTGTCTTTTTTTATTAGATAGTAAATTATACATTCAGAAACGTTAATTTTTTAAATCACAGAGGATTAAAGGATTTATTATATTGAGAAATAAGAGTAACTGCTATTGGAAAAAGAGGCTTCTCTGGTTTGATGAATAAATAATACTTAATGCACTGGGGAGAGGGTTAAGAGGTTGCAAGTTTATTAATAAGACAATATTAAGGAGCTAAGTCAATTGTACAAAAAATCAAGTCATTCCCTAAGTGATAAATGGTCACAGGTCATAAATAGGCAGTTTTCAGATAAAGAAATCAAAACTATCAATAAACACATGAAAAAGTGTTCTAAATCTCTCATAATTAGAGAAATGCAAATTAAAATCACTCTGAGGTACCACTTTACACGTAGTAGACTGGCCAATATGGCAGCAATGGAAAGTGATAAATATTGGAGAGGATGTGGCAAAATTGGGACACTAATTCACTGTGGGTAGAGTTGGGAATTGGTCCAACCATTCTGGAAGGCAATTGGAATTATGCCCAAAGGGCTTTAAAAGAATGCTTGCCCTTTGATTCAGCCACTTCACTGCTGGGCTTGTACCCCAAAGAGATAATAAGGAAAAATACCTGTACAAAAATATTTATAGCTGTGCTCTTGTGGTGGCAAAAAATTGGAAAATGAGGATATGTCCTTCAACTGGGAGATAGCTTAACAAATTGTGGTATATGCTGGTGATGGAATACTATTGTGCTAAAAGGAATGATGAACTGGAGGAATTCCATGTGAACTGGAAAGACCTCCAGGAATTGATGCAGAGTGAAAGGAGCAGAACCAGGAGAACATTGTACACATTGTGGTACAAAAGAATGTAATGGACTTTTCTACTAGCAGCAATGCAATGATCCAGAACAATCCAGAGGAACGTATGAGAAAGAACACTATCCACATGCAGAGAAAGAACTGTGGGAGCAGAAACACAGAAGAAAAACATATGATTGATCGCATGGTTCGATGGGGATATGATTGGGGATTTAAATGATCACTCTATTGCAAATATTAATAATATGAGAATAGGTTTTGAACAATGAAAAAAGGAACTGACAATATATGGATCAACGGGGGGAAAATCCCAGAACTGGCCAAATGGAAAAGGAGGTACTGAAGAAAATAATTCCTTAAAAATTAAATTGGGCAGATGGAAGCAAATGATTCCATGAGCCATCAAGAAACCATGAAACAATGTGAAATCATGAAAAAAATAGAAAAAAATTGGGAAATATATAATTGGGGAAACAACTGATCTGGAAAATAGATCAAGGAGAGATAATTTATAGTTATTGAACAATGTGGAAGCCATAATAAAAAAAATAAAGAGCCTCAACATTATATTTTAAGAAATTATCAAGGAATAGTGCCCAGGATAGATTCAGAAGATAAAATAGGATTATAAAACTGTGTATATCTTTTGGTCCAGCAATATCACTACTAGGTCTATATCCCAAAGAGATCAAAGGAAAAGGAATAGGACCTTTATGTATAAATATTTATAGCAGTTCTTTTTTTTGTGGCGGCAAAAATTTGGAAACTGAGGGTATGCTCATCATTTGAGCAATGGCTGAACAGCTGTGGCATATGATTGTGATAGAATATTATTGTGCTATAAGAAATGATAAGGATAGTGGTTTCAGGGGAAAAAATGGCAAGACATCTGAACTGATAAAAGGTCAAGTGAGAAAAGCTATATACTGTGCACAATAACAGCAATGCTGTAAAGATGATCAACTGTGAAACATTTGTCTGATCAATACAATGATCCAATTCCAAAGGACTTGTGATGAAAAAAAATTATCTATCCAGAGAGAGAATTGATCAATTTTGAGTGCAAAGTAAAGTATAATTTTCTCACTTTTTTCCTTGCTTTTTTTGAAAAATGGAAAATATGGGATTGTTTTGCATGATTTCACATGTATAATTGATATATTACTTGATTTCTCATTGGATGGGGATGGAGTTGGAGGAAGGGAGGAATTTGAAACTCAAAATTTTTAAATAAGAATGATAAAAATAAATAACAAATTGAAATGTAAAATAAAAAATAAAACCACTAGATTAGTCTACATTTTAGAATAAGAAGATTAAATATATAATGAATCAGGTGTCTGGCTGAAGGAAGACCTATAAGTAAAGAGTGGTCAATTCTATTATGCATAGGATTAAATTTTTTTTCAATTAAAAACATTTTTTAAATTTTTTATTATAAGTAATGGCTCTCTCTGGGTAGAGGAAGGATATACATGGAAATTAAGGTAAAATGAAAAGATATCCAAAAAATTTACAAGGTAATTTTTTACTGAAAAAATTTCATAACAAAACATGTTAAAACAAATCATATAATTTTAGCATTCCATAGTAAAACAAATACTTTCTCCAAATGAATATCATCCAAGTTCTCATTAAGACATAGAGACATACAATTTAAAATTTTAAATGAACATACCACTTTGAGGGCTGAAATTGCTGCAAAGTATGGAGCCCCTGTGTACCTAAGAAAAAAGAGTTTTAAATGTTTAAACTTAGTAATCTTAGACTCCCCAGACATCTCTGAAATTCATTTAAGAAAGTGATCATAATGGAGACCATATGAAATGTAAAATTTAGTAAAGTAGTAACTACCACCACTTAAGACTCATCCATAAAAATATTTTTACAGGGGCCAGCTGGGTAGCCAGGCCCAGAGACAGGAGGTCCTGGGTTCAAAACTGGCCTCAGACATTTCCTAGATGTGTGACCATGGGCAAGTCACTTAACCCCTATTGCCTAGCCTTTACCACTCTTCTGCCTTAGAACCAATACATAATTTTGATTCTAAGATGGAAGATAAGGGTTTAAGGGGAAAAAAATGTTTTTGCATAATAATAAAAAATTTTCAGTATAAAACATGGGGGAAAACAACTTCTGTTCAATTAAGTTTTATTTATTCTACAGGGGACTGCACTAGTTTATCTAAAATTTGCATAAATTATGCCATATCTACCAGCATAGATGAAATGACATATGTATAAGATGCTTTTCAAATCTTAAATCCTTGCATGTCAATTATTATCCAAATGTACTTATGAAGTTAAAACATTAATTTTAACAGCCAAAACATTAACATTTCTATGTTCTTCTGCCTAACTGGAAAATTAAATGCCACATGAAAATTCAAGCTAATGGTCAAATGTCTGATTTATTTTGGGGGAGGTTAAAGGAATAGATTCCTCAACCTGTAATTTCACTTGTTTAGGGAAATCCTGATATAGAAAGTCTTTCTACTAATGCATCTGTCACATAGAGAGAGACTCAGAAAGAAACCTGGAAGACTGTCAAATTAACTATTTGTCCCCAGATCCCAGAAACTCAAAGATGTCAGAAGAAGGACTTAGATCTTCCAGATTCTGAAGCTGCTCCTACAACCAATGTACTGTACCACTCCAACTGTCAGTAAGACAATAAAAGAATCAAGTAACACGATTTTAAACTTTTAGTCATATGGATTCTGTGGTCTTTCCATCCAGTTAATCAGCAAATATCTCCTCGGAGTCTATACACAACAGTGCCGGGTATTTACACCATCCTACAGATGAGTTTCCAAAAAGTGTCAGTGACCCAACTCAGAAACAGGGATCAAAGTTAACAAATATCAGGTACTTAGAACCAGATGTAGTTTATTCAAGACAGATAATGAATTTCTACTAGCTTCCTCTTAGGAAGAAGGCTCTCCATACACAGCCTTTCTGAGAGGGTTTCAGTGAAACTTGTAAGACTTGCATGAACCAATTCAGAGTGGTGAGCAGAACAAGAACAATTTCTATAATAATAACCTTGTGAAAAATGAACTGCAGATTCCAGAGGATCAGCGATAAACATGCCAGAGAGGTGACAGGTTTGGGGCATAAATATTTTTTGGACATGTTCAATGCAGAAATTTGTTTTGCTTAACTATGATTTTTTTTTTTGGTATGAAGGCTTTGTTTTTGATGATAGGGATAATGGCAGAAGGAAGAGAAATCTCTTTTTGTCAACAAGAAAAAATATATACTTTTTAAAAAGAGCCTCTTTAAGGGAAAAAATGGCATTCAAAAGGCATAGAGAATATTCTAACAAGAGCATAAGTAAAGTTTCACTTCTGAGATATGTAGGAAACTGATTCATATTTTCAAGAATTGGAACTATTTTTCAAATGACAAATGGTTCAAAGGATATGAACAGAGAGTTTTCAGGGCTAAAAATCCAAACTATTAATAACCGTGTGAAAAAATGCTTCAAATCATTAGTAGAGAAATGCAAATTAAAACAACTCTGATCTTGCACCCAATCAGATTGGCAAAGTTGACAATAAAGGGAAATGACAAATGCTGGAGGGTTATAGGAGAGCAGGTACATTAATGCTATATTGATGAACCCATGAACTAATCTAAACAATCTAGAAAGCACTTGGAACTATACTAAAAAAGTTATTAAACTGTGCATATGTTTGACTCAGTGATACCAATACTAGCTCTATAACCCAAAGAGATCAAAGAAAAAGAATCCATGTGTATAAAAAGATTTATACTACCTCTTTTTGGGGTGTCAAAGAACTGGAACCTGAAGGGGTGCCCATCCACTGAGAATTGGCTAAAAAAAATAGTATAAAAATGTAATGGAATACTACTATTGGCTTTGAAGAATGGTGAAGGGGATGATTTCAGAGAAACTGGAAAAATCTGTATGAACTGATGCAGACTGAACTAGGAGAAGGATTTATACAATAACAACAATATATTAAGGGCAGCTTTGAATGGGTTAGGAAAATGGAAGGACCAACCACAATTCTAGTATGATAAAACATGGTTATCCCATTCCTGATAGAGAAGTGACAGATTTGCAAAGTACAGAATGAAATGGAATTTCTTTGGATATGGCCGATGCAAGAATTTGTTGCTTGACTACACATTTTTGTAATGGGATTTTAATTTTCTTCTTTTCTCAATGAAAAGTACAGAAGTGATGAAGGGAGGATAAGAGAGAAAAAAGCAGATTTTTGTTTGAAAATATGTAATTAAAAAACAGTATGAGAGAAAAGATCATTTTCAAATTAAATTTTTTATAGTCTTTTGTTACTTTTTGGTGGCCTTTAGGTGATAACATAAACTGAAGAACTATTTTCAAGACCAAATTCACATATGTCTTATGAAGATTGATTATTTGGAAAGAAAAATTAAGTTCAGTTCTTCCCATGAATCTTAACCAAATATTAAATGGAGGAGGCAACTGGGTGGCTCAGTGGATTGAGAGCCAGGCCCAGAGACAGGATATCTTTGGTTCAAATCTAGCCTCAGACACTTCCTAACTGTGTGACCCTGGGCAAGTCATTTAACCCCCATTGCCTAGCCCTTACTGCTCATCTGCCTTAGAACCAATACACAGTATTGATTATAAGACAGAAGGTCAGGGTTTAAAAACAAACAAAAAAAAGATAATAGGTCAGGTCCTTAGAAAAGTGTCTGTTCACATTCCCACATAATTCCCACATTAGCAAATTCATTCATTTATTATAACAATTTTTCAATCCAAAATGGAAGGCTTTAAGAGTATTTTCCTCCTATTCATTCATCACTAAAAAAAAAAAATGGAATTTGAGAGTTTGAGGGGTCTTATCTGATCATCTAGTATAATGGTATCAAACTCAAATAGAAGCTGGTCCCTGGGGGGCCACATAATGACTTAGAAAACCACAAATGAACATTATCTACATAGTATCATATATTGTAAAATTTTGTCAAACATTTCCCATTTTCATTTGGTGCAGACCACACTGGGGCATTTTGTGGCTATGAGTCTGACCCTTCTAATCCATTCCAAACCCCTCCTTTTACGGGAGGGAAAACGGAAGCCCCTCAAGAGAAAATACCTTGCCCGAGGCCACCCAGAAAACTAAGAGCAACCTGGGAATTGATATTGTGGTTTATTCATTTCAGTTGTGTTCAACTCTTTGCAGCCCCATTTGGGGTTTTCTTGAGAAAGGTCCTGGAATGGTTTGCCATTTCCTTCTATAGCTCAGTTTATAGATGAGGAAGTGGAGGCCAATGATGTTAAGTGACTTGCCCAGGGTCATGCACCTAGTAAGTGTCTGAGGCCAGATTTGAACTCAAGCCACCCTCTAGCCACGGTGCCACCTGCCTGCCCCCAAATGGGAACTGAGCCAGAGTTCTGAACTGAACATGCTAGTAATCAGCTATATCACAGCGTCCTTCCCATAAAGCTGAATATTTTTAAACTGTCTTTGGAGAGGAAAAAAAATGTTACCACATGGTCCTGAAAGTCATTTAAAATAACATGTTTAAAACATTTGTACTTACTCTTGACAGCCTCCAATAATGCCTATCCTTCCATCTTGACCTTTATACTTTTTGGAAGTTAGAGGGGGTATAATGTTTCTCACCAGCTGAAAAATATTCTCCATGTCCTTTACGGAGTGTGCTTTGTAGAGTGAAAATGATCTCTCTAAAACTAAAAGAAAAAAGAAAAACATAATCACTATTACAGAAAGATAATTTTTCATTTTACTGTAGAGGATGTATGGACAAATAAAACAGTCCCCATATGTAACAGAAACTTTTGGAAAGTTGATGATTTAAAAAAAAACAAAACTCTTACAGCTTTTAGAGTATTAGTCTTTTCTTTTTTAAAAAAAGTTTTCCACATATTGCTGTCATATCACCATGCCTAACACTTTTTATATAGGCTTTGAAAATTCCTGAGAATCCTCGTGTATTTCTAGAATTGGTTATTTTTTATGTGAAACTGATATATACATTTTAGCTTCTGAAAACTATTTTCAACCAAGAGACCTTTTGGATGACAATTTGAAAGTGCCTGGAAATACAGGTCTGATATTTCTCTCCTCCACTCCTAAGAAGTATCTTAAAAACGTAAATACCTGTAGTGAGAAAACCTGAGTTAAAATCCAGTCTCAGACTCTTTACCAGCTGTGTGACCCTGGACAAGTCATTTAACCTATTTGTCTCAGTTTCCTCATCTGTAAAAAAGGATAAAATAACAGCTCCTACCTCCCAGAGCTGTTGTAAGGAACAAATGAAATAATAATTGTGAAGTGTTTAGCATAGCATCAGGCACATAGTAAGCACTATAAAAGTGTTAGTATTACTATGATGATAACAAAAGTCTTGTCTACTCAACATTTTGAAAGACATGCCAGATATTTCAAATAAGAATAACGAATAAGTATTTGTTCACTGTTAAAACTAGGTGCTCATTATTTCCCACCCTGAAAAGTTTTCCCCAAATGTATTTCTAAAACTCGTTTGGACACTTATTATTCTAAGTAATCAAAAACAAATGGTGTTCCAAATATAGAGCATTCAATTTATTTTCATCTAATTTAAGTGGCATTTTAAAATCAGTTAACACTTCAGAAATTTTCTTAATTGGTCTTGCCTGACATATTTCCTGTTGTAAAGTCATTTGTAGCTCCCTCATCAAAAGAGCTTGGCCACAAGTTCAGAGAGCCTAAAGTGTCAACTGGGAAATATAGACATCACAAATCAGAGCTAAAAAAAAAAAAAAAAAAAGAATTTTGCAAACATATGCCACATTTTTTTAGGTCTCTGTGCCAAAAGCACTACCCCCTACAATTAACTCATTTGCTGAGAAAATGAAAAGGAGCTTTCACAAGTTCAACTAAAGGCAGAAAGCTGCCAAAAGACTTTCTCCTAGAAAAAGCTGGTATCATTTTTAGACACTCTTCCAAGTTTATTTCATACTCATATGATTTTTTTAATCTAGAGATAAGATAGATAATAGATACAATAGTGAAATTTAGTTGTTTTAGAGGACTTTGATGAAACATTAACTCAGCTACAATCATATTGAACACCTTTATGCCCTTAAAAAACATTTAACATAGGGCTCCTTTAGAATAAAAAGATAAATACAGACAGGGCAGAGTAGAGAGGGAGTCTGCTTCAGAGCCCAAAGATCTAGGTTCAAGACCTGCCTCTGCAATACTGGCTATGTGCCCCAGGCAAGTGCCACCATCTTTTGGAGCGCTAGGCAACTCTTTAAGATTTTATCGACTGCACAGAACCATCAATAAACATTTTTTACACACCTCCTTGCCAGGCACTATGCCTGAAGAAAGAGCCAACAACTTCCATGAACAGAAGGAGTTTTTCCTCAACTGAGTTCTCAGCAAGAATGAAATCAGAGACTCAGTAGTCCTTATCCCAAGGCCAGAGATAAACTCTGTTTCCCAAATTTCAAATACTCATACCCTCAAGACACTCTCAAAATGACTCAAAACACAATTACTGCCTAAGCCTTCAGATGTCAACAATTTGGCTCCAATAATAAACACAGCTGGCTAATTCCTCATTCCATAAGTCTTTCATTAAAAATGGACAGACCCAATGAATCAAGAAAAAACATTTCCCATCTAGTTTCTTTCTATTCCATTACTTCTAGGTTCATCACATAAGTAGTGCAGAGAGTCCAGACGTTATCAGTCTCTGTCCCATCAGTTCCCCACAAGTCACTGAAGTTTTACACACAAACCCTTTGGGCTCTTCCTCCCTTCCCTGCTCCCAGATTTTTCCACTAGTTGGACTACCAAAAAAAAAAAAAAGAATGCATCTCTACACAGATGATTACTTTCTGAATAATTTCCCCCCATGTGGAAGAAAAATTTATATTAATTAGATTTAGCTATTATTCCAGGAACTGTTGATGAAAAATTAATCCAGCTATAACCATAATGAATATCTTTGCAGGCATTTCACTGGGGACTAAAAAAAAAACCATTAACATGTCATCATTTAGGATCAAATGGCACAATTATCAACTAATTAATAGAAAAGGCAAATTTTCAAGTTATTGGTCCACAACCTGGAATGATCCAAGTAATAGAATCCATTTTATTAACTCTTTAAAGAAGCCTGGTTTTCTTTTGTTCAGGAATAGAAAATACAAAAATCTACAATTTCCAAAGTTCACAATGTTATGGGAAGAGATATGTCTGGGATCAGTGTTAAGCCAGTTTCAACAAAGCACCTACAACACAGAGGCAGAGAGTGAGCAACCCTTCAGTAATTTAGGAGATAAATCTTAGGAGTTGCCAGACTGAAATGATGGAACTTGCCCAAGGTCACAGAGCCCAGTGTCAGATAGATGGTACTGGAGGGTGAGATCTGAGCTCATCTTTAAGACTTTATAGAATTTTATGCATTGCAATTAAGTATCAAACTTGAGCTGTGGGTTAGAAAATTCACTGAGTGGCCCAAACCAGATTAAAATGTAACTGGGAAATGTTTAACAAAATAAAACAAAAATACAACTTAAATAATGTTCATTTGTGGTTTTCCAAGCCAATGGGCAACCCAAGGGATCCCAAGTGGGTTTGGCACCACTCTGGCCCTTTATACATGGACCAAAAATAGAGATTTATATCCATGCAAGTTAACTCTTCAAATATACAAAAAAAACCCTCCACATCTAACTATACTACATATTTTAGAAGCTATCCAATTTGACTTATTGTGTATTTATACCAGCATAACAAGAGTTATCGTGTGACTTGCTATTGCAGTCTTGAACATTATATAATTTCAAAGGCAAATGCAATCACTGGACTACAACGACTATGTAGTTATGATAGCAGTTTTTTACAGAACTGCCAAAATTCTAAATCACTAGGAAAAACATTCTCTAAGATCACTCATATTCATAGTATATCATTCTATAGTATTGTTGTTCCTAAGTAAAAAAGATAAATGCTATGCTTAAAAATGTCTTTCTTACATTTAATTCTTCCATCATTCTTATCTGAAAATAGACAATTTTTAAAAAAGCAAAGAATCGTGAGCATACCAAATGTATAGCACAGGTTAATTATTGAAATATCACATATTTTATAATGCTAATCTAAGGTCTAACCCAAAGGTTTTTAATCTAGATCCATTGACCTCCATGCATGAAGCATAGATTACTAGGGGTCCCTGAACTTAACTGGAAAAAATTCCATTTTTATGTTAATCAACTTCTAATTTTCTTCAATTATTAATTTAAAAAACAAATCATTATTCCAAGCAGAAATCCATAGATTTTACTAGACTGTCAAAGGAGTGTATGACACAAAAATGTGTCAGAATCCCTGCTTTAGCCTTTGGGTACATGAGGTATGCATAAAATCAGGTTTAAATATAATTGTTTAATGCTTCTCCACTCTAAGAGAATCTTTGGAGAGTCGAATATTTTTCATATAGGAAAAACTGATTAACTATGAAAAATGTCATATTTTTCAGTTTTCAAAAGCATACTTTTTTTCTCTGTATTATCTAAAAATAGTCCAGTAGTTTGTAAAGGTCACTTGTAATTGAAAAGAGCAATGTTTTCGCAAAGAATTTCTATGGGATTATTAGATGGAAAAGGTTACAGTATCAAGAAATCTCTGCTATTCATAGAAAAAGAAGAGGAAATTTAGATATCAGGAACATTAACTTGCAAAACAGGATTATCTTGACCACGGTTATAAATAATCCTAATTAAAATATCACCTGAGAATAAGTTATTTATCTGTATTCTATTAAAGCATTTACACATGGTGGCACAAATATTATTTTTTACTTACTTTCAAAGTCTTAAAAATACACCAGTGATCTAAACACTTGTGACAAGTGCTTCAATTTAAATATTTATAACCCTGCAAAATATAATATTACTGAAACACAACAGATGATAGCAATTTGGTTAGAATTTAATTTATTGCTTGATGTTAGCCTTTAACATTTATAACAAACAGCCCCTGATGAAAAATATGCTGAAAGTAAAATTTAAATTTGGAAACTGTCTTCTTATATTCTCAACTCTAACAAGAGGAATTAAGGAACAGACCAGTGGGTAATAAATTTCCTAGACAAGCACCTTCTGCTGGATTTAAAATAGGCTTACACTGTGCAATATTTGCCTTTGTTACTAATAATTTAAATCTCATTTGTTCTGAAAAATCAGTAATAAAAATGAGGCATTAAATATAATATCAAATACAAAAAGAAACTATATAAATCACAATCCAATATCCCTCTTCCCTCCCAGGACTAGAAAACTGGGGTCACTAAATGATTTTCAAAACAAAAATACTCTAGCTATATACTACAAAATGTAGTACCTATGGGTGGAGAAAGTGTTGCTGCCATAGCATTATAATTAATGTTCTCTCCATAGGATGGATGGTTTGTTCTCTGAAGTGGACTGGGTGGTCTGGGCTGTGACCTTTGTGTCATGGCGGATGAAATTCCAGCTAACATCTGTCCCAACACTTGTAACATCTGTATCTCTCGGGCATGTTCCGTTTCTCGACGCTTGTCCTCAATTCTAAGCCTCTGCTCCTCGTAGCGATAAAATTTTTCTTCTGTATCCATACTTTGTTGCAAGAACTTCTCCATCATTTTGTCCAGGGTTATGTTGGCATGGTGTTTTTTTGATCTTTTTGATTGAGGCAGGGCTGCTGGACTGGTCTCTGCACTGATGTGCTTAAAACCTGAATCAAAAAGTAGATCTGAATAAGCACACACAGAAAAAAAAAATCAGGTTTGAATCAAGTGCCAGGGTAGCACAGTGGATAGAGTGCCAGATTGGGGTCAAGAAAACTCCTCTTCCTGAGTTCAAATCTGGCCTCAGATACTATAGCTGGGTGATCCTAGACAAGTCACTTATCCCAGTGTGACTCAGTTTCCTCATCTGGAAAATAAACTGGAGAAGGAAGCAGCAAACCACTCTATCATCTCTGCTAAGAAAACCCCTAATGGAGTCACAAAGAGTTGGACATGACTGAACTATCTCAAGGTCATTTGACTTCACCTCAATGGAAATTTTCATCAAAACATTTTAATGATAGTAGATTATGACTTCACTGGCAAATGTGTAACAAGATTGTATGTTATATATGCTAACCAATATCAAGTTTTCAGATATGGCTATAATTGTGAAATAGGAGGAATTTTCTGATCTGCTATAGAAAAAAAGCCCCCTTTATCTGAGGGAAAAAAAAAAAGAACTCATAGCCAATTTGTATACAAATTTACCCAGACATCACGGAAATGTTTTTAGTACTCTGGAGGAAAAACCTGTGAAGCCAAGTCGACGCATGAGGACAATGCATCAAAGTAAGATTAATGTCCAACTTGTCTTTAGTAGGAGAGGCAGATCTTAGTCCAATTTTTAGTGCATGGTGTAGAGTTCAACAAGACACTGAAAAAATGTGTGAAAAGCATCTCTCCTTCAGACATACTTCATTCTCACTCACACCAGAACAGTAGTTTCTGTGAGAAAAGTACTTTCTGAAGAGAAAAGTAATCTCTGAAGATTTTGGTGCTTCAGCCTGAAAATTAAACAAGCCAGGATAGCACTTTTCACCATTAGCTGCCAAAGGCTGTACGTGGAAGTTTATTTAAGTCGGCCAGCCAAAACTCTATCATACTAGGTCTTAAATCTACTTTCAGAAATTAATTGAGTTTGTATTCAGAAGTACTTTAGTGCAGGTTTCCAGAACAGGCAGCTCAAATATCATCTTATGAGTAATATAATTATGACAAATTTAGATTTTTGGAAAAAAAATCAAAATTAAACATCATCAAATTAAAAAATGGGGAGGGAGATAATGAATCAATCAGGAAATCCTACACATTTAAACTGGGTTGCTTTCTAGAATTACATATGCCAATAAATCCCAACTTTTTTGAAGGAGTGACCTTTGGTAATCACTCCCTCTTCTTCCTAAGTGTGTCAAATGGCAAAATTTTAAGGTTCATCAACTAATTTTGTTTTATTTATTTATTTTATTTTTTTTTAAACCCTTGTACTTCGGTGTATTGTCTCATAGGTGGAAGATTGCTAAGGGTGGGCAATGGGGGTCAAGTGACTTGCCCAGGGTCACACAGCTGGGAAGTGGCTGAGGCGGGGTTTGAACCTAGGACCTCCTGTCTCTAGGCCTGACTCTCACTCCACTGAGCTACCCAGCTGCCCCTAACTAATTTTGTTTTGAGAATCTCTCCTACTTTCCCAGTTTGAAATAACTGGAATACCCCAAGAGGTGTGGCTCCAAACTTGGGCCAGAGAATCACTTAATCTAGGCTTTTGGGCTCTATTTTGTGTTTTGTTGTTTGTTTGTTTTTTAATAAAAATTCCTTATCTTCTGTCTTAGAATCAATTCTGTTTATTGGTTCCTAGGCAGAAGAGTGGTATGAGTTAGGCAAAGGGAGTTAAGTGACTTGCCCTGGGACACACAGCTAGGAAGTGTCTTAGACTAGATTTGGCTCTAATTTTCAAAAATAGTTTTAACAAGTGAATTTTTTGATGAAATCTTGAACATGTTCTGAGAATTTCCTCCCAGCTAACTACCAAAAAAAAAAATGTTTAAAGCAAACAAAATTTCAAAAAGAAATATATTTTAAAGTGCTTGTCAACTCCAGGAGGGGGAAGAGAAAAGGGAAGGGAGACAACATGAATCATGTAACCATAGAAAATATTTTAAAATGAAATTAAAAAAATAAAGTGATCGCTAAAATAACACCTATTGAGGTTCCTAGTGTTTAGGACAAGCTAAGAAAACAGCTGCATTGGCCACAACCAAACTGCTGTTCTGGAAAAAATGCTTTTAAGTCCCTTAGGAAACTCATTAGATTGACAAAGAATCAAAAATCAAAAGTTTCAAGTTGCCTTTTTCAGTAATGTCAGTTCATACTTAATGTAATTTTTTAAAAAGGCTATGAACAAGCCCGTTTACATTCATATCTCACAGGAGGGCAAAGGAAACATTTAAATAGCGCTTACAGAGAAGCAAACATTAAGTTTAAGAGGAAGTTCATCAGTCTAGTGGTTAATCCTATTTAACAATTTCAAGTGAAAATAGTTAGAGGTGGGGAACAAGGGTAGAACCTAGTTAACCCAGAGACCCACGAGGTATCAGAGCGTCCCTCTCTGCCCGCTGATGTGCCCCACCCCCAGCTAAGATAAGCACTGCACTTCCTGGGCAAAGTACTCACCGCTACTGGGCGGCACTGGAATGGCGAAAGGGAGATCCTCCACTTTGATGGGGCGCTGGGCAAAGGAGGAGCATTCGCCCACCGGGTTCTCTTGGAGAGACTCCAGCCTGCACTGGTCCATCTTCTCGTCAACTGCTCCTCGGCTGTGGAAGGAGCCCAAGCCGCCTCTCATGCCTGCAGAAGCAGGCACATCACCACCAGCGGAAGGGTCCAGTCCAGAGTAGTTAAGAGACCCATAGCTCAGGATGCGGTCCATCTCATTGTAGTACTTGCAGATCTTGCGCGCATGCCCGTTCTTCTGGAGGCCGTCCTTCGCCTGGTAGTACTGACGTTTTAAGCCTTTGATGCGGATCCGGCACTGCTCTGGGGTACGGTCGAAGCCCATCTCCCCCAGGCGGCAGGCCACATCTCGGTACACATGGCCGTTCCGAAAGTTGCCTTCTAGCGCCGACTGAACATCTGCCTTGCCCCAGATGCCCAAGAGGGCTCGAGTCTCCAAGTCCGACCACAGGAATCCCCGGGTGTTGGTGATCATTATCTTCCGTCCTCTTCCTTCTTCTCCCCAGGATGGGGTCAGAGGAAGAGGCTGGTCTTCCTCCAGCCCCCGCCCCAGGGTTTGGGAGAGATGCAGAAAGACACACAGGTGTATCAAAACAAACAAAAAAAGGGGTGGGGGAAAGAGTAGGAAGATGGGGGAAAGGTAATCTATAAACACATCAAAACCCGAGCTGCGTAGCTGGCTGTCCCGCAAAGGGAGACAAATAAGCAATTAACAAAGCGTGAAGTTATGGGTCCTAATCATCCTCCAGGGTTTTTACAGTTCTAGCCCAGAATCCTAAGAGATAAGGGGCTGGGCCGAGAAGCAGCCTGCACCTCTCTCTCCTCCAGCTGGGGGAGGAGGGAGAACAAAGTTTAAAAGGGGCGTGGAGGCAGAGGTAAATCTACCCGGAGAGAGTAGCTAAACACAGACACCCCCCCCCCGA
>NC_058132.1:509402256-509441263 GCF_016433145.1 Gracilinanus agilis
TGGAAATATATAGTCAATTTTGATGGGTAGTTGATCCGTGGTTGCAGGCCCAGCTCTCTTGCCTTTCTGAATATTGTATTCCACGCCTTGCGGTCTTTTAGTGTTGAGGCTGCCAGATCCTGTGTGATCCTGATTGTTGCTCCTTGATATTTGAATTGTTTCTTTCTGGCTTCTTGTAAGATTTTTTCTTTTGCTTGGAAACTCTTGAATTTTGCAATGATGTTTCTTGGTGTTTTCCTTTCTTGATCGAATGCCGCAGGTGTTCTATGAATCCTTTCAATGTACATGATAATTTATAGACAATCTCTGGGACAAAGCTAGGTTGCCTCAGCCTATCTGAACACAATTTCAGTTTTAAGACCTTTAAATCTTTCATCTATATCAGGAGCTCTTGACCTTTTGTGTGTCAGAATCTAGTGAATCATCTAGACCTTTTTTATTCTGCATTCATGATGAAAAGAAATCTCAAATTTCGTTTAGGTTAGAGAAGATAAAGAAGTAATTTTTCACCCATCTAAGTTCATAGACACCCTGAAATCTATCTATGACCCCCCCTTCCCTTGGAGGTCTATACCTCAGAATAAGAAACCCTTTTCTAAGACAGATGAGTGATAGTTTGATTGAGACATGTTTACCTGCTTTAGGTATCAGGCTTAAATGGAGTAGGATGGTTTTTAGCTCACCCAAATTTAGAGGCCAATCTGTTGAATAAATTGAGTCATCAAGCTAACTGATTTTTTTTTTGCCATTGGTTACAAAACAAAAAACCAAAATAGGACTATAAAGTAATGAGATTTCAGTTCTTGAGTGACTCCTGGAGGTCAATCTAAAAGAAGAATATCTCCAAAATGTTTTGAGCAGCAACAGAGTAACTGGAATAACTTCATATCACTGAATCCTGGGTGTCCTGAAAAATTCTTTTGTATATGTGGATACTTTGCCTTTGGAAGGATGTAATGAAATCTTCCCATGTCCAGCAAAATTAAATCTATATTTGTACATGGAAATCTTTAGAGCCATTGTGTATGTTTTATTTAAGCCTTCAGATTGATTTCCTGTTTCCTTGCTCACAATATTTTTATTGCCTTATTGAATAAAGATCTGCTTTTACTGTTTCTTAGACAAAGTCTCTGACTCCATATTACTATAATTTATTAAAATAAATTCCAAAATGACATAATTGTTTCTTTTTCATTCAAGATATTTAGAGCACAGATTAAGAATAATAACAAATTTGTTTCTTGTTTGAGTTTCCAAAGAGTTTTCAGGGACAGCTAGATGATGAGTCAGGAAGTTTCATCTTTATGAGTTTAAATCCAGCCTCAGATACTTAAAAGCTGTGTGACTCTGAGGAAGTCACTTAACTTTTTGTCTCAGTTTCTTCATCTGTAAGATGAGCCTGAGAAGGAAATGGAAAACCTGTCTAGTATTTTTGCCAAGAAAATCACAAGTAGGGTCAACAAAGAGTCAGACAAGACTAAAAGAGCTGAAAAAAAATTCCAATCCCTTCATTCTATAGAAAAAAAAGAAGAGCCATGGAAGAAATCATTAACTTGTAGAGATCATTAACTCTTTTACAAGTGATAAAACTGAGGCTTCAAAAGTTCAGTGCCCTCCCCCCCCCCAGCAAGGGGTTCTAAGTTCTCCTTTACCTATTTCTCCACAAGGTTTCATAAAGTAAAAGGCAAAAACAGTTAAATCAATTCCTCTGGAGTATTGTGTCCTCAGCAGAGCCTCGAACATAGCAGATCCTTGATGAATGCTTGTTGATTGGCTGATTTATTGATTGTTAGCTGTTGTTGTTTGTCCTTTGTTTTCGAAAAGGACCAAGAATATCAGGATATGATTGATGTCTTGACTCCATCATGAATTGGATTTAAGTGATACTGAGTTGGTTAACAACTCATTAAATCTCTATCTAGAGAGGTAGAAGGAGGAGACAGTTAGGTGGCTCTCAGTGAATAGAGAATCAGGCCTGGAGATAGGAGGTCCTGGGTTCAAGTATGGTCTCAGATACTTCCTAGCTATGTGACCCTGGGCAAGTCACTTAACCCCCATTGCCTAGTGTAATAGTCATTAATTAAGAGTTCATTAGGAAATAGGGTTAATTAGCAAAATTTATTGATAGACACATAAGAGAGATGAATGAGTTGGGTCTCTTTAAATCTGAATGGAATCTGAGAGATGATTGATGGGAGATAATTTTCCCAAGGAGCTTTGGGAAAGACAAATGGACCAACAACTCTCTTTTTGGGCCAACCTGGTTCAAAGAAGTTTGTTTAAAGAGCGGCTCTGCAAGTTTGGAAAATCTCAGTGAATTCACATCCTGAAAAACCATCTTATCAGGCCAGAGAAGATTATTGGGTGCAGTACCTGTGCTTGCCCCAATAGGTGGCAGCAAAGTCTGACCTGTTTGAGTGGACAACGCAGTAGAATTTCTGACCAGCTGGAAATCAAATCTGAGCAGCAGAAAAGAGAACCCTACTTATTCCTCTCTGTTTATAAGTTTATATTTTAGATTAGGATAGATAGATGAAGATTTTGGGTTTTAGATAAATAGGAAGAGAGGATAGCCTCGATTCTGTCGAGGAAGAAGCAGGTCTTTGCGAGCCAGATTGGCTGGGTGGTTATAGATGGAATTTATTAGAATAGGGACCTTACATAAACATAAGAAATACTTTTCTACCTGTCTTCCTTTCACTTTCCCTTCCTTAAAATTTTATAACTACAATAAATGGAGTTTTATATAACTGGTCTGAGACAGAATTCTTTTAGACTACTTTGAGAAGCCATCTTTCTCAACAGTCAAAAACAATAGCCTATCCACTCAAGACACAGGTATTGGTAATACCCATACCAATGCCAATAATCAATATTCTTACAACACTAGTCCTTCCCTTTGCTGACTTAAACAAACAGACAAACAAAAAGACTTAATGGTCCTCTTAGCAAGATAGTTCCTTGTATTTCTTTCTGAATGTCTCAATGTCAGGATAGCATCAGAAACTAAAAACTGTCCCTCTACTTGTAACTAAGAAGTCCAAGGAAAATTAGCTGTTACGTTCTGGGTTAGAAAAGTCAATGGAAGGAAGAAATAATGACCAGTTTAACTTTAAGGTCTATAGATGGGACTATCTTGCTCAGATCCCTAATTGAAAGATAAATATTTTGAGTCACGTCCTTTTTAAAACTATTTCATATGTTTAGAAGATCACAAATTATCTATCATTTAGTAGACAAAATCTAGGAAATTTTCTTGAAGCTCCTCAAGGTGAAGCAACATACCCATGATTGAAGAAGGAGTCACTGTAAAAGATGAAATTCAAACCTGGGTTTTTCTTACTCCACATCCAGGACCACTTACTTCTCCTTACAGATAGGCAGCGCCTGAGGCACTCTCCTTTCTTGTGGGACTCCCAGAAAAAACTCCTCTAGATTTAGATTTAAGGTCCTCTCTACCAGTGATGGGCAAACTACAGCCTGCAGGCCAGATGTGGCCCCCTGAAATGTTCTCTCTGGCTGCACATTATTCCTAATCTGACGAATACAACGAGTAGGATACAATACAATGAAACTTCGAAAGAGTTGCCTTACAAACAGACTGACAGATGAGCATTTCCTTTCCTTTGGCCCCTCTTTAAAAAGTTTGCCCATCACTGCTATCATTGCTCTATACTATACATGGAACATAACATAATATATGTATTATAGTATATAAAAATAGCATATAATATTATATATATAATAACACATCATACTGTATGTAATAAAGTAACAAAAAAAGTAACACTAGAACATCTTTCCTACAGGCTTGGAGAATCTTCTCCCAAAGCTCGTGGCATAGTGGATTGAGTCCTGGGCTTGGAGTTCCAATCTGTCCTCAGATACATCTAGGGTGGCTCTTAGTCTGTCACCCAGCCTCCGTCTGCCCCCAGCACCTCCCTTGCATGGTTGTTGTGAAGATTAAACAGATCCCGTTGGCACAAGATGCTTTGTGGAGTGCCAGGCACAGAGCTGGGGCTGTATAAATGCTGGCTCACTCCCACAGGTACATGTACCTTCAATAGAAGGCACCCTTAGGAATCCCATGTCCCAGGAAGATCCCTTGGCCCCTGATGCCCTTTTCTCTAATTGGCCAGTTTTTCCTGGAACTTCCGTGTTTAAGGAAAAGTTCAGGCCTGCAGAGTTTTAGAATGGATACTAAATATCTGTTCCAAGGGAGAAGAGAAATTAGAGCTAAGCAATGGGGGTTAAGTGACTTGCCCAGGGTCACCCAGCTAGGAAGGGTCTGAGGCCAGATTTGAACCTAGGACCTCCTGTCTCTGAGCCTGGTATTCTATCCACTGAACCACCCAGCTGCTATGGCCTTCCCTTTTGATTCTCCTGACTCTACCATGCCTCTGTGGATACCTGTTCTCCCTAACTTTTTCAGCTTTCCTTTAGGTATTGTATTCCCCTGTTAGAATGGAGGCTTCTTTAGGTCAGAGACTATTTTTGTGTCTTTGTGTCTTCCCAGCATTTTGCACTATGCGTGGGACGACAAACGCACTTGGCTTGCTAACTGGATTCAAAATCCACTCAAGAATGTAAAATGCAACTCAAAGGGCTTTAAAAGACTGTCTGCCCTTTGATCCAGCCATACCACTGCTGGGTTTGTATCCCAAAGAGATAATAAGGAAAAAGACTTGTACAAAAATATTTATAGCTGCGCTCTTTGTGGTGGCAAAAAATTGGAAAATGACGGGATGCCCTTTGATTGGGGAATGGCTGAACAAATTGTGGTATATGCTGGTGATGGAATACTATTGTGCTAAAAGGAATAATAAACTGGAGGAATTCCATGTGAACTGGAATGAACTCCAGGAATTGATGCAGAGCAAAAGGAGCAGATTCAGGAGAACATTGTACATAGAGACTGATATATTATGGTAAAATCGAATGTAATGGACTTCTGTACCAGCAGCAATGCAATGACACAGGACAGCTCTGAGGGATTTATGGAAAAGAATGCTACCCATATTCAGAGGAAGAACTGCAGGAGTGGAAACACAGAAGAAAAACAACTGCTTGAACAAATGGTTTGATGGGGATGTAGACTCTAAATGATGGGGATAATTGGGGATGTAGACTCTAAATGATCACCCTAATGCAAATATTAATAATATGGAAATGGGTCTTGATCAATGACACATGTAAAACCCACTGGAATTGCTCATTGGCTATGGGAGGAGGTTGGGAGGAGGGGAGGGAAAATATGAATCATGGAACCATGGAAAAATATTCTTAAATAAATAAACTTTAAAAAAAGAATGCAAAATGTAGTTTCTTTCATAAGTGAAAAGCTTGCTTAATGAAAGGGGCAAAAAACAAGACAAACAAACAAACAAAAAAAAACCAACAACCAACCAACCCATGGGGGCAGCTGGTTGGTTCCATGAATGAATAGCCAGGCCTAGAGACAGGAAGTCCTGGGTTCAAATATGACCTCAGACACTTCCCAGCTGTGTGACCCTAGGCAAGTCACTTAACCCCTATTGCCTAGTCCTCATCACTCTTTTGCCTTGGAATCCATACACAATATTGATTCTATGATGGAAGGTAAGTTTTGTGATTTTTTTTTTTAAAAACCAGCCCCAAAACTATGCAGAGAAGTGTATAAAGGGACTTAATTTCCTAAAAAAGCTGAAGCTTAGCCTCTAGGCTAAGATAAAAGAGATATAACAAACCCCACTTTTCCTTCTTTGGGGAAGAGGTAGCACCTCAAATGAGTCCAGTAAAGCCCAATGGGGAAGGGGCAGGGAATGGTAGCAATGTCCGGCAATATGGCACCCATCAATGCAGCATTCGGCAGAAAGCTGGCCTAGGAGAAAGCAATGTCCCATGGGGAGACACGGGGAAACAAGAGTTCTGCTCCCCTGCTCCATCTCCCACGCAGACAACAAGTCTCTCCATCACTCAGTGAATGCATCTTTTCCTTTCAGCCTGCCCTGGATGTGTATTTTATCGAGATTTTAACAGCAGAACCATAACTGGGAATTCAGGCACTTGAGACAAATTTAGAATCTGTAAGAAGAGGAGAGGAGATGGATGATTAAAGCAAGGATGAGGGGAAATGTTCCACACGTTTAATTTTCCCATCTGGTTCTCCTCACTCAGTTCTGAGATGGCACAGCATTGAATCAGTAGGTCATCAGCAGTGAAAAGAATAATGCTTAGGTGGACAGGACATTAAGGGGATAAATAGAAAATCATAAAAGTATTTGATTGGCTGAAAATTCTCTTCTTGTGTTGGAGGTGGACTGATAATACTTGATACTGTTCCAGCATTGGAAAAGAAAACACTTTTTTCCCCCTTTTTTCTTTAAAACAACAACAACAACAACAACAACAAAAACCCAACAAAACCTTACCTTCCATCTGAGAATCAATATTGCATACTAGTTCCAAGTAGAAGAGCAGTAAGACTGAGACAGTGGGGGTTAAGTGACTTGCCCAGGGTCACACAGCTAGGAAGTGTCTAAGGCCATATTTGAACCCAGAACATCTTGTCTCTAGCCATGGCTCTCAATCCACTGAGCCACCCAGCCGCCCCTAGAAAATACTTTTCTTAACATAGACCTATAAAACTTGGAAAATGTTACTTGAAATAATGATTCAGCTGCCTGAATGGTTTAAGAGAAGAAATTGAAAACTGATTGAGGTTAAAAGCTTGGGTTAACCATTAGAACTGACAAAGTAATTTAGATTCCTAATAAGCAATATAGACTGTTAATTTCATTATCTAACTAGAAGTAGCTACTCATCATAGCAAACGGTAATGTGTAGGAAAGAGCCTTCAATTTTAGATCTGTCTCTGGTGACACATTAAGTGTTCATTTTTAGCTCTGCTACTGAGAAGAATAAGATTGGTGTTATAGCCAGAAGGAAAAAATGGTATTTATATCCAGGGTCAGCAAATTTAATATTCTCAGGACCATGAACAACCAGTCAGAGTTTAGTTAGATTTGGAATACATCACACACTGAAAAAATTAAGTTGGATGCAGTGTCCAAGTGATTGCAATGATTGCAAGGTCCTTCCGAAAAGCAAAATGTAAAACAACCTATTAAAATGTAGATTCATTTATTGATTTGCTCGATGATGGGATAGGATCTTCAGCCACTCAATTACAAGGTGGCATCTGGAGAGAGGACTGCAGGGGCTACACTGAAGAAATATGGCAACATTGATCAGTTTCCTGCCTCCCACTCTAATTTCTCCCCATCATCTTCATGGGCTTAATGATGCAAAAGGTAGTAAATCATAACCAAATCCCAAGGTTCTAAAAGCATTTATTAAGGACCTTTGTGCATGGGGCACTTGGGTTAGGACTATCATATATACCCTTCTTCAAGCCAGTTAAGGGCACCTTTCCCCAGCTGTTTTCCCAGAAACCACTAAAAAAAAATGAACTTGAGATCCTATGATTCCAGCCACCTGAGTATTGCAAAAGAAGCTACTTTTCAAGAAAACATGGCACTTCCTTTGGCTTTTGCACGTGTAAGTGTAGTCTTCCATTGGGAAAGGGAATGAACCAGTTGGACAAAAAAATCAGTAAATGAATGGATACTCTGTGTCCATCAAAGCTTTAGCCTTTGCCTAATAATGCCTTTTCATTTGACCTGAGCTCTTGAGGGAAATCTCAAGATAGAAATTCTCTCCAATGATGCAGATAAGCAATTCCTCCTTGAATTGGTAAAGGGCACCTAAAGCTCTGAGATATTAACTTACTATCCCAGCTTCACCCAATTAAGTATCCATCAGCCTCTTTATAAACAGAGATTGTATTTGATTGTAAATAATTTTGTATACTGTGATAATGAAATTAAATCTGCCCTGCCCATTCTTAATCTAATCACCAAAGGTGAGAACATCCCCACTTAATTCACAAGTTGGGAGGTCTGTGACCCACATGTGCTAGAGTGACTAATCAGAATTTACTGACTGCCTCCTGGGCAGTCCTAAGAAAAGCATCTGTTGTGAATGGACATGTAAACTAAGAGGAAGGCACAGGAAGTGACACAAAAGAAGCCCCTTTAAAAGAGAGTGACAACTTCATGTAGCTCTCTTCTTGTTCATATCTTGGACCTGAAGGAGCTCTTCTTGTTCATGACTTGGATCTGGAGGAGTGCTGGACCTGGGACCCTGAGACCTTGGTGAGACTGTTCTTAAATATTTCCCTTAGAACTACACGTGGTGAGTCAGGAAGGCTGACTACCTCAGCCTCCGGAGGGGCCCTTGATTGGGAGAAGCCCTTGTGACTAAACCCCCTTGTTAATTGATTTTTAGGCTCTCCCAGCTGGGCCTCTAGAGCCCTGCTGGAGTAAAGACCAAACTTGAATACAAATCTACTTTGTTAAGTTAGATCTCTTACTCTACCCTCTTCTCATCTCTCTACTTCCACTCTCTCCTATATTTTGTAAATAAATTACTAAAATCATTTTAGGAATTGGTATTTATTCAGTTCCTTGGCGATTTAAATATTAATATATCCAATCAAAAAACCCCTTTTCCTTCTTACAATACACCAAGGTAGAATGACTTGTAAGATATTTTAGAGTCTGTAAGGCTCTCAGCACAACAAAACAGCAAAGCTTTTGAAAGGATCTCTAGACTCTCAGTTGGAAGTCCTAGCTCCAACATTAACTTGATCCTAATCTGTGAGTCTCAGTTTCCTCTTTTATAATAGGTAAAACCCAGGTATAGTGGAGAAAGTAACAGGTTTAGAGTCAGAATGCTCTGGATTCAGGTCCTGCCCTGAGTTTATACACTATAAATTTCTCATACCAATGAAACCATAGGTCCAAAGCCTGTGTCAAAAGGGGGTTTAGGGATGGGGAAGACGGTGAGACCTTGAACAAGTTAGTCTCCCTGAGACTTAGTTTCCTGATTTCTAAAAGGGGGATAATAATATTCACATTCTCTTTCTCACAATATTGTTTCAGGAATCAAATGACATCATAGCTGTAGAAAGCATTTTAGTTGAAAAACTATAGTTATTAGTAGTACCATAGTAGGACCTTGTTTTACAAGAATGCAATACACCCGCAAATTCAGGTATATGGGATTGACAATCGATAAAAAACTCAAGGCAGAAAAAAATCATAAAATAGCTAAATTCCTGCCATTTCCCCAAGGGCATCAAGCCTCGCAACAGTTTCCCCAATCACACTCCTCCTCACTCAGAGAAGTGTTCGTGTGAGTCATTACTTGTTTGACATCAAACATTAGCTCTTCACATTAGGCTTTGTCCAGAATTCTCACTGGTAACAAGTCATCTCCATCTCAGAGCAGGGCTTCTTTTTGTTTCATTAATGCTATTTTGTTATTTTATAACAAAAGTACAAGAATAGTGATGCTGGTGGCTCTGATAATCCTAAGAAAAGCTGTAAAGTGCCTTGGGATGTTTGTAGAAGAAATACTTATTAAATAATGACGTTTGCTATCATGGATGATTTTTGACTTAGAATATATTAGTTACATAAAACAAGGTCCTACTAGATTAGAATGAACATTATTTAGCTCCAATGACTTTAGTTCCATGACCATTGTGGTTAAATATAATTAAAACACCAGGACTGATCATCATTGTGCTATTTTATTAATTCTAATTTATACTTAATATGTTATGGCATTGAGATAACTAAGAATTACTGCATAATGAGAGCCTGAAACAAATGTAGAGTACTAACTTCAATTCAGGAGACCTGGCTTCAAATCTTGACTCAGAAACTTACAATTTACATGATCATAGGCAAACCAAATAACCACTCAGCCCCTTAGTTTCTTCATCTAAAAATGAGATTGACAGTGTGTGTTGTCATTGAGTCAGTCAAAAAGCATTTATTGCTTCCAGCTAAGAATATTTTCATTGGCCCACTTGACTCCCATATATCAACTCCAGCAAAAACCTGAAATTCATATTAGTCAGGATATTGATCAATAAATATGAAGCATCTTGTTCCAGCTCAGAAAAGGACAAAAACCCAAGAGACCACAGGCAAGAGTAAGAAAGATGATGGGCAAAGCCAGCACCAGAGAATGGACCAGAAACACAGGTAGCTGGCAAGACCTCAAACATCCATAGAGGCTTCCACTCAGAAGGTGGAAGTGGACATAAAAATTCAGAGAAGCCAGTTTAATACCACAAAGGAACACCAGCCCACCCAAAAGTGCAGCAGAGGCAGCACCTATTCCTGAAATGAAGACCCAGTTCAGAAACTAGAGCTGGAGATAGGAGTAAAAAAAAGTCACTGATCAGAAAAAATAATTATTTTAGATCTAGAGATCTCCCCAAAGAAAGAAATTAAATCTGTAACAACTGTAAGTAGATGTTGTCAACGTAACTTCAGTCAGGCTGTTCAATGGGAAAAAAATATATTTTTCCACAATAACTACATGATTGCCTAGAAAAAATAAAGCAAGATACAAAGTATGAAATAAAAGCTCTGGAGTAAATAATTAAAAGGAGAACAAAAAGCATAGAAGAGAAAGTAGTAAGTCTTACCCAACTAGCTGACTACCTGGAAACTAATGTAGTTTCTAGATTCTTGGGGTCCTTATCCCAGGTCCTATCTGTATAAGAAAATTGGCGGTTGGCTACAGTTTGATCTCAGGGTCCTATGAATAACTTATAAGATACTGGAGATTTCTTTCTAATACCTTTGACTTGAATTCTCACTCCAGTGTCTTCTCCCCTTGATTGACTGCCAGTTATAGTTAATATCTCCCTTACAGCAATACCCTCTAGGATCATTTAACCAATTACTGTTGGTGAATTAGGGGGGTAGGTCTTCCTCAAGCATGTGAAGCCTTTCCAAGTGGAATGGGCAGATGAGAACAATCTGCCCTAAAGCCACGAAGGCAGATGAAGTAGATACTATGGAGAGTTTAGAGCCTGATCAGACATCAAAGATGCCAAGGTCAGCCACTGCATCCTGGGCCATCCCCCATCTTCCAGACTTTTCCCCCTTGACTTCAATGACCCAGGAACTAAGAGTAAGGCTTTGTGCAGCTCTGCCTCACTTAAATCTAATTCACACTCAAGTTAAGACATCACTCCATGATGTCATTAATTTTCTTTGAAAAAGAAGTATGAACAAAAACAACCAATCACCATCAACTGGATTTCACAAAAATGGATTTACTGAGAAGATATAGCAAGAAAGGAAGTTCAAAACATTTGAAACACATACACACTGGGGAACACACTGTCCTTTATTCTACCTTGGTCCCTTGAAAGAGTAAGCTCAACTTTAAAGCAATTTTTACAAAGCCTTTGCTTCACCAAACATATTTCCAAATCCAGCAGAATTGATGGATGAGTCACTGTCACTCCCTCTTGGCTGCCTTTGATACATGACTATGCTGGGTCAAGCAGGTCACTCAGGACTTCACTACTAACTGGGCCTGGACTTGATTTCCTGGAACTCTGGTAGCTTACATTGGAATAAATGACCTGTGACTATTTTTGATGAAAAGACCAGAGGTGAATAAGAACTTTGGAATACAAACACAAGAGTCAAGAAAAACCTAGAAATGTAATTTATTTCAGCAATTGGAAGAGGCTACATGATGATACAGTTCTAACATTCTAATAGGAGAAGAAGAAACAAGTGCCCTGTCAGGATCTTGATTTTTTTTTTTTAAGGAGTACAGAGTGAATTAAATTAGAAAGACAGAGTTCTGTCTCATCTACAAAGGGTAAATGAAGACTGAACAAACACCTACAGAATAGTCTGTTGTAATATTTTAAATTCAAAAGGGAAATAAACAAAGATAGGATTGGGACAGGGTTAAGAAGAAGGAGCATGCCTTTCTTGTGTTTAAGTTTATAATAAAAATTATTTTTAAAAAATCAACCAACCAACAAAAAAAACCCAAGCATTTATTAAGTTGGCCATTGTGCTAGGCACATTTATTTTGTGTCAGGTTCTGGAGATACAGAAAAAGGCAAAACACCATCCCAGATCCCAAAGGCCTCACCTTCCAGTGGGGGAGACAACATATAAATAACAATGTACATTCAGAATATATACCGAATAGATGGAAGGCAATCCCTGAGAGAAGGCACTGGGAGGGAGAGAAAGGACAACCCAGAAAGTTTTCAACTGAGTTTTGAAGGAAGTTGAGTTATTATGATGACATATAAAATGTCTCATTAGAAAGGAACACAACTACCACTCAAAATCAACTTTTTTCTTCCTGGGATTTTGTTTCTCACTTTAGCTCAATATTTACTAGTGGGACACTAACTTTCTTAGGGTTGCTACTGACATCCTCAGGGCTGGGATTCTTCAGGACTTCATGAAGCTGGGTTTTCATCTGTGGGGATCCACTGTCCAGTGACAGCTTGACAGTCTTTATGTTGTTTATTGTTCAGTTATTTCCAACTCTTTGTGATCCCATTTGGGATTTTTCTTGGCAAAGACAGTTGAGTCTTTTGCTATCCTTCTTTAGTTTGGTTTACAGGTGAGGAAACTGAGGCAAACAGGGTTAAGTGATTTGCCTAGGGTCACACACAGCTAGTAAGTGTCTGAGGTCAGATTTGAACTCAGGATGATGAATCTTCCTGACTCCATGTCCAGCACTCTTTCTTCTACACCACCTAACTACCTTATCATCTTTGTGAGTTGTAGCCATTAAAAAATTCCTCCTTTTGTGGCCACACTTCTGGTGATAAGTCTCTGTGGACCTGTTTATGAGCAACAGACAGTGTTTGGACAAAAGGCTATTCTGAAAGCCTTTCTAACTTTTATGAACGTGGGTAGTGAGAGAAGCTCTGAATTCTTGTATTTTTCACCAGTTAGCACTAGCGAGTTATAAACTGCAAAATCTGTATTGCTGAGCATTTCACTGTTGTATATTATTAATCAGTTCTAATAGTCTCGCATTGTTCCGTTCTGTATTTACGTCAATCTTGTACTGTTGTGTATTATTATTAATCACTTGTACTGACTGTTCCGTTCTGTATTTACATCAGTTATACTGGTGTTACACTGTACTGTACCCTCCCTATGGTTCAAACCAAGAAAAGGGCATTCCAGAGAGATAATAAGGCTTCTCCATAAGCAGAAAACCCTGGAATGCCCCAAAGCACTGAGGTGGGGACTCTTCAGTAAATATGCAAACCCTGATCCACTCATTGGGCTACTCCATCAGCTCTGGGGCTATTTCATTGTCCTAAACCTCTTCTTGTTCAAATAAAGATTTTCCTACCTCTGGACAAGAATGGAGTTTTGAACCTTCTATTCTTAGGGCCAGACCCTGCTCCAAACTTTAGAGTGTTTTCCCCACCACAGTTTTATGGGGCCTACCAGAATCTATAGGCCACAGATGTTGCCTTTCAGGTCATGAAAAATCAGAATAGGATTTTGTGGGAGGTGACAGGAGTGCAACCTAATTTCATTTTATTTTACTTTTTTTGTGTGTGATTTGAAAATCTTTATTTAATTAATTAATTTAGAATATTTTTCCATGGTTACATGATTCATGTTCTTTCCTTCCCCTCCTTCCATTCCCCCTCCCGAAGCTAATGAGCAATTCCACTGGGTTTTACATGTGTCATTGATTAAGACCTATTTCCATATTATTAATATTTGCAATAGGGTAATCATTTATAGTCTACATCCCCAATCATATCCCCATTGAATCATGTGATCAATCATGTTTTTCTTCTGTGTTTCTGCTCCCACAGTTCTTTCTCTGGATGTGGATAGCTTCTTTCTCATAAGTCCCTCAGATTGTCCTGGATCATTTCATTGCTGCTAGTAGAGAAGTCCATTACATTGGATTGTACCACAGTGTATCCGTCTCTGTGTATAAGGTTCTCCTGGATCTGCTGCTTTCACTCTGCATCAATTCCTGGAGGTTGTTCCAGTTCACATGGAATTCCTCCAGTTCATTATTCCTTTCAGCACAATAGTATTCTATCACCAACAGATACCACAATTTGTTCAGCCATTCCCTAATCAAAGGGCATCTC
Organism: Gracilinanus agilis; assembly: GCF_016433145.1. NCBI lineage: Eukaryota > Metazoa > Chordata > Mammalia > Didelphimorphia > Didelphidae > Gracilinanus > Gracilinanus agilis. Next base: position 509,416,280 of record NC_058132.1, read on the forward strand.
CTCATTTTCCAATTTTTGTGCAACCTCATTTTAAAAGTTAAAGCACCATAAACAGGCAAATGAATGGAAAAACACACATCTCATCATTCAACATTTGGCATCAGGTAGGCCTAAGATCTTTGGCTATTTAACCTACTGCACCCCAGCAGGGTTTAGTTGAATGAAATTGAAGCATTTCCATTCAATTAAGAAAAAATTTAGCAGGTGCCTGCTCTGCACACAAGGTAGCCTATCCTGGTAGAAGGACAGTCAGTCTGAGAGTTAGGACAGCCTGGATTCAGGTCCAATTTCTGACATACACCAGTATAGTGTATGAGAACTTTGCTATAACCTCTTTGTACCTCCAAATCATTCTCAAAGATTTTAAATTTTAGAGTAGCTGCTGATCTGAATTGATAGTTTGTTTTTTTTTTGGTTTGTTTTAGCAACAGTTCTCTACACCATGGAAATCCCTGGTCTAGTCCAAATCAACAAATCTACTAACAAAGATTTTTTAACATTCTGCTTAATGTGCGAGGCATTATGGTAGACCCTAGGGTGAAAGAGACAAAGGATAAAGCAATCTCTGGTCTCAAGGCACTGGTCTAATAGAAGAGATGAGTTTTATAGAGTTATATGCAGAATAAGTATAAAGAGAATAAATACAAGGTGGTGGAGGAGGAAGGTGTGAGCTGTAAGATTGATCCTTTATGTTTTCAGGACTTCTGTGGAACATAATTGGAGTTTTACCCAAGAGAGAGATGTATGGGCTTGTGGGCTGGCAATGAATATGAGTGTGGGCTCTCCTCTCTGGGGCCCACTTCACTATTTCTACTATATTTGGTTTCCCTCTTGTCTGAGTTGAGTTTTACACCTTGCCATTGGTTTTTCCCATCTAATGAGCATGACTGCAGGCCTTCTTTTCTAAAGGAACAGGGTAACAGGTGAAACATTTAAAGAGCTGGACATGAATCTGAGACCTTTTTTTTAGTAGAATAGCAGATTTCCATGAAAATGGGAAAAGGGGCTTAAATTCAATCCAGGATGCTGGGGAGAGCTAATGAAGCATCTTGGGCTTTTTCGAGGAATTCTATCTCTTACTCATAGCAGAGATGATGATTTTAGGGGGAAGAATTGTTTCCATAGTGGATATGGCAGCAGATGAAAAGGCAGGACAAGCAGACTAAATTCCATATGCAAGAGATGAATATGGTAAACCCTATTAAAAGTTCAGGGCCATATCTGGATTCATTAAAACTCACAGTTGGGGAGAAGAAAGAAGGGATATTGGTATAATTTTACAGAACACGATAGCCTCTTGCTTCCTTTTGGTGCCATTTATGATATCTGACAAATAAGAAGGTGATGCTCCACTGATTGCTCTCCTCCCTGTGGGAGAAATTAGTAGAAGTGAAAAATAATTAGAAGAGAAGTTGCTAAAGAACAATCTGGATTTCAGTCACAAATGAATATTTTAGAAGAAATTTTGGAGGGTTTACAACTGCCTTGTTCTCGCTTTCAGTTGAAAATGCCAAGCCAATGAATCAAAATGAGCCGTGCTCAGCAGCCGGAACAAGAAGGATTCACAGATCTACCTTTCCTCGGATTCTGACAGCTCTTCAAGGGCTCTCTCTGATCCATGATTGAGTCTCCCAACTTAACGGCCATGATTCAGTTGTTTGTGTAGCATTGGGATATTTATAATAGGTGCTCACAGAGACAGCCAAGATAAAAGACTCCTGGAGGATTGAAAGCATGAAATATAACTATAGGCACAGAGTTGGGGGGGGGTGCTTGTACATTTTTAAAAAACCCTTATCTTCTTTCTTAGAATCAATACTGTGTACTGGTTCCAAGGCAGAAGGGCAATAAAGACTAGGCAATGGGTTTCAAGTGACTTGTCCCAGGTCACACAGTTAGGAAGTGTCTGAGGACAGATTTGAACCTAGAACCTCCCATCTCTAGGCCTGGCTCTCTGTCCACTGGCACAGTGTGTTTGTAAATATTTAACAACTAGCTCTACCCATCTAGCTGCCCAATGTGTTTGTAAATATTTCACAACCAGCTCTCTGGAGGATTGGGTGGGGAAATGCAACCGTGACACACTTTTAAGTTTCGTCTGCCCGATCAACAATTTTCATCATTTTAAAAAGTCTCGACAATAAACACAACAGAAATCAAGCCCTATTCTGGAGCATTTGCTGAATTCTGAAATTATACAATCAACTGGGGAGAGCCCTTCCTCCTGGCTTCAGCATAACCTTGATAGCTGTCTTGTAGTTTATTTTTCAGGCTTTGGAATGGATGTTTGCAAACTAGAGAATAGATGGCTAAAGTGTGGGAGACTAGTAGGACTCAAGTAAAATAGATTTTTAGGTTGACATTTGTTGAATATGAGGAATTTTGGAGTCAGAAACACTTGAATCATAGCATTATTATAAAAAGGCCCTTCTGGGTAAAGTTCTGGCTTTATTGTGGCAGAGAAATCACCTAGCCAGGATCTACGGGTTTCCTCCCAGTTCAAAACCTGAGATCCCATTTTGTCAAACATTCCCACTTTGATAGTTTCCTATTTCTGCCCCCCTCCTCCTCCGCGCCTGCAGGAAGTCCCCTATTTCCGTTAGCTCTGGATGGACGTCCGGAGCTAAGGTTTCCGGAATGACATGCAGAACTCTGTGGCCTCAGAGTGACCTCCTGCTTCCAGCCTGAGCTAGTTTGTCCAGGGCACAGTTTTGAATGGAGAAATCCTACTTTGTAATCAACCAAGTAATTCACTTATGACTATAACACACGTGATAATTTTGGCAATTTATAATTTGGATATTTTTCTGGGATGACATTCTTAATCTGGTTACATAGATAGACCTTTGCCTGGGACTAAATTCTTTCTATGAAATCATATTGTAATATATTTTTTTAAATCCCACTCTAAGCATCGATTAAACTATTAATGATTGATTTTCTGGTTTAAGTGCTTTGTAAAGCTCTTAGCACAGTGCCTGGCACGTGGTAGGTGCTATCTAAATGCTAGCTATTATTATTATAATTCATATATAGAGTTGGGATAGATCTTAGTTTACCTTCCTCATTTTATCACCTAAGTTCAAGTCCTGCTTCCAATACATGCTGAAAAGTCACTTAAATTCTCAGTAACTCCCAAAAAACTGACTGTAAATTGTAAAAGTTTTTTTGTGGTTTTCAATTGTGCCCCACTCTTCATGACCCCATTTGGGGTTTTCCTGGCAAAGATACTGGAGTCGTTTGCCATTTTTTTCTCCAGGTCATTTTATCGATGAGAAAACTGAGGCAGAGTGAAGTGACTTGCCCAGGGTCACTCAATGATTAAGTGCCTAAGGCTAGATTTGAACTCATGAAGATGAGCCTTTTTGACTGCAGGCCTGACACTCTTCATTGTGCTACCTAGCCACTCAAGTTGTAGGGTAGGTACAGATTTACATGGATTGAGAGTGTTTCTTTACAACAAATTTTCTAAACCAATGAAATCACAGGTCTAGGACAAAAATATGTAGTAAACAAGATTTTGAGCTAAAAGACACTCAAAAGGTCATCTAGTCCAACCACCTCATTTTCTTTTTCTTAAAAAAAAAAAAAAAACCCTCACCTTCTGTCTTAGAATTAAGGGAAAGGAGTAGTAAGGACTAGGCAAATGAGGCTAAGTGACTTGCCCAGGGTCACACAGCTAGGACTTGATTACAGTCACATTTGAACCCCGGACTTCCTGTGCCCAGGCCTGGGTCTCTATCCCCTGAGCCACCCAGCTCCTCAACTCCCTCGTTTTCAATAGAAAGAAGATGGGTCCCAGAGAGGTTGAGAAACCAGCTCAAAGGCACAGAATTGGGAGTAGAAACAGGATTTGAATTCAGATTTTCTGATATCTAAGATGTGATCAAGTGCTTCATTGTATTGTGATCAATAGTCATCTTCTGAGAAAAGGCAAGTGGTCTATCCATTATCTGAACACTTAAGTAGCATTAGAACTGAACTCAGCTGTTAATTGACTTTTTGACATGAAGTGAATTGCTTAATTATTCCATGTCACATTTGCCCTTCCAGTTAATAAGCAATAATTCCTTTCTCTGGCCTTTAATCCCCATCACATTCTGTACCCTACTTTGTCAAGTCTCTTAGTGAGGACTGAAGAAATGATGTTGGTGAGTAGCTTTTAGCAGAGAGAGAATAAATCTGTTGTTGCCAAATCATTTTTCAGTGATATCTGAGTCTTTATGATTCCCTTTGTGGTTTTCTTGGCAAAGTTGCTGGAGTGGTTTAGAATTTCCTTTTTATTTTACAGATGAGGAAATGGAGGCAAACAGGGTCACCCAGCTAGTAAGTGTCTGAGGCTGGATTTGAACTCATGAAAATGAGACTCCCTGATTCCAAGCCCAGGGTTCTATCCACTGTATACCCAGCTTTCTCTGAGAAAAGAACTAGATGAACACACTTTGATATTAGAAGAAAGTCCAAAGAGGTAGTATGGAGTAGTGGAAAGTTAGTCAGAAGATAAACATTTAGTAAGTGCCTACTGTGTGCCAGGTACTATGGTAAGTGCTTTGAGATGCAAAGAAAAGCAAAAGATAGTCCCTGCTCTTAAGGAATCTAAATGGGGGAGACAATATGCTGTAGATCAATGATGGGCAAACTACAGGCGTTGGGCCAGATGCAGCCCCCTGAAATGTTCTATCTGGCGGCCCAACATTATTCCTAATCTGATGAATACAATGAGTAGGATTCAATACATTGAAACTTTGAAAGAGTTGCCTTAGAAACAGACTGACAGATGAGTATTTCCTTTCCTTTGGCCCCCTTTTTAAAAAGTTTGCCCATCACTGCTATAGATAATTTAGACTGGTGATAAACAATACAGGAAAGAATTAAGGGAGATCTGGAAAGGCATTCTGTAGAAGGTGGGATTTTAGCTGGGACTTAAAGAAAGAAAAAAGTATTTAGAATTGGTGGATATAGGTTTGAAATACAATTTATACACGTGTGTAAGGTAATGTGACAATAAAAATATTTCAAGAGACTGGCTTCCAGATAAGAAAATAATTTTATTTATCAGGCTAACAATGACCAACAAATTAATGGTCTATGATCCTCAGTCAAAAAGCAGAATGTCTCCTCACCAGGATCCATAAATACAATTTTGAGAGCTCAGTCTTCAGCCTTCCCCTTGGACATCCCAAGACATCTCCAAATGGTGAATAGCCAATGCGGAGGTAGTCCATCAAAACTCTCAATTCCTTTCCATTCCTTGGGTTACATACTTGATCCCATATCGCTATGTGAGGGGGAGAAAGTGAGTTCTGTCTAGGGTCAGGAGTATCCTCCTCTAATGTTTATTAATAAGAGATTCAAGGATTTGAATTTGCTTTCTATAAATTCTCCCAACTTAAAATAGTTCTTATTTACAGGACAAGAGGAATTCATAGTCTTTTCCATATGTCAACAATGGGAGATTCTCCAAGGTGGGACATTCTTCAAATTCCCTAGGAACAAGAGAATGAGGGACAAGTCTAAGTCTCAATTCAGAACTCAGGAATAGAAATAATTCAATAAATTAAAAACAAATCTCAGTAAGTCACCTAATCTTTCTACACCTTAATTTCCTCATTGGGAAAAAGGAAGGAGATAGACTAGAGCAGGCCCTCCTTAGTATTTTTGTGGTTCATAGATTTCCTTTGGCAGGCTGGTGAAGCCTAGTGTAAGGATGGGATTTATACAAGGGGGATGGGACCAAAGGAGCTAGAGAAGGCAGTTGCTGACAGTTGAGACCAGAGAGTATTCTGGGAATTTCTCAGGGGAAGAGAGGAGAGGAGAGGTCTACCAGTGGAGGACTGGGAAGAGGGAGGAGGCAGACATCCCAGCTCAGATCCAGTCCTGAGGGCTTCCTGAGGATCTTTCTTTCAAAAACTGAAACACTGATTCCCTGGTCAAAGCCATTCCATCACATCTCACCCATCAAGACTTCACCCATCAAGTCAGCTAAGTTTGGACTCCATTTAGGGAGCAATTTCTTAGTCTCCTTCACCCATTACCCAACCTTGCTGAGAGACCCTTTTCAGTCAAACTTTACAATTATAGGAAAGGGTAGAAACAGAAAATTAGAAATAGAAATAGAAGGAGAAAGGGGTGGGGGAGAAGCTTAGGAGTGGGAACCCAAATGGTTCCTACTCCTAAGTGACAGACCCCATAGAAATAGAGAAGAAGGCACCCCAAAATCCCTCTGCCCTTCACCCCTTTCCTCAATCCCTGATTTGCAAAAAACAAAAAGCCATTCAACAGTCAGATGGCATTCCAGAGTGCCTGAGAGACAATGAGGGAGAGGGGAACCACAGCTTGGTCTGGCTGCCTCCATCTTGAAGCTAGATCACCCTCTGTGAAACTGACTGACCTCAGAGGAGGTTTGAGTGAACCTTGTCCTTATTCAGGATTGGATTGGGGTACCACATATCTCCTCTTATAGAGAAGCCTCGCCCCCAACTCCTGTAGGGCAGCATGACCATCCAGGTCACCCAGTTTCAGGGTGACACCCCCTTAAAGTCTCCCAGTGTATATTTGGCCCCAGGGGAGTTCTGGGACAGAGATTCACCACATAGACTTTATTTCCCCTCTATCAAACATCGATTACTGGGCCTTTTTTTATTGTTACAATAGGGACCCCTTCTCTGAATAAAGATTTTTCATTTACTTTTGTTTTTAAATTCATAATTGAAGGAAATGCTAAGCTTCAGTTAGAGACTATTAGAAATAAATATCTATTTTTTTTCTCATCTAAGTTCATAGATCCCCTGGACCCTACAAGGGTTCTATGGTCCTCAGATTAGGGAATTCTAGGATTTGATGATCTGTAAAGTCCATTCCAAATTCTATGAACTTGAACTTGGCAGAGAGTAGATGGAGGCCTATAAAGGATTATTAGGATAATAGATTTAGGGCAGGAAGAAACCTCAAAGATCATTATGATTAATTCCCTCTTTTTTGCAGATGAGAAAACTGAGTCTCAGAGAGGCCAAATCAATTATTAGGATCACATACTCAGTACAATCTGAAGTTGAATTCAGAGAACTGAAGGATTTGAGAGTTGGAAGGGACTTTAGTAGTCATCTAATCTAACCCACAATCAAAGCATACTCTACTACAATATACCCAAAAAATGGTCATCCAGCTCCTTCCTGAAGACCTCCAAGGAAAGGGAAGCCACCACCTCTTAAAACAAGCCATCTCACTTTTGTTGTTCAATCATTTTTTTCAGTTGTATCCAAGTTTTCTTGGCAGAGTTACTAGAGTAGTTTGCCAGTTATTTCTCCAGTTCATTTTATAGATGAAAAAACCGAGGCAAACAGGGTTAAGTGACTTGCTACTAAATGTCTGAGGCCAGAGTCGAAATCAGGTCTTCCTGACTCCAGGCCTGATGCTCTATCCACTTGGACAACCCTAACCCTTAGGAAGTTTTTCTTGACCTCAAGCCTAAACTGGCCTCTTTACAACTTCCTTCTAACTCTTATTGGTTCTATTCTCTGGGACCAAACAAAATAAGTCTGATCTCTCCTCCATATGACAGATAGCTATTCAATAGCTGGAACATAACCATTATGTCTCTCCCCTTCCTCTCCCACCCAGTATTCTTTGCTAAAGGCTAAATATACCTACTTTCTTCAACTGAACTCTGTATGCCAAGAACACAAGGCTCTTCACCAATCTAGTTGCTCTCTCTGAGACACTCTCCAGTGTCACTAAAGATGGAAAAAACTCATTTGGGGGACTACTTTTCATTTCCTTGCCACTGTAAGGACTGCAACCAATAAAGAGTGAAAAGCAGAAAGAGAAGAGAGATGAATTGGCCACCATAAATGCTTACACAAAACACAAGCAGCTGGTGAACTTTTCAAGATGGCGCAGTATGGACATGAAAACTTTGCTCAAGACGATTGACAGAAGAGACTTTTAGGATCAGATCAAAGAGTTTCTCAGTTAATACCCAATGAAATGTCCTTTTGAAATCAACTCAAATCCGGGTCTTTGTGATTCCAAGTTCTGTATGCTGGCTGAGAGGTTAAGAAGGACTTCTTAAAGGATTTAACCCAGAATTGGTTGTTTTGTGGTTATAGGATCCTACATACATGTAAGGGATTGCAAAGACCATCTATATCTAGTCCAATTCTCATTTTACAACTGAGGAAATTGAGGCCCAATGAGGCTAAGTGACTTGTCCAGGGTCTTATAGATAGTGAGGCAAAGAGGAAATTTGAACTCAAGGTCTTTGATCCCAAATCTATCCCTCTTTCTACTCACTGCTTCCAGCACAGGCTTCTATGACACAATCAGGCATCACTTCCTGTGATGCTACAAAGAGAAGGTGAAATGTGTTTTTTGAATAAAGAGATGATGGTGAGTTTAGGTGATTCATTTGAGCCCTTTGAGATAAAAACAGCTTGAGATTTACAGAGAACCACATAAAAGTAGTTATTAAAAAATAGAGGGTTTTTTTTTACACAAATAAAAGATCATTATCACTAGAAGAAAAAAGGTGGCCTCAGGACCTATCCCAACATGCTACGGGCAACATGTCAACTATACCTCTATTCTTTTGTCTCTTTCTGCTGCATTGCAGTGACTGGCCTCCTAGCAAAGAGGCACTAGATGGGATTCACTCCAGAAACTTGATGGGATTCAGCTTTGTTCTTTTAAGCAGCTGCAGGGGTCTGTCTCTAATGGCCTGGCATATCAGAGAAGAGGCTTGGAAATTAATCAGTCAAGCTGAGATTTCTGGAGAATGCTCAAGATTTGCCTTGAGGAAAGTGCTTAAAATTCTGCTTTGTTATGGAAATGTATACAAATGGGAAAACACAAAACTGGGACTTAGTTGCAAAATGGGATTTCTGTCCTAGTCAGAGGCAAGGAACATCTAGACCTGATATGTCCAGGCAAAGTCACCTTGGATCTTTCTCTTCTTTCTATAATCCAAGTGTAACCTGTAATCCAGAGCCAGCACTCTGGAATAAAACAGATCCGGAATTGATTCTGAAGATTATTCTTCTCTATAGGAACTCTATAATTCATTACAAAAGCCATGATGGTGGCTGATGCGGGCGCTATGGAGCTCTTAGAGCTTCATCAGATGTCAAAAATGCCCAGGTCATTCACTGCATTCTGGGCCATTGCCAGCTGTTCTGATTTAAAAAAAACAAAACTCTCACCTTTCATTTTAGATTCAAAAAAGTGGCAAGGGCTAGGCAATTGGGGTTAAATGACTTGCCTAGAGTCACACAGCTAGGAAGTGTCTGAACCTGGGACCTGGATGCCCAGTTTTCAATCCAATGAGTCACATAACTGGAGCTGTTTTGGCTTTTGTCTTGCCTTTGGACTTGAATGACTGGAAGAGGGACTGAGGTTGATGACTGTGCAACTGCCTCACTTAAATCCAATTCATGTCCAAATCAAGACATTATTTCTTGATTTATTGGTCTTCTTTGACAAAGGAAGGCTGAGAAACAGTAACATTTAATAGTGCAGTGGATAGAGTGGGGGACTTGGAGTCAGGAATGCATGAATGAAGAAATGAAAAACACATTTATTAATTACTGACTGTATACAAAGCATTTTGCTAAGTATTGGGGATACAAACAGAAAAGTAAGAGCTCAGCAGATGGTAAAGCTTCTTCTTTAATGTTATTTTCCCTGATAAAATCATATCAATTTCTGATATTGAGCATCTGCCACTGCTAAGGACTTTGGTGTCTTTTTTTGGTTCTTCAGTAGCTGTGGCCATCACCCCTGCAGGAGCTGTTTTCTGGCTGCATCTCCCCTGGAGTTGCTTCCAAGGATGATGATGGCTGTGGACACTGATTTGACCCTTTGCTTTTCCAAAAGCTATTGGGGTCAGGGTCCTGGACTGTCCCTATCAGAGTGTAAGGGGAAATAGTTAAGGGGTGGTGGTGGATGTTGTTTGACTTAATGAGGGCACTCTACCTCCTTTGTCCCCCAGAGAGTCCTTGCTACTAGGCTAGCTAGCTTCCCTGGTGGGTCAAGAGTTGGTGGGGATGGGTGGCCCCTTCTCTACAAGAGTTACTTCCCTGGTGATGATTGTAGGGACAAGGCAAGACACAGGACCAGTGGTCTCCAAAGACTCTCCTGCTTATTTGCATGTAGGTGGGCCCCTTCTTCATAATAAATTCTCCACTCATCAACAACCTGAGTTTGAATCCTACCTAAGACACCTTCTGTGAGCCTCAGTTTCTTCATCTGTAAAACAGAGATAATAACAGTACCTACCCCCCACCCAGGGTTGTTGTAAGGATAAAATGAGTTGAAATTTGAAAAGCAGTTTGCTAATCCTGAAGCACTAGATAAACACTAGCTATCATCATCATCATCATTGTTATATTTTTACTGTCCCCAGAATAAATATGAGAACATCTGAATTTGGCTTATTTTAGCTCCTTATCTGAGTGTCCTCAGTTTCCTTGCAAGCTAACAAAGCATGAAACATAATAGAGACTTATTATATAAAACAAAAAAATATAATCTTTTTTAAGTTGAAGATTTCATATATTTCAAATGATTAATTTTCACATAGATTACTTAATAGGACTAGTCCAGAGTATTTTCCCCTCTAACAAGCCCCATTCTCCCCAAAGGACTTATACAATGACTTGAGACGAAGTGGCACCTTGGAATTCACCAATGTAGAGCTCATCTTTGATGTCAACTTGTGCAAGCCCCTCATTTTATAGATGGGGACAATGAGGTTTATATTGGTTATAGACTACTCAAGGACCCACAATTAGTAAATATTAGAGTCAATATTTAAACCCATATCTCTCACTCCAAATTTGGCAAGTCTTTCTACCCTGAATGCCTTCTCTTTCTTACCTACCATGAGAAAAAGAACTCAGAATTGTTAAAGAACTGACCCCCGCCCCAACCCCAACCCCAGGTAGCTAGATGGCTCAGTGGAGTGAGAACCAAGCCTAGAGATGGGAGGTCTTAGGTTCAAATCTGAACACAGATACTTCCTAGTATATGACCCTGGGCAAGTCACTGAACCCCCATTGCCTAGCCCTGATCATTCTTCTGCCTTGGAACCAATATTTAGTATTGATTCTAAGACAGTAGGTAAAGATCTAAAAAGAAAAATATCTACTATGAGTAAGGCATTGTATCACTTATATAGTTCAATTATCTAATGCACTGATTTTGAACATAACCAAAAAACTTTTGAAATTTTTTCCGGGCTTTCTCATTAAAAGTATGCCTATATTTTGATGCAAAATGCATTTTTGATTTTGTGTTTTCTTGCCACAACCTATTATACCTTTTTCTCTTCACTTAAGTTCTGTCTCTATTTAAAATCCACTTTCCATTTATTTTTTTCCATCATCTCTAAGATTTTCTTATCCACTAAATAGCTTTAGGTGCTTAAAGAAAAAGGTTTTCCTATGGTAATACTAAACTGTCCTTTCTTTTTTTTATTCTTTTGCTATTTTGAGTATGACAAATATTAACAAAAATAAACATTTCCATGTACAAATAAGAGGACAAGAGAACTGTAAAAGAAACTGAGAATCTCCATTATTTACAGCTTGGATTTTTAGCATAGAATATATTCATCACTTTTGTTCTAAAGTTGCCACAATGTCTGTGTTTCCCTCTGAGCCTCCTTCTGTTCTGTTCTATACATATTTTTAAATTTTTTCCTTGATGTTCTTATCATTCTTTTTTAAAAGTCTTGTCTCACTCTGATTATACTTTCTCCCCTTTCCCCCTTATTCTGCCCAAAACAAAGCAAAACAAAAACCTCTCATCATATAAGCAGAGTCAAGCCAAACAAATCCACAAGTTGACCATGCCTATAAATGCATAACTTTATTTTCTTTCCTTCTTTAAAACTGTTGCCTTCTGTCTTATTCTTATTAAGACAGAAGAGTGGCAAGAGCAAGGCAATTGGGGTTAAATGACTTGTCCAGGGTCACACAATAGGAAGTGTCTGAGGCTAGATTAGAACCTAGGAATCCCCCTCTCCAGGTCTGGCTCTCTATCCACTGAGCCCCCTAGCTACCCCTAAATATATGTTTCATTCTTCACCTATCCAATTACCTTTCTGCTAAGAGATGGGAAGTCCCCTGAAGTTGGCAGACCGCTGGAGTCCTAGATGGGTATTATAATGAACAGAAGAGTAGTCACCATAAACTTTACTGACTCTGCTTGCTTCACTTTGCATCAGCTCATGGAAGTCCCCTTTTTTAACATTTTCGTTAATAATATTTAGCTATGGGACCATTTTATTTCATATTTATTGAACATCAGCAAAGGGGATTCCTGATTACCTAACCAGTTTGATCTTCCTAACAATAGCTTACAGGTATATGCCAGTTCAAGGTTTCTAAGAACTCTGTTGGACATTATCTTATGTGGTCCTCACTATAATTTGATGAGACAAGTAGAACAAACATTGTCATTTTCATTTTACAGTTGAGGACACTCAGGTTCAGAGGGGTTGGATGACTTATCCATGGTCACACAACTAGTTAGTAGCAGTGACCAAATTCAGATCTGGTTTGGACTCTGGTGCTCTTTCCTGGATACTTAGAATTAAATAGATAAATAAGAATATACATCAAAAGAGAGCCAGAGACCAAAGCCAATAAACATTGCATTTTAGGAAGAATACTGATAAACTTCAGAGTATCCAGAGGAAAGCATCTGGATGGTCAAGGATTATTCCATACAAGGATCAGTTGAAGGAGTGAGGCAGTTTGGTACAAAGAGCATTAGATTTGGAGTCAGAGGGCTTGGGTTTTCATCCTTCCTTGGCCACTTACTACTTGTGTCCTCCTTTCTGATATTTGGACAAATTTCCATCCAATAAGATCTTCCTGCTATGGTTCCTCCTCTACAACACTCCTTCCCCTGACTGTACTTTTGTTGGCTGTCCCCAGTTCAGAGATCTTTCTCCTTCTTCTGGCTTTGTTCAAGTCTCAGCTAATGCCATACCTTCTGCAAGAAGCCTTTCTCAGTCCTCCTTAATTTTAGTGCCTTTTCTCTAAGATTATCTCTAATTTACACATCTCTCATTTGTATAGAATCAATTACCTGTTGTCTTCCCCATTAGACTGGGAGGTCCTCAAGAGAAGGGTCAGAGGAGGTGATTAATAAATGCTTGTTGACTTGACAATCATTTTACTGTCTTTACTCCCCTATAGAAGAGTAACCTACAAAAGGGGGGTAATCAAACTAGATCATGCTCTCTGAGACTCCTTCTACCTCTGAGATTTCTTCACACTCTAAATCTGTAATCTTGGGATCCTAAACTGTGTTCAGATATTTGAAGGGCTGTCACCTGGAAGAGAAATTAGATTTCTTCTGTTTGGACCCAAAGGGTAGATCTAGGAACAATGGGGAAAGTTACAGAGAAGTAAATTTCAGTTTGGTATAAGGAAAAATTCATTATAATGAAAGCTTTCCAATAACGAAGAGCCTACTTTAGGAAGTAGTTGGTAGCCCCCCTCCCCCTTCAAAGAAAGGCAGAATAGCTACTTGTGTAAATAAGCAAAAGATGAAATGATTTGGTAAACAAAGGTTTGGACTTTGGAGCATATTGATTCATTAAGTTATACATGCCAACTGCCTAACAAACTGGGATTAGGTCCCTTCCTCAGTTTAGGGCTGGAACCTGAATGCAGGAGGAAAAAAAAAATTATTCACTAAAAACAATGAATCAGATAAGACTAATAAATTTTGTCAACAATTAATTTGTAAATAATACATTAGATAATCTGATTTCTAATTGGATAAAAGATTAGGGACTCTCCAAATTGGGAAGGAGAGAGTGAACAGGGAATTCTTGAATCCAAGAGGAAAAAAAAAGGTGTCCCACTCCTCCCCAAGTATCTGTTTTTACTACCGATATTTGGACAGCTCCGCCATGCACTGATCTCCTTGCTTTAGCTCCTCCTTTACAAGACCCCCATCTCCTAACTCTGCACTTTCACTGGCTGTCCCAAGCCAGGAACTTTCTCCCTCCTTGTCACTCCACCTCCTGGCGTTAAGTCTCAGCTAAGATTCCCACTCTCTGTCAGAAGCCTTTCCCAGTCTTCAACAATCAAAGGAACATGGAAACAATAACTGATTGATCAGTATGGGGCCATTTTTCAGATAAGACATATGGACTGCTTGAGCTGTACAATGATGAGAAAACTCCTTGCATCAGGCTTAGGATCTGAGTGTGTTTCTGGTCGCATAAACAGGTCGTTGGTTAATGGGCTCTAAACAGCAGGTCCAGTTTCCCAGCCATGCAGGGCTGGGTTCAAACAATGCAATAAGATTTTCTCCCAATTCCCACAATTGAATAAACTTTTCTCATAAGATAGAAGCTGGACTAGACTCATAACTGAATAGAAAGGGGACCGAGCCAGCTACAGAATTGAGTTACAACATGAGTCAATGCAATTCCCTCAATTCCCACAATGAACCACTTGCTGTCCTAATCCACTCAATTTCTCATGCTCATTAGATGTGTCGTAGGGCAGATTCTTGTGCAGGTGTGTCTACACTAGGTGAGAATAGATGATGCTACATACCTTCCTTAGAGAACTGAAGGATTATAAATATGTAATGTTGCATAGATTCTCAGTCTGGTAGCTATTACAGTTAGTTTTGTTAAACTGCTTAACAAAGGAGGGTTTAATTTGAAAGAGATGATGGTAGAGAGAATGAGGCAGCTATGTGGCATAGTGGATAATGTCAGGTCTGGAGTCAGGAAGATTTATCTCCTTAAGTTCAAGTCTGACCTCATATACATAATAACTGTGTGATCTTGGGCAACTTATTTATTCTTGTTTGCCTCACTTTCTTCATCTCTAAAATGAGCAATAGAAGGAAATGGTAAACCACTCTAGGATCTTTGCCAAGAAAACTCCAAGAGAATGGTCACAAAGAGTTAGACATAACTGAAAATGACTGAACAACAAGGGGGCAGCAGGGTAGATGTGGAAATTGTTGTAATATGAAAATAAAAAACACCAATAGAAAAAAAATTGAGGACTCTTTGGGGTGAGGTAGACTCTAGACAACACTGGAAATGTAGGCAAAGTTTGTTTTCTGTTCTCCATAACCTCTTTGACTGATCTAAGCTCTTTTACCACATTTTTGGTACTCCACTGCCTCTCTTCATTCCCATAGCTACTGGCACCCAGTGCTAACCTTCAATGGGAGTCTCTTCACAAAAGGCTCTGATAAAATCACACTACAGTGTCAATGACTTCATACCCTAAGCCATGACCAACACAAGAAGCAAATGTTTAACTCAAAGGAATGTTAGACCTTCTGACACTTGCCTTCCCTAAAAGGATGGGGAATCATTTTGGGTGGTAGGCTTTACAGAGACCCTAAAATAAGATAACATAGGAAGCTGCCTAATTTAGCTATGTGCCAATGGATAGAGTGTTGGGCTTGAAATAAAAAAGACCTGAATTTGAATTTTTTCTCAGACATTTACCAACTGTATGACCCTGAGCAATGTAAAATCCATGATCTTAAATGGGGTTAAAGCTGCCTCACAGAATTCCAAAGTGCCCCCCAGAACTCCAGGAGAGGGGGCAATTGGGGCAGTTTAGAACCTGGGTATAAAAAGCCAGGACACCCAACTTGCAAGGTCACTACTTTTGTGGGCTCAAGGGGCTGGGAAAGAGAGCTAGGTTGTTCTTTTGTTAGCTCATCTCTGACCTCAGGGAGCAGGGTGTTACTTTGCTGGTTTACTCCATAGAAACTATACCAGGCTGTGTGCACTGGGAAAAGTTACCTTACTTGCAGTATCTCAACTACTCTCTAATTTAAACAGATCTTCAATCAAAGGTTACCTTCACCATCTTAAACTTAGTAACATTAGATTAGGAGAAAGGTTAGTTAGTGAGTGAGATATAAGTTAAGTTACTCAAAATACTTTCCCCTCTGGGGAAAGTGAAGCCAACAAGTTTATTGAAGATTTTAGATAGCTTACCTCCTCCTGATTCCTAAACCCACCTCCCCTCTCCCTGTATTCCTGAAATCAATAAATCCCTTCCCTAGTTAAGTGTGAGAGCCTGTGTGAAGTTATATTTGGCTATACCTACCATCAATATACATTACCTAAGCAAAATCTTCATCCAAGCAAGCACTGGAACAGCTGTTATCCAGAGAGCAAGTCTGCTGAATTTAGAAGGCATCTTGAACCTTTATCCATCATAGGGTTCAGGGAGATAATCTTTAATTGTGGAAGTTGCTAATCTTAGTGGGGATATTGCTTATCTATCTACCAACTTAGTCCTGGATTAATCAAGCGTGTACAGCCTCCATTATGTGAACTAAAGGGGATTCAGTTAAAACAGTTATTCCTTCTGCTCTAACTGCTTCAAGGGGGGGTTGGAGGAAGAATTCTATTCACTCTTACCTCTCACCCTTGCTAGAATAGCCAGCTTCATCTCTGGCTGAGACTCCATTACCAACCATTGCCTATCTGAATCAATCTTACAGCAAGCCCCTTAACTTCCCTTAACTTCATCTGCAAAATGGGGATTGTAGTGACACTTCCATCAGCCATTTAAATACAGGATCATAGATTTAGAGCTTTAAGGAATCTCAGAGATGGTCTAATCTGTTGTCTCCTTTTTGTAGATGAGGAAACTGAGGCACATTAAAATAAGTCAATAAGCATGATAGTGGGGATCGAATGAGATACCACTGTAAAGCTCTTTGTAAATCTTCAAGTACTATTCAAATGTAGATATTCTCGATCTTTGTTTAGTGTCAGATACTTCGTGGTCTCAAAGTCTATTTCAGGATATAGGGATGTATCAGCTGTGCAGAGGTTCATTGCACTGTCATAAGAGGTTTGGTTGTTCTGTTTTTCTCTCACAAGAGTGAACCTTCAGATATAATTCTTAGGAAGATTTGCACTTATCAAGCACCAGTCAGCTTACTTCAGGATCATTTGTGGTTTTTTTCCTCACCCAATAGTCAGTGTGTCAGGATGAAAGTATGCCTTTTTTTTTTTCAATTTATAACCAAAAGGAAACAGCATGATGCTAAAGAAAGAACAATAGATGTGAAGTCAGAAAACCTGGATTCAAATCTCATATCTGTCATTTACTACCTGTATGATCTTGGGCAATCAGTCCCTGGTTTTTAGTTTCCTCACCTGTAAAATAAGGGAGTTGGACTAAGATGATTTCCAGGGTACCTTTCAGCTCTAAATTTATGCACTATGGTTTCATTGATGTAGACATCTGGTGCAGAAACTCCTTCCACAAATACAGAAAGGGAACTGCAATTTATAGTCTTAGAGTTGTTCAAGACACTGAGAGTTTAAGTGATTTGCCCATAATCGCACAGCTAGGATGTAGAAATCAAAGCTTGAACCCAACTCTTTCTAGCTTTGAAGCCATCCCTCTATAGAGTGTTTTTCCTTAGCATGATGACTGGAAAATTGATGTCCTGAGGTGTGAAACTTTCATTTTTTACACCCAGATTGATTTGGCCATTCTGGAAATCAATTTGGGACTATGTCACTGATTTGCATATACTTTTTGACCCAGCAAAACCTCTACTAAGCTTTTGATTTATGAGATCAAAGACAAGAATTGGAAATTGAGAGGAGGTACATTATTTGGAGAATGGCTAAACAAATTGTGGTGGAACACGCCAAAGTCATAGTGCACTGAGCCTTCACCAGGAATGTCACAGCAATCCAAGCATTTATTTAAGATAGCATAGTAGGAAAATAGTAGAGGCTGAGTGACTGACTCCCAAGCAAGCTGTGGCCCTGTAGGGTTCTTGGGGAAGGGAAGACCTTGCTGAAGGACAGAGGCCTGCTTTGGGGTAAGAGAGTACTTTCTTTTATAGGGAATACACACTTTGGGGTAGCTTGAGACAAGATTTCTGGGAAAATCAGCAGAGACAGCAATCTGGACCAGGCATCTTAGCATATCTGGTCAGGATATCTAGTTGGGCATTGTCTAGAACAGGTTCAACTGGTCTTTTCAGGGCTTCCAGGAAGTTCTGGAATAGAAGGCTATGGACCTCTGCTCCTGAACCTAGCAGGGATGTGGTGCGTTCCCAACAATCACATTCTACATGATTATATTTTACATGTCCACAGTTATGCTGATTTTGTATTTTAAATATCCAAAGTTAACAAATACTATTGTGCTATAAGAAATAACAAGCAAGATGCTCTCAGAAAAGTCTGAAAAGACTTAGAGGAGTTGATGCAGAGTGAAGTGAGTAGAACCAGGAGAACATTGTACATGATAACAGCAATATTGTACTGATGATAAACTGTGAATAGTTCAGCTATTCTCAGCAATTAATTATCCAAGACAATTCTGAAGGACTTTTGATGAAAAAAGCTACCCACCTCCAGAGAAAGAACTGATAAAATCTGAATGAAGATCAAAGCTTACTTTTAGTTTCTTTATTTTTCTTGTTTGTTTGTTTTTTGGTTTGTGTTTTCTTTTATGACATAACTAATATGGAAATATATTTTGCCTGACTACACAAGTTTAATCTATATCAAATTGCTTGCCTTCTCAAGGAAGAGGAGGAGGGGGAGGGAGAGGATTTGGAACTAAAAATATATATTAAAAATTGTATTTGCATATAATTTGGAAAAAATAAAATATATTTTAAAAGATCAGTGGAAGAAGACAAGGACACCAGGATATTTCTGAGGGACTTATGAGAAAGAATTCTATCTACATTTAGAGAAAGAACTGTAGGAGCAGAAATGCAGAAGAAAAACATATGATTTATCTCTTGTTTATATGGGTATAGAATTTGGAGTTTGGGTTTTAAAAGATTACTACTCTATTATAAAAATTAATAATATGGAAATAGGTATCAAGTGATAGCACATGTATAACCCAGTGGAATTGCTTGTTGGCTCTGGGAGGGAGGAGGGAAGAGGGGAGGGAGAGAATATGAATCATATAACCTTGGAAAAATACTTAAATAAATTTAATATAAACAAAGAAGACAAAAACATATGCACAAAATGTTTATAGCAGGTATTTTAAAATTATTTACATAATTCATGATTTTTCCCTCCCTTTTTCCCTCCCCCTTCCCAGAGGTGACAAGCAATTCTGCTGGGTTATACATGTCTCATTTTTTAAAACCTATTTCCATGTTATTCACATTTCCAGTAGAGTGATCTTTTAACATCAAAACTCTAACCATATCCCCATCAAACTAGGTGATCAATCATATGTTTTTCTTCTGTGTTTCTGTTCCCACAGTTCTTTCTCTGGGTGATGAAATAAAAAATTAGGTTTATTGGGTGATTGGTGGCATAGGTTTCTGATAAGTTGTTAGGGCCAGTTATCAGAAGTACACAGGTTTGGGAAGGCCACCAAGAGAAACTGACAGGATACCCACAATGATGTAAACCAGGGTTTATTAAAGAAAGGACAGGAAGGGAAGGGGATTGACTTACTGATGTGTCTAAACCTTCCACCAAAACTCAGTAGTTGTCTTTACCAGGTTGTATCTACACTAACTCTCTCTCCCTAAATATCCCAGCACCTATAATACCTCACTAACCAAATTTCCCCCCTAAGATGGTAACTAGAGTAGGAAACAGGGCTGGAAGGTAAGCAGGTTCAAGGGCTCAAAAGGGAGAGGTTCTTACTGACAGTTGGCTTCAGCAGTTTGGTGAGAGTCTCAGCAGAACAGGAGTATCAGGAAAAACAAACAGGAACCAGATGGATAGCCACAAGGAAAGAGAGTTATGGTCTAACCCACTCGGTTCACCTGAGGAGTTCAGACACACACTCAACCAATTCTAAGAAGATAAACTACTCACAGGAGTTCACACACTGACTCCCTCCAGAGAGATCAACTGTTCCCTGCAGAAACTCACTCTCCAGAGTTCTCTGCTTTTGCAACAGTTCCTGCTTTCCCTCAATTTCCCTATAACATAGTGGATAGCATTCTTTCTCATAAGTTCCTCTGAAGTGCCCTGGGTCATTGCATTAGCAGGTATTTTTTGTAGAGACAAAAGAGCTGGAGATTTAAGTGGTTTCCATCATTTGGAGAATGGCTGAGCAAATTATGGTTCATAAATGTAATGGAATGTTATTGTTATTGTGACTTAAGAAATGACAAAAGAAACAGTTTCAAACAAAATTAGGAAGACTTACATGAACTGATGCACAGTGAGGTGAGCAGAAGCAAGAGAATGATTTATACAATAACAATGTTATAAAGAAGAACAATTTTGAAAGACCCGAGAAGTTTGATCACTATAATGACCAAGCATGACTGGATGGAAGAGGAAGCACACTACCCACCTCTTGACAGAGAGGCAATGGACTAAAGATGACAAATAAGACATATTTTTAGGCATGTTAATGTGGGGATTTGCTTTGGTTAACTCTGTTTATTTGTTCCAGTGGGATAGAACTGGATGATAAAGTGGGTAGAGGAGGAAGAAAAAGAAAGAAGGAGAGAGGAAGAAAGTGAGGAAGAGGAAAAGGAGGAAGAAAAAAAGAAAGAAAAAAGAAGGAAGGAAGGAAGAAGAAAAAAGAAAGAAAAGATTATCATTGAGACAAACTTTTAAAAAAGTCCTTGGAAATTTAAGAGATCTTTGGAAAGAGCATGAGTATCACAAGAATGTATCACAGACAAGAAGAATGGCTCTGAAAGAAACAGGATGAATTATTACATATGTCAAAAGAAAAGCAAGCTGTATATAGTAGAAATATAGTTTCATGAGCAATATTTTCAGTTCTATCACATATGTGAAAATACCCAATCTTTTTAGTGTTTCTTAAATTCAGAATAAAAAAAATTAAGTTTTTAAATAAAATTTTTAAAAATGTATACGCAGGCAAGCAAACCCTAGAGATAATTCTGCTTCAGACACCAAAAAGACTGATTTTTGGAGTAGCTTTTGTTGTGAGGGTTATTTAGCAATTAATTTAGTATTAGTGTTGGACCTAGCAGGAAGGGCTGGAGGATTCCAAGATGGAATGAAGGAGCAGGAAGTGGGGCTTGTGCTCTGAGAGAGACTCCATTAGTGGTTGGGACATAACTATTGCTAACCCTGGGAGATCTCAGAGTTAGGGAAAAACTGCATCCAGATTCCCTGGGATCCTGAGAGGTGAAGGCTTTCAGCAGTGGACAAGACCTGCAGAGCTGCATCAAGTGGGGAAGTGGTTTGTGATCTGGTGGACAGCATTGCAAACTCACTCTCCCTACCTGGGTACCTTGGATCACCTGGTGGAGTTGGCTCTTGGCATCCTGTGATCATCCTTGGATTTACCGTGAGACCCCAATTGCAAGCCATCCTCAGGCCCTTTAGCTGAGCTGACCAAACCTGGGTGGAACCAGGTTTGGAGGAGCTTTCCCTGTGACTTCAGTACTGCTTCCTTTGAGCCCTGCCTGGCTTAGGTCAATAGAATAGTGTAGTCAAGTCCTTCCCCTGACCCAGTGGTTTGCCCTTAGGTTGTAAGTATAGAATCCCTTATTCCCATCCTTCATTATTATTTCCCTCAATTAAACTGTTATAAACTTTTACCTTTTGCCTGCTGGTTCCATAGGCCCTGTCCTAGATGGGCTGAGTGACTGTTGGCCTAACTGCCATTCCTATTGTCAGTAAACAGCTTGGCAGTGAACCCTGGTCTCCCTATCCGGGTTGGTCCTGTCTCTCCTTCAACCCAGTGTGATCCCACAAACCATTTAGATTACATTTTAATAATAATAGTTAACATCCCTGGTGCCCCACCGTTACACTTTCTGTAATGTATCATCTATAATGTCTTGTATCAATAATAGGGTGTTCTTACCTATTTGTTGAAGATAAGGTATAGCCTTGTAAAGCATTTGGAAGAAATATCTTTAAGGATTCACAAAAAGACAATGAAATAAAATTTAAAAGACAAATGCTTTGTTTTCCCTGTCCTTAAGGGATATTACCAATCTCCATGGTCCTTTAGAATTAGAGAGAGCAAGATTTTCTGGAAGTAAAATTGATCTTAATGCTATCTGACTCTATTTTCCAAAGCAACAACATTATGACTGATTTTTATGCAAATTTTTTTCCTTCAGAGTACTTCAATAGTCATTATGAAAAAGGCAAAAGCTAGTGAATAGAGCTCATCTACCTAGAGCTCCACAATTAGAGTTATCTTAGGTAAGCTCACTAAAAACTTGTTTTCTTTGTAAGCTACTGACCTTGAATTTACCCTAGAGTTTCACACAATTCCCCATAGTCTAGTACAGTGATGGCAAACCTATGGCACAGGTGCTAAAGATGGCACGCAGAGCACTCTCTGTGGGCACACGACTGCTCTCCCCACCCCCAGAGTTAGTAGGAAGGCAGAGGGACTCGGGCAGAGCTGTCACCTTCCCTCTCTCCACCCTGCATGGTGACATCTTTTCACATCCCCTGTCCTTCCACCTAGCTGCCCAATGGGAGAGTACAAGGGTAAGGTGGGTGGCTCACAGGCAGCTGGAGGGGAGCAGAGTGCTCAGACCACTCTCTCCACTTGCTGAGGACATTCCTTACTTCCCCCATCCCTCTGGCCAGCAGCCCAATGGGAGTGCTTCCTCCCTCCCCTGTGTAGGGTATGTGGGGCAAGAAGGGGGTGGGGCATACCCAGCATGTGTGTGGGAAGGCATGGCACTTAGTGGGAGGGGCAGGACCCAGCACTCCGTCTCTAAAAGGTTCATCATCACTGCTCTAGTAGAAAACTTCTAAAACTCTTTCTGAGACTACTAGGGAAACTGAGTCTAGAATATGATGACCTCCTTTCTTCTTTCATCGTTCTCTTTATTTTATGTACATCTCTTCCCCTCTTTTAAATAAATTGAAAGGTAGGGTGTAATATGCCATTTAATTTAGGACCTTCTGACCCTGTACTCCCTTGCCTAGAAGCAATCAGCTGAATAATCTCTCTACAGTCTCCAGGTCTGGACTAGGAAACCGAGCAACAGCTCGAATGCCCAGAGCTTTTAGCTAAGGTTTAGCCTAGATATGTTTCCAGGGTATTGTCAGTCCGATGAAAATGAGATATTCTAATCTCTTTGAATAGGGTGATTCTGGGTTGTCATTAAGATTTTCTCCAATCACTTTTGTGACCAAAGGCAAAAATTAGTTTCTGGTTATATGGTTATATGTATGGAGAGAAATTTTAGTTTTCTGTTCAAGGTTAAATTACTTCAACAGGGATCAAATTCATGATCTTGATCTCAGAATTGAAATGCCCAAGACTGTAGAAATTCAACGTTTTAACAAATATTTATTAAACACTTATATAATAGAAAATGTGCTGAGCATTGAGGAAGTGAAGGCAAAAATGAAACAGTTTGTAACTTCAAGAAATTACATTCTACTAGAGGGGAATTCAGTGTTTTTGTTGTCCATTCAGGTCCCGCTCTTTGGGACCCCATTTGGGATTTTCATGGCAAAGATACTGGAGTGGTTTTCCATTTCCTTCTGCAGATCAATTTAACAGAAGATAAAACTGAGGCAAACAGCATTAAGTGACTTGCCCAGGGTCACTCAGCTAGTAAGTTGTCTGGGCTGGATTTGAACTCATGAAGATGAGTCTTCCTGATTCCAAGACCACTACCTGCCCTCAGTGTGTATAAAGATAAGTTAATACAAGGTAATTTAAGGAGTAAAAAACAGTAAGAACTGACATATCTTGAGATGTATTGCACAGGCAAATGAAAACTGATCTGAACTTTGAATGATCTGGGTTCAAGCTCTTTCTGACACTTTATAAGGATTTGTTGAAGGAATGGTTAAACTTAGACTTGGGGATCATACATAATATTATAGTTGTCATATCCTATCCCATTTGGTTAGTGAATCCTATTGATTCTATCTCTGCAACATCTCTTATATTAATCCCCTCCTCTCTATTCCCACTGGCACCACCCTAAGACAGACTCATTTATTACCTGCCTAGAGTCGTTTTCTAACAGATTCTCCTGTTTATGACTCTTTGCCCCCTCCATTCCATCTTTCACTTTACTTTCACAATACCTTATGTATATATCTGGTCATAAACTTTCCCCAGTTTTGGGGAACATACATTATAAAACGCAAATTCAGCCTGACAGTGGCACTTTGGGTCATTCACAATCTGGCTCTAATTTCTCTCTAATTTTATTTTAACTGGTTTCCTTCTATTCATTTTACATTCTAGCCAACTGGACTATTATCTATTTCCTGATGCCATTAAGTCATCCTCTGCCTCTTGGCATTTGCCTAGAACAACCTTAATGGCTGGAATGTGCACTTGAAGGTTTAGGTCAGGTGTCAACTGCTTCATGAGGCTTTTAAAAAACTCCCTCCTGAAAAAATTTTCTAGAACACTCATTTCTCCTTTGTTCCTAAATACATCCTCTTTTGGGCTTAGACAAGGACCTGAATTTTCATTGGTTTAAAACATATTTTGGCCAGCATCTATTCAAAATCATGTCTCACAAGCCCATGCTAATGATTATCTTTTACCAGACCAAACAGAAGGATTCATTAATTCAAAGCAAATAAATTTAATTAAACAGAATAACAAGACTAAAAATGAGGAACATCCCCTCCTTCAATCCCTCTCCAAATACACAGGGATACACTATGCCAAGTGTAAGAGGGGGAACAGACATAGAGAACATGGTTAGTCAAAATGACTCATGTTTCTAGGACTGTGACCCAGGGGTAACTTCTCTCTACGCCTACCTCCCAAATTCCACTTGCTGATGTCATCTGCCAGATTGCTAATGTTATCTGCTGGGATACTTTCTCCAGAGCCTGCTGATTTCCAGTGGTCAACTGTTGCCACCTGCTGGGTCTTTACTGAATTATTGCTGCCATGTGAGCTCTTTTATGAAGGAAAGTGGTCACAATTCTCTGTCTCTCTGTCTCTCTCTCCCCCCTACCCTCTCTGTCTCTGTCTCTCGCTTACTCTCTATCTCTGTCTCTGTTTCTCTCTCTGTTCCTCT
>NC_058132.1:509441586-509488015 GCF_016433145.1 Gracilinanus agilis
CTCTCTCTCTCTCTCTCTCTCTCTCTCTCTCTCTCACTTCTCTGTCTCTCTGTCTCTTTGCCTCCTTCTCTCTGTCTCTGTCTCTGTCTCTCTCTCTCCCTCTCTCTCCCTGTCTCCTTGTCTCTTTCTCTTTTTTTCTCTGTCTCTGTCTCTCTCTCTCCCTCTCTCTCCCTGTCTCCTTGTCTCTTTCTCTTTTTTTCTCTGTCTCTGTCTCTCTTTCTCTAGCTCTGTCTCTCTGTCTTGCATCATGTACCTTTTTGGTTGTTTAATGAAACCTATGAAATCCTCAGAATAATGTTATTAAATGAATAAAATTAAATGTATAGGAAGGAAACCAATTATTGATATAAAGCTATTAAAATTTTAAAAAATTCATAGACCATAGGTTAAGAACCCTTGATCTAGATCATAGACTTAGTGGGTATTCTGGCTCTTTTAAAGTCAGACTAATAATGATAACCACCTAGTGAGAAAAGCCTTAGGTCTTATTTTTGAACATAAATGAACGAATGAGGTAATAAAGCCTTTTCTTCTTTTGAACATGAATGAATGAATTAAAAAGCATTAATTAAGTTCTATAATGTGCTAAACATTGTTCTGCATGTATCCCTATACAAATGTAAAAGTAAAGACAGCTGGTACCCCCAAGGAACATATTCTACTGGGAGAGGCAACACTAACTGGGGAAGGTGACCAGGGATGGCTATTTGGTTATTTTCTTAGTTTCACCACAACTCTTCAAAGTCATTCTTTCTCATCTGGCAGTTCTTGTGTTTCTAGTTTATCAATAGAAGGGAGCAAGGAGATAAGAGATGACAGGTCTAAGGAGAGCGTTCTAATAGTAATGAGAGAACGAGGAGAAAATATTACCATCCATGAAAATTTGTTGGATACCAGGCGCTGTGCCAAGCTCTGAGTATATAAAAAAGTTGAAGACCTGACAACTTCCTGAGAGGAGTTCATTTGTCTAGTTTGGGAGGTAGGATGTATGCATAAAGAGGTGAGTAAAACTATAAGGTGAGACATTTGGTTGTTGTCCAATCATGTCAGTCACGTCTGACTCTTCATGACTCCATTTGGGGTTTTCCTAGCAAAGATACTGGAGTGGTTTGCCATTTTCTTCTCTCATTCATTTTACAGATGAGGAACTGAGGTAAACAGGGTGAAGTGACTTGTCCAGGGTCACCCAGCTAGTACTAGTCTGAGGCTGGGTTTGAACTCAGGTCTTTCTGACTCCAGACTTGGCACTCTATCAACTCTGCCACCTAGCTGCCCTAAGTTGAAATATACTGAGGTTCAAATGACTTTTCTAGAGTCCTAGAGGAAAAGGGAGTGACCTGTAAGAGCTCAGTGTAGTTCAGGAAGGCTCCAAGGAGATCCAGAGCTTTGAGTTTGAGAAAGAATAGAGTTTAGATTATGGTATGGGAGAAAGAGCACTGCTTCTTAAATCAAGGTCCCTGGTTACAAAACCCACTTGAATATTTATGTGTAATTGTATGCTTACATCTGTTTCATATTCTTACTAGCTGTATGACCCTGGCCAAGTCACTTAACTCTATTTAACTAAGTTCCTCATCTATAAAATGAGCTAGAGAAAGAAATGGCAAATCACTGCAGTGGTTTGCCCCAAATAAATTCCAAATAAACCCCAAATAAATTCCAAATAAGCTCCAAATAAATTCCAAATAAACCCCAAATAAAGTCACAAAGAGTCAGATACAACTGTTAAGACAACTGAAAAACCCTGGATAAATGATTTAATCTCCTCTAGCCTTAGTTTTTCCATCTATAAATTGTGGTAGTTGGATTAGTTGGTTTCTGAAATCCATTTCTATGATGCTGAGGAAGGAAGATGACCTACTAGGAAGGGTGAAGTCCTGCAGGCTGGGTAATGTTTGTGGCATTTGGAAGAGTGAAAAGATCAGTCTGGCTGAATAAAAGGTTTCACATTAGAGAATTATAGGAGATAGGAGATTGTAGGAGGCAGGTGGTCTAGGCTATAGGGAGCTTGGAAGGACAAACTTAAGGGGTTTGGACTTTCCATTTGATGAATACATTTGGAAATAGAAATGGGTAAGTGGAAGGTGGAAGAAATGGAAAGTCAACTAGAGATTTTAGGCATTTTTTTTTGGAAAGCAATTTGAATTTCTCATTTTGAAAACCTGATAGGTTAATATTTCTGCTGTTGGCATGCTAACTTGATTTCTACAAATACAGACGAGGGACAGAGTCTGAAAGTGTATAGCTTAAAATATTAAAGAGGCTCAGGCAGGAGCGTGGCTCCAGGCCCATCTTAAACACTGCCAAAGAGAAAACTCAGATTTGCAGTTAATCATTGTACATTGCAAACCACATGCCAGGCTAACCCTGTGTGTCTCTTACTGGGATTCTTGCTGGCTGGAGAGAAGAGAATAATTACTGTCCCCTAGTGGTCTTCCACTGAATGCTGAGGCAGTAAAGCTAGTTATTAGCTCCTTTATCCATTTAGGCAATTTTAAAATCTAGGGGACATTTGAGAAATTCGCTCTTTTCTTCTTGAGTTTATGACCCAGACAATAAATCCAAAATAGGTCCTGTTCCAGAGGCGAAGACAGAACCACGTGGATCCATTGGAGGTGAGCCTGTAAGGCCAGGACCCTCTTAGTTCAGATTTGATGTTACGGCAAAATGAGCCACGAGCAAATCATTGAACATTTAACAAAGCAGTTTAACTAACATGGTGAGGATATGCAACAAGAATATGGTGGATACAGCTGGCTTCTCTGGATGTGGTTCCCACTGTATCCATCAATAAGTCATCAGAATATGGCAGCTTCCATGGACGTAGGAACCCACACAGTGAAGCCCGAGAGACCCAGATTCCACACCTGGGACTTTTTATGCTTCCTTTTTTTTTAACCCTTAATTTCTGTGTATTGGCTCATAGGTGGAAGAGCGGTAAGGGTGGGCAATGGGGGTCAAGTGACTTGCCCAGGGTCACACAGCTGGGAAGTGTCTGAGGTCAGATTTGAACCCAGGACCTCCCATCTCTAGGCCTGACTCTCAATCCACTGAGCTACCCAGCTGCCCTATTTTTTATGCTTCTAGGGGGGCAGCTGGGTGGCACAGTGGACAGAGCACATGCCTGGAGTTAGGAAGAGATGAGTTTAAATCTGGCTTCAGATACTTACTAGTCATGGGATGCAGGGCAAGTTACTTCCCCCTGTTTGCTTCGGTTTTCTCATCTGTAAAATGAGCTAGAGAAGGAAATGGCAGACCTCTTCAGAATCTCTGCCAAGAAAACCCCAAATGAGGTCATGAAGAGTTGGACAGGAATGAAAGGACTGATAATAGCAGTAACATCATGACCAGGAAGCTGAGTCAGGGAAGCCACAAGTCAATCAGTGTCCAGGGAAGCTATTTTTTCTCCTTTAAGTAAAGTCTCCATAGTATGAGTGGGAAGGAGGGAGTTGTATCCATGAAATTCGGGTCCTATCACTTTCTCCTTGCCTACTGAGAAATCTTTGTGTTTCTATAAAAATGATATCTCAAGTCAGCCCATTGATTGGGTTGAGTGTCTGCTATGTATAAAGTCTCAGTTTCCTCATCTGTAAAATCAGGGATAGGACTAGAGAGCCCCTGAAGTCCCTTCCAGTACTAAATCTATGATTCTATGAGCTAGTTCTAGAAGGAATGGAATACAAGATCAGGCAAGATTTTATGGACAAATGACATCTTTAGTTCAGGGTGATATTTGTGGAAGGTAAATACAAATGGATCTACAAAGGATGGAAACCTCAAGTCAGCTTGGGGGAAATCATATGTCTGGTGAGGGATGGAGAGGAAAGAACTTACATTTGAATTAGAGGATTCAAACTTGGTTCTTCTTGAATCCAAGTTCAGCACTCTTAAACTACTGTACTACCTAAGTACCTGGAGATTAAATTCACCAGTGTCCTCATTTTAAAAGTAAAGAAATTGAGGTTCAAGAAATTCTAATGTCCTAGCTATTTAGTATACATACGAAGCTATGAATTAAACCTATGTCTCCTGGGATTCCCCAAAACTCATGAGTTTTAAATAATCATACTACATGGAGCAGCTGGGTGACTCACTGGATTGAGAGCCAGGGCTAGACACAGGAGGCCCTGGGTTCACATCTGACCTCAGACAATTCTTTTTTTTCTTTTTTATAAAGATATTTTATTTTACCAATTATATGTAATAACAAATTTCCACATAAGTTTTCCAAAGTTATATGATACAGATTGTCTCTCTTCCTCCTTTCCCTTCCCTTCCCAGAGCTGACAAGCAATTCAGTCTGTGACCTCAGACAATTATTAGCTGTGTGACCCTGGGCAAGTCACTTCACTCCCATTGTCTAGTCCAGTGATTCCCAAAGTGGGCTCTACTGCCCCCTGGTGGGTGTTGCAGCGATCCAGGGAGGCGGTGATGGCCACAGGTGCATTTATCTTTCCTATTAATTGCTATTAAAATTAAAAAAAATTAATTTCCAAGGGGCTATGTGATATTTTTTCTGGAAAGGGAGCAGTAGCCAAAAAAGTTTGGAAACCACTGTCCTTGCCTCTCTTTTCCCTTGATTCTAAGATAGAAGGTTTAAAAAAATAATAATTATAAC
This sequence comes from Gracilinanus agilis, assembly GCF_016433145.1. Taxonomy (NCBI): domain Eukaryota; kingdom Metazoa; phylum Chordata; class Mammalia; order Didelphimorphia; family Didelphidae; genus Gracilinanus; species Gracilinanus agilis. The sequence goes on from NC_058132.1 coordinate 509,446,205, forward strand.
ACACACATATCCACATGGCCTCCCACTATACCTGTTACCAAGTCCCCCTAACACATGGTTCTTATCCTATCAACCCAATCACCCCTCATCCAAAGTCTCCCATACATCAGGCAAACTCCTCTAAAGTTGATCAATGATGACAATTGGATTAGTCTTTTCTTTCTGCACATCTGAAGCTCTTTCTCTGGGCTGCCATTTGTGTGAATTCATGAATTCTCTGTAAATTGAATCTAAATGACCTTATGCCAGGTCTGATAAAGGGAAGTCTTTCATTGGGTAAGATATTAGAGCAGATGATTTCTGATGTATCTTCCAACTCTAACATTTTATGACATAGACCCTGACTCTGTTGGCTTGTATAAATCTGTGCTAACCAACATGGAGAGAAAGTCAAGGAAGGAAGAATTTTCTGCCTTGTACAAGTAGCAAGATGCCCTCTAGCTACAGTAGATAGCCTGAAGCATGGAACCCAAGGGGATTTGGAGGAGAAATCCACAGTAAAGCTGTCTCCTGGCCTCTCCACTCCTGCTTCCAAACAGTCTTCCTGCTGCCTTGCCTAAGGTCATTCATGAGTCTGGGGAGCCAGATTTTTTATCTCAGTTGAGTGCCCTTTTCAGTATACTGTACTTTCTCTAAGATACATAGCAATAAATTCTCTCTCCAGAGCCACTGTGATGAATGAGTTGTCTGGCTTGGATTTTGTTGATTGGTTCATTTTGTTTTAAATGAAACATTCCTAGAGTCCTTACGAGATATTTGGAGCACTTTGGAAATCAGTAAAAATAATGTCTTTTTTTTTTTTTAATTTCTCATGAGATCCCACAGTATCTAAGGTTGCTACTAGCAGTCAGTGTCTATCTCATTTTATAGAACTCGTGAAGATTTGGCCTTTGATACCAGACAGAAAGTGTATCATCTGTCTTCACAAATATAATAAATGTGGTGATATTCTAGATGAGATAGTAAAGAATGATTGCAAAGAGTTTTAATTTTTTTTAAATGAGGTAGACTTCTGGGAAAAAGAAATTTCAAGAGGAAATAGAAAGTGAAGTGAAAAGGCTGAAACTGCCCAGACACAATCTTTTGAAAGAAGGAGAGGGTGAGGGAGAGAGAAAGAGAGAGAGAGAAAAAGAAAAAGATAGAGAAAGAAAGAGGGAAAGAGAGAGAGAAAGAGAGAAAGAGAGAGAGAGAGAAAGAGAGAGGAGGCTAAGAGGGAGAGAAAGAGATTTTATTAGATCTGGATGGATATAGCTATAGCTCAGTAGACCTGAATTCAAATGTGGCCTGATCTAGGCAAGTTATTTAACCCTGGTTGCCTCAGTTTCCTCTTATGTAAAATGAGCTGGAAAAGGAAATGGCAAATCAGTCCAGTATCTTTGCCAAGAAAATTCCCAACGGGGCCATGAAGAGTTAGGAACAACTGAACAATAACATAGATATATCAGCTTCTAAGACTTTAACAAATATGCATAGGTATGTATATATGTACTGTATATGTACATTTAAGGAAGGAGAGAGAGAGGGGAAAACAACTTGTACAATGGGAAGACTGAAATGGTAAATGGAATTGGGATAAGATAGCAAGATGAAAGGCGAGTAGGGATAGAACGATGCCAGGAGGTGGAAGAGGGCTAGAACTTCAACAGAGACAAAAATCAAATTAGAAAGAAAGGAGAAGCTTTTGAAGAAACTGAAGGAAAGTCTTGCGGGCCAGGAGCCTCTAGGATAGGAAAGTGATCTCTTTGGGGCAATTATAGATACACAGGGAATAAATGGAACAAAGAAAATGAGAGTAGAATCAGGATGGAAAAAAAGCATTAGCTCTTACGTAAGTTCAAAGTAATTCATTAAAGTCTTAGGAGCTGATACTATATAGATGCATTTACTTAAAGATATACATATACACATGTGCATACATGTTTGTCAAAGTCTTAGAAGCTGATATGTGTCTGTATCTATAGCTATATCTATCCAGTTCCTAACACTAACAAAGTTTTTCTCTGTCTGTTTGTCTTTCTCTCTCTGTCCTTACCTCTGTCTCTGTCTCTCTCTGTTTCTCTCTCTTTCCCTAACCCTCTTCCTCTCTCTATCTCTCTCTCTCTTCCTCTCTCCCTCTCCCTGTCCCTCCCTCCCCTTTCTCTCTCTCTCTCTCTCTCTCTCTCTCTCTCTCTCTCTCTCTCTCTCTCTCTCTGCCACTGCCTCTGTCTCTGTCTGTCTGTCTGTCTCTGTTCCTCTCTCACTTTCCCTCTCCCTCTCTCTGTCTCTCTCTCTCTGTCTCTCTCTCTCTGTCTCTCTCTGTGTGTGTGTGTCTCTCTCTCTCCCCCTCTGCCTCTGTCTGTCTGTCTGTCTCTCTCTGTTCTTCTCTCCCTTTCCCTCTCCCTCTTTCTGTTTCTCTCTGTCTCTGTCTCTGCCTCTGTCCCTACCCCACCTCTCTCAAAACCCCCAAACAACTATAGTTTCAGGGGGCTGCAACCCTAAGATAAACCAATAGTGTAACTTGACTAATGGCATCTTAGTCTAAATTTTAAGAGTAGTACAATATCCAGGACCAGGTGCAACTTCATGAAAAAATCAGTTGAAATCTCTCCTTGAACTTGCTTTTTTAAAAAATTAAGTCTTAAGGAACTGTGTATGTGTGAGATTCAATTGAGAATAGACTGTCAATTGATAAAATGTGATAAAACAAAATCTATCAATTAAACATTTTTTGAGGATAGAAGTGTGGCAGCCTGTCTCCATGGTGGATCAGTAGTAGGGCCTTGACCCATTTCATTTCTTATGTGAGCTGGTACAGTCTGGTGCCCCCTATCATATTGGTTCTGGGTTTAGTGGACATTTAATCCTACTGTAGTTTAGAACTAAACTCAAGCAATCCTCTGGCTTCATTCTCTACTAGTGGCAGAGGTTACAGGTGTGTGCCACCACATTCAACCTATACAATTTTTTTTAAAAGAAAGATTATATCGATTACTTCATTTTTTTTACAGATAAAGAAAACTGGAATGACAGATGATCCCACCCAATCAGCTGACTCACATAAAGTCAGTGGATTTTCTTGGGGGTGATATGGGACAAGAGGAATCAGAAAAATGCAAATTAAACAAATTTTAATAAACAGAATTTAAGCTTTGTACTGTGTAAAGAGAGCACTGAACTAGGTCCTAAGGAATATACAAGGTTTAAATATGACCCGGTTCTTTTCTTTAAGAAACTTATAGCCTAATAGGGTGATGACACCCATCTAAATAGCTATAACATACAGATTTTTTTTTCTTTCTTTCCTTTAAAATCACTCAATATTGAATATCTACTATGTGGCAGTCGCCATGCTAAATGCTGGAAATACAAATACATAAAAATGAATAAATACATAAAAACATATAAAACAGTCCCTGCTCATAAGGAGCTTAAATTTTATTGAAAGCAACGGCATACCTATATATAAGTATATGTAAAATAAATATAGAGATAATAAATACAAACAAATGCAAAGTAGTTAGGACTGGTTCTAACAGTTGGGGCAAATGGAGACTAGGAAAGGTTTCCTGGAAAAGGTGGTCTTTGAGTTGCATCTTGAGGGATGTAAACAATTCAATGAAGTGGAGCTGAGGAGGAATTTCATCCTAGACATGTGACATAATTAGTAATAATAATAATACATGATAAATTCATTTGAAAATCATACATGCCATCTGAGAAGGAAGGTTGTTACCAGCTGGACCAGACTTCTAGCTCACAGCCTAGTGTTTCTTCTACTTCATCCACCCATAATCAGGCATGTGCATTTAATGGATAAGAGATAAATTTGGGGATACAGAAGCTCCTTTGAATTCATTCTAGAGTCCTCACATCTCAAGGATTGTATTGTGTCTGAATAGGAAAAAGCTGTTGTTCAGCCATTTCTGAGTCTTTGTGACTCTATTTTAGGTTTTCTTGGTAAAGATACTGGAGTGCTTTGCCATTTCCTTCTCCAGTTCATTTTACAGATTAGGAAACTGAGGCAAACAGGGTGAAGTGACTTGCTTAGGATCATATAGCTAGGAAGTGTCTGAGGCCAGATTTGAACTCAGGAAAGTGAGTCTTTCTGATTCCAAGTCTAGTGCTTTATCCACTGTGCCATCTAACTGTCCCTAAAGTAATAAAGAAAAGAAATAAGAAACATGACAATATTAAAAGGACAACTACTGAAGTAAGTGAATGAGAACTTAGGATGTAATAATAATAGTGATAATAATAATAATAGCTAGGGTTTAAATGGTACTTTGAAGTTCTCAAAGCGTTTTACAAACATTGTCATTTTATCCTCTCAACGACCCTGGGTGATAGGTGTTATTATTATCCCCATCTGATAGAGGAGAAAACTGAGGTAGTCAAGGGTTAAATGACTTGCCCAGGGTCACACAGCTAGTAAGTATCTAAGATTGCATTTGAATTCTGGACTAGTGTTCTATGCATTTGGACCACCTACCTGCCACAAGGTTATGTTTTTTTTCTTCAAGGGAGAGAAGTAAAATTAGTCAAGGCTTGACTATGGCTCTGAGATAATGTATTCCAAATTTTTTTTTAATGCATATGGTGTTTCCTGTCATGATCAAGAAAAGGATACCATAATTGCATACACTTAGGGACAATTGAATACTTGAAACTATAAAGAGCAAAATGAGCAGAATCAAAAGAACATTCTATACAGCAACAGAATATTGTTTGCAGAATGATTTGTATAAGTCTATCTCCAGAGAAAGAACTGATAAATAGAAACAAGCAGGATGTAGTTTCATATATATATATATACATATATATATATATATACACACACACTAATATCTCTTTTTTTTTTAAACCTTCCCCTTCTGTCTTAGAATTAATACTATATATTGGTTCCAAGGCAGAAGAGTGAACAGATCTCGGATGTCAGGAAGACCCAAGTTCAAATCCTATCCGTGACACATGCTGATGGTGTGACCATGAGCAAGTCATATAACCTCTCACAGTCCTAATAATTTTCTAAGATTACAAATTATAAAGCAATTGCCAAACCGCATGGGAAAAAAGAATTTTCTCCCCAGCCGTCAGTCCTCTGAACCTAAGAAATCATAGGATTGGAAATTAAAAAAAAACTGAATAAAACTTTCCCTCCTTTAGGAATTATCCTCAGCGATTCAGACAAAATGCTCTTTCTGTGGTTTCTTCTGGGGATTTCACTTATGAAATCATTAACCAGAAAGAGAATAGTCTAGCCAGCAAATAAGTCTTCTACAATAACAGCTTTTGTTTTCAGGAGGAAGTTGGAATATGCTACCAACGCCATTCACTGACAGCGCTTCCTCAAACTGACTTGTCATAAGCAATCAGCAATTTATGTACATTCATGAGCATTTCACCGAGAAACAACTGTCCTTACGTGTACTCCAGTTAATCAGACAATCAACAAGCCTTTAATAAAATGTGTGTTTGCCAGATGCTGGGCTAGGAACTGGGCATACAAATGGGAAAGCGGAAAGTTTGTCCCTTGAGGAATTTATAGCCTATTGGAAGGACACGGCATGCTCATAGATGATTAAATACAAGATAGTTACAAAGTGTTTTCAGGGTGGGATGGTGGTGGCAATAATGATGGGAAGAATCAGGATGAAAGTCTTTTAAAGGAGGTCGCTTTGAACCTTGGAGGGAGCTAGGAATTCTAAGAGGAAGAGTTGAAAAGAAATAGTATTTCAGCCATATGTAAAGTCACAAAGGTAGGAAATGAAATGAGCACACATTTCACAGGAGAGTAATTTTGTTCATCTTTCTACAATACAATGTTGCCGACTTTGTAAGTATAATAAATATTGAAAGTATAAAAAATTGTTGTTTTTTTTTAATTTGTAAAAAAATTATTTATTTGTTCATTTGTTACATTAAAATTGCCAGGTATCTTTCTCCTTCCCTTCCTTTCCCTCACTAGAGATGGCATCATTTGACAAAAAGGTATATGTAGGCGGTAGCTAGGTGGCTCAGTGGATTGAAAGCCTGGCTTAGAGATGGGAGGTCCTGGGTTCAAATGTGAATTCAAACACTTCCCAGCTGTGTGACCCTGGGCAAGTCACTTAACCCTAATAGTCTATCCCTTCTCTCTCTTCTGCCTTGGAACCAATACACAATATTGATTCCAAGACAGAAAGTGAACGTTAAAAAAAACAACACATGTGTGTGTGTGTGTGTGTGTGTGTGTGTGTGTGTGTGTATCCTATAGTGCTAAGTCCATCATGGGTGTTTTCTAGATAACTTGTTGCCAGAGTGAGGTCCTTTTCTGAACTCTTCTGAATATATATATATATGTACATATATATATATTTATAACTATATCCTGCTCGTTTCTATTTATCAGTGCTTTCTCTGGAGGTAGATTTATACAAGTCATTCTAAAAATAATATTTCTGTGGCCATAGATAATGCTCTCTTGGTGCTGTTCATTTTGTTCTTCATAATTTCATGTAGTAAATGTACTTGTAAAGGAAGAAGTACTAAAAAAAAAAAACAAAAAAAAAACCCAACTTCTCCTGGGACTTGCCCCAAAAGATAAGAAATGAGGCAGACAGTAAATTCCATGAAAGTCTGAATAATATATTCTTTCACTGTTGCATCCTTCCCATACAGCCTAGTGGGAACTCTTTAAATGCTTGCTGATTTAATGAATGATTGTTAAGTAATTAACTTCCTGGACAGAACACATTGTCCACCTTTTTTGATTCTATAGTAAAATTAAAACAGTTCCAGAGCCGTCTGCAAGCTATATTTTCATTGAAAAAGAGTTCAGAAAAGGATCACACTCTGGCAACAAGTTATCTAGAAAACACCCATGATGGACTTAGCACTATAGGATTTACAGTCAAATTGAAGAAATAAAAACACATAGGAAGCAATACGCACGTGGCAGACAAACACCGAGTGCTAAATTATGAGGCATAAACCTTAAGTGTTGTAGTTCATAGAAAGGAGAAATTATTATGGGCTGAAAAAATTAGAAAATAGGTGGCACGGTGGGTAGAGCACCAAGCCTGGAGTTAGGAGGATCTGGATTCAAATTTGACCTCAGACACATCGCTCCAGGGGAAGTCACTTAACTCCATTTGCCTAATCCTTGCCCTTCTGTCTTAGAGTTGTTACTAAGACAGAAAGTAAGGGTTTAAAAAAAAAAAGTGGATTGCCCCCTCCTTTGGCTACCAGAATTCCTAAGCTTTCTTAATTTGGGAATCAAGTCTTCCACTAGGCTTTCCTCAATCTGCCTTGTTTGTGAATCTTCCCGAGCTTTCTTGTTTTCTTTAAAATATTTTGTTGATGATCTTTACTTTCTTTTTTTCCCTCCTGAATCATTATTCCTTCACCCATTGACTCCACCCATCTATTTCCACCAAAAAAAACCCTTTTTTAAAAACCCCTAAATAAAGACAAACAATAGATGAATTTCTTTCCTTTCAGCTTCTAGCCTCTTGGCATTGACTCAATGGCCTGGCTGTCCCAATATCAAGTTCCCTGTCTAGAGGGGAGGTGCTTTCTCAGAGGTGAATAAAATATCATTTTGAGCTTTTAGCTCCTTAGCTCTTGAAGCAAATTCCTTTCCAGAAGTATGGCAGGAAATGAGAAATTGAGCACCCTCTCCCTCACACATCAAGTTTCTCCCTCCTACTCCCTTGCTTTGCTGTTGCAACATGCCCAAGTTCCCAGCGGCTGTCTTTAGGGCAATCCTTAGCTCTGGAATGCTTTTGCAATCGTATGTGCCTGTTATGGATACTAGAAAAAAAGATAAAGAGAAGGGGTGGAAGTTCCTGGCTTCAGTGTAGTGGTGGCTTTATAGTAGTTTAAGGAGAGCTTTCTGGGATTCATCTAGGGCAGATATTCTCAAAGTGGTTCTTCTTTTTCAAAGGATTTTCAAGGTCAAAACTATTTCCATACTAATACTGATATTACTTGCCAATTAAAATACTCCCTTTTCCAACTATATATCTGTATGAGGCTGGATTTTCTTCACCCACTTTAATCAAGACAACATATAATAATAGATTGAATACAGAAAACAGATAGGAGAATCTAGCTTTCTCCTATTAAGCAAGATATTAAAGAGATTACCAGAAACATGTATAAAACAATGCTACTCCACTATTTTTTCTTGGAAAATACAATTATTTTTCATAAAAATGTACTAGTCATGTCTTTCCCGTCTCTCAAGATGGCGGATAAAAATACCCAGAAGGACCAAAAGGAAAAAAAGGTCAAAAAGGAAAAGAAGGAAAGGAAGAACAAAAAGGAAGATGTGGCTGAAAAGGTGGTGAAAAAGCCTCGAAAGCATTGCAGCCGGAACCCAGTTCTGGCTCGAGGGATTGGCAGGTACTCAAGGTCTGCCATGTATTCCCGGCGAGCTATGTACAAGAGGAAATATGCTGCACCAAAAACCAGAATTGAAAGGAAGAAGAAAGAGAAGGTGCCTGCTACTATCTCAAAACCAGTTGGTGGTGATAAAAATGGAGGAACCCGTGTGGTAAAGATTCGGAAAATGCCTAGGTATTATCCTACTGAGGATGTGCCTAGAAAGCTGCTAAGTCACGGGAAAAAGCCCTTCAGCCAGCATGTTAGGAGACTCCGGTCTAGCATTACCCCAGGAACAGTTCTGATCATGCTCACTGGCCGCCACAGGGGCAAGCGAGTGGTTTTCCTGAAGCAGTTGGCAAGTGGCTTGCTACTGGTCACAGGGCCTTTGACCATCAACCGTGTTCCTCTGCGAAGGACCCATCAGAAATTTGTCATTGCCACCTCTACCAAGGTTAACCTTTCTGGTGTAAAAATTCCAAATCATCTTACTGATGCTTACTTCAAGAAGAAGAGGCTGCGTAAACCTAAACACCAAGAAGGAGAGATTTTTGACACAGAAAAAGAGAAATATGAGATCACAGAGCAGCATAAGGCTGATCAGAAAGCCGTGGACTCTCAGATCCTGCCCAAGATCAAGAAAATTCCTCAGCTCCGGGGCTACCTGCGTTCTGTATTCTCTCTCTCCAATGGAGTTTTCCCTCACAAACTGGTGTTTTAAATGCCTTGCAAAGAACTCTTATTAAAATATTTGGAATAGCTAAAAAAAAAATGTACTAGTCATGTTAACATGTAATGGACTTATTGTTATTTTTAAATAAATAAATATTCTTAAAATGCATTAGTTTTAACTTTGAATAGGGTAAATATTGATAGATATAAATCCACATAAACAGAAGCTCTTTGAGTTCCTCAATAATTTCTAAGAGTGTAAAAGGGTCTTGAGATGAAAAATATATATATTAACTTTAGTATTTCCATTCCTGCAATTATTCAGCAGCATAGGATAGAAGATATATATCTCCTAAAGCTTTGGGGGTAGGAAGTGAGAGAAATAGGAAGAATGAAAATTTTTTATAAATGACTAAAAGACAGAGATGACATGCTTGTCAAATTAGTTAGGAAGGATAACAAACATTTGGGGTGACAAGATTTAGAAAGATTTCAACGTTAGGATATTAGTCTGAATTTAGTAATATTTAATAATTGATAAATGTAAAGTTCTACACTTGTGTACAAGGAGTCAATTTCATGAATCCAGGATGGGAGTTGGATGGTTCAATAGTTTATATAAAAAAAGATCTTGAGTCTTGAGTGGATTGCAAGATCAATATTAGTTATATGGTAGATAAAAAAATTATGCTATCCTGGAAGGCTTAGAGTCCAGGATTATGGAGTCCTGTTATACTTTGCTTAGTTGTACTCTATCTAGACTACTGTGCCCATTTTTGAGCATCATATTTTATAATGGCTTTGAGAAACTGGAAAAGTATGCAGAGAAAGACAACCGGAATGATAAAGTAGTTTAAGATTATGCCACTTACTATGGATGTGATCTTAAGCAAATTAACTTCAGCTTCCTTATCTAAAAAATGAGAGGTTTGAACTAGATGTTCTCTAAGGTCCTTTCCAGCTCTAAATCAATGATCCTTTGATCTCAGCCAACCAATGAGGATTAGTGGGAGAAAATGAGACTATTTAGCCTGGAGAAGACTTGAGAAGGAAGAGGAGAGGCCTACTGATAATTATCTTCAAATATTTGGAAAACTACAAAAGAAAGATAAGACATATTTAGCTTGGCCCCAGAAATCAGAGGTCAAAGTAAGGAAAAAAGCTGCAAAGATTGAAACTTGTGTAAAAGAAATTAGAAATATGCAAAAATGAAATTCATTGTCATAAGAGGTATGTAGAGAGAGGTGGACAGAGCAAAGAGTGGGTTTGGATCTAGTTAAAAAAAATTTTTAGGGTTCCATGCAAGGATTGAAAAGAGAAAAAGAAAGGAGGAAACTGGAGGATAGGAGAGAAGAGGAAAGGACTGGCTAAAAGACCTTTAAATAAGTTTTCTACTAATATGCAAGAACCCTCCAATATACCTTATCTTGTTCACAAAGAAAAAAGTGGAATTGGAAAATAAAATATTTATTCTCAAAGAAAATAAAAATCATATAATTTATTACATTATTACCATCTATACTTCAGTAAGTGCTTATAAAATGCAAACTCACAAAACATGACTTTTTAGATTTAAAATTAATTATTTTCAAAATACTATTATTTTCACTAGAAGAGTTAAAATTTTTTAAAATAATTTTGACACGATTGAGAAAATATAGTTGGGAATATTTTAAATAAATTAAAATTTTGGTAAGATATATAGTATACAGTTGGTAAAAATATTGGTATTTATATTTTGTTAAAGATAAACATAAAATATATATTTAATTTTTTGTAATTAAAAAATAAAAAAAATTATGTGCTTTATCATTATAAAGTAAAATTATACACCAAATTGCAACTTTATTCACAAAAAGCTACATCTTAAAAACAATTGATTGGGAAAGTAAAGACTGCACAACAAAATAAGTCTACACTGTCATATAGTGAAAGCAAAGAAACTGAAGTTCCTGTGCCCTAGAAAATAATTCACATATGCTTTATTCACAAGACAAATTTGCAAGCCATTATTCAGAAATATATGTACACTGAACACGAAATATATGTGTATAATTAAGAATTACATGAAATATATTTTGTTTTAAAAATGTAATTAGTTGCTCTATGGTTCATTGGTTGATAATGACAGAGTTTTGTATGTCATTATCTTTTTCTGTAAAATTTACTGTTTTGCAATTTATGTTAAAAATTAACTAAAAAGGGGTACCTAAGTGGCTGACCTCAGATACTTCCTAGTTGTGTGAACATGGGCAAGTCACTTAACCCCAATTGCCTAGCCCTTAGCATTCTTCTGCCTTGGAACCAATACACTGGAACATTTGATTCTAAGACAGAAGGTAAGGTTTTTATAAAAAAGAACTAAAAAGACAAAACTATATGTAGCAAAATGGGATCCAGACCACTTTTGGACTTTTAGGACCTGGAAACTTTTTTTAGTTTTAATTTACTTTTTTTTTTTCAATCAATGGAAATCCACCTTTTCTCCTTTCTCCATCCCATTCTTTTACTGCCAAATAAGAAAGTAAAGCTAAATAAATCCCTGAATTGGCCATCCCCTCCAAAATCTTTCAATTTGCACTCAGAGTCCATCTCCTTTCTGCCAGGAGTAGGTAGCATATTTCAGTACTCAGAAATTGTGATTGGTCACTGAATTGATCAAAGTCTTGAGTCTTTAAAGATATTTGACTTTATAATAACATTGTTACCGCATATTTACTTTAGTTCTGCTCACTTCATCTGTATTAGTTCTTACAAGACTTCCTCCATTTCTCTGAAACCATCCCTTTCATCATGCCTTATGGCACAATAGTATTCCATTACTTGTACATACATGCCCCATTGATGGACATCCTCTCAAATCTTTGCCATCATTTTGCTATAAATATTTTTGAACACATGAAAAAATTGGTAACAAATGTATATTTTCCATTCTCCTTGCCAAGCCTTGGTTGGAGTAGATAGTCTCAAAAGTCTTTTTTATTTTTTTAAACTCTTACCTTCCATCTTAGAACCAATACAGAAGAATGGTAAGGGCTAAGCAATGACTTGCCCAAGTCACACAACTAGGAAGTGTCTGAGGTCAGATTTGAACCAAGGACCTTGCATCTCTAGATCTGACTCTCAATCCACTGAGCCACTTAGTTGCCCCCTCAAAAGTCTTGAGATTCTGTAGAAATTAGGGAATCTCCTCTTCTCCTTTATAGAGTCCAGATTGTGGAGGCAGTCAATTTTCCTTCTAGTATTTTATTATTTTAAAATTTTAATAATAAATTTCCAAATAAATTTCTCAAAGTTATATGAGCCAAATTATCTCCCCCCCTTTCTTCCCTTCCCTCCTCCCAGAGCTGGCAAGCAATTCAATCTGGGTTATACATGGTTTTTATTTTATTTTTAAATTTTAATAACATCTAATATTTTAAAGGTGTGAGGCCCATGCCTCTTGCTTTAGAAGCTTCCTCCTCCACCTCCTCAGATTTCATTACTTCCTAGTCTTCAATCAAATCTATAATGATGGAATGTCTCCTGGCGGTGCATATTCACTTAGGGGTCATGGTAGCCATGGATCCTTGCCTAAATATTTCTTTTGTCTAGGGTTAGAGAATAGGAAAATGGACTGACAACATTAATAGATGGTGCAACTTTCTGGAAAGAGCAATGGTCTTACTGTTTGGAAATTTGGATTCCAGACTCTTAATATTTCTCTAGGCACTGGTTGGTTCCATCCATAAAATGAGGGAGCTGTAAGCAGACAATTCCGATGGCTTTTAGCTCTGTTCAATTTTCCTATTTGACAGAGGTGAGTGTTTTCAGACCAACTCTACAGATATCCTCTAATGAAAATTCTCTAATCTTCTAACACCTTTTCGATTTTCATTATCATCAGATTATAGTTTTGAGGACCCACTTGAATATGGCACTGTTAGGAGCTGCCAACTCTAATACTTCAATATCTTAGTTCTGTAATAATTCTACAGGTTAATCAGGTTTCACAAACCACAGAAAGAAACATTAAAAGATCTTAAATAGGATTAAGAAATTGGATTGCAATAATAGTCTTTTCCCCTCATTCCTATCTTCCCCCAAACTGTTATGGTTATAATTATCAACTAATTTTTCCAAGTTATAATGCAAGTTTACTTTTAGTTCACATTTTAATATTCTCATCTCACCTAGGATTCAGGCCAGGAGTTTAATAATTAAAAGAACTGACTTTGGGTTATGGGCATTTCTTCATTGGTACTCCAAAGCATTGAAGAGCTGAGTTAATATTTATTCTAGAAACTTGAAGTATGAATCATTTCCTAAACTCCCCAACCTTGAATCATTTCTTTAAAGAATGTTGGCTCAGTTCTGCCATAAAGGGAAGGGAAGCAGAGTTGGATGTCCTACTTATCTGTAAGAGCAAAAAGCTATTAAAATGCCCAACTGAGCACCTTAAGTCATTGGCTTTCAAACTGGATGCCACGGACCAGAAACCAGGAACTGATGGAAAGTCACTTCTACTGCTCCTTAGCCAAAAGAGTTGGATGTGGAAAATAGGCAAGAATAATAATATTAGTTGATAATTTTATACATAAACATATCAGGGCAGCAGATGGTGTCATGGATAGAAGTATGTTGGACCTGGAGTCAGGAAGACCCAAGTTCAAATTCAATCTCAGACACTCTTAGCTATGTGACCTTAGGCAAGTCCCTTAACCCTGCTTGCCTCAGTTTCCACATCTACAAAAGGAACTGGAGAAGGACATAGCAAACAACTCCAGTATCTTTCCTAAGAAAACTCCAAATGGAGTCACAAATAATTGATCATGACTTAAAAATGAATGAACAACAATAAAATACACATATATATTTCTATATGTATGTATATAGTGATTTATAACACTTTTACAAAGTACTTTTTCCTCTGCAGCTCATTTTACTCTTCAGAACAGCCCTATGAGGAAGGCACTGTAAATATTTTCATTTTCCCAATTTTACAGAGGAAGAAATTTAAGTAAAAGGATTAAATGACTTGTTCAAGATAAACAGCAGGTAAAATATTATGGGATGATCATATGTGATTAATTCTGCTACCAAAAGCAGTGCAATGATCCAGGACAATTTTGAGGGACTTATGAGAAAGAAAGCTATCCACATCTGGAGAAAGAACTGTGGGAGCAGAAACGTAGAAGAAAAACATATGATTTATCACTTGTTCATATGGATGTAGGGTTTGGGGTTTTGGTTTTAAAAGATGACTCTACTACAAAAATGAATAATATGGAAATAGGATTTGAGTGATAATATATGCATAAGCCAGTGAAATTGCTTGTCCACTCTGAGAAGGGAAGGGAAGAGAGAAGGAAGACAACAAGAATCATGTAGCCATGGAAAAATTTTTTAAAAAGCAAAACAAACAAACAAATCAATTGCAGATAAGTGGTGAAATCAGGATTCAAACCCAGGTTTTCTAACCAAAGCCATTAGTTTTTTCACTTCATTGTAGGCTGAGTCATAGAGGGAAGAACTGAAACAGATAGGACTGCCCAATGGAAAAGGAATATGCAGGAATTTTGTATCAATTGTTCCCTCTCCTCCCCCAAAGCTAGGTGGCACATAAAAATACAATTATATATGGAAGAAGTAGGGACTTCCAGATAGAGGTTATGCCAGAAATAAGGCCCAAAGTCCCAATGTCACCACAACTCTTTCTAATAGTCTTTAATACAAAAATATTTAAGAATTATTTCCCAGGGTATTAACTAATATAATTAGGAGACAGCTTAGTTTAGGGAAAAGCACATTGGACTTGGATCCAGGATATTTTGATTCAAATCTTTTTTTTTAATTTTTATTTAATTGATTAATTAAGAAAAATTTTCCATGGTTACATGATTCATGTTCTTTCCCTCCCCTCCTCCCACTCCCCTCCTATAGCCAACATGCAATTCTAGTGGGTTTTACATGTGCCATTGATCAAAACCTATTTCCATATTATTGCTAGTTGCACTGGGGTGATCTACATCTCCAGTCATATCCCCATTGATCCATGTGATCAAGCACTTGTTCTTCTTCTGCGTTTCTGCTCCCACAGTTCTTTCTCTGGATGTAGATAGAGTTCTTTCTCATAAGTCCCACAGAGTTGTCCTGGATCATTGCATTGCTGCTGGTAGAGAAGTACATTACATTTGATTTTACAACAGTGTATCCATCTCTGTGTATAAGGTTCTCTTGGCTCTGCTCCTTTCACTCTGCATCAATTCCTGGAGGTCATTCCAGTTCACATGGAATTCCTCCAGTTCAATATTCCTTTTAGCACAATAGTATTCCATCACCAACAAATACCATAATTTGTTTAGACATTCCCCAATTGAAGGGCATTAGGTTCAAATCTTGCCTTAGACAGGTATTAGCTATGTGATTCATTTAAGATTTCAGCCTCGGTTTCCTCATTTGTAAAAATGAGAATAATACTAGCACCTTCTTCATAGGGTTGTTAAGAGGATTAAATGAGGTAACACACATTAGCTACCTTCAGGGATTTTTTTGAGGAAAGTACTTGGAAATCTTCAATTATGTATCTATGTCAGATAGAATTCTGGGGGGATTGGAGGTGGAGATGGTGTGACCTAGTGGATAGAATGTTGGGCTTGAATTCAGGAAATCTTGATTCAGCTACCACTTCTGGCACTTGCCCTATAACGTGAACAAATCACTTAATCCCTCTAAGCTTTGAATTCCTTATCTGTACAAAAAAGTACCTCATGTGGATATTCTCCTTCTCTCTCTATTATTTATATAAACATTAGTTATTAATATATCAGATAATTTTTAAAATTTTCATAGTAACCTCCTTTAAAGGAATGCAAAACACTACTTACAATTTTTGTTAGAGGCAGCAGATAAACATCTCCCCAACTCTATTTTGGGCCACTCTTTCCATTTTTTCTCATTGTCTTACCATGATGTGATCCCTCTTTGGGGCTACCCTGTGCAGATGTTTTAAAAGAGAAGCTTCAACAAATTGGGGAATGGTTGAACAAGTTGGGGTATATGGTTGTAATGGAAAACTATTGTGCCATAAGATGAACAGGATGAATTCAGAAAAAAATGGAAAGCCTTAGATGAGTGCATACAAACAGCAGTGAACAGAACTAGGAGAACAATGTATACAATAACAGAAATATCATATGATGATCAAGTGTGAAGGAGTAAACCATTATCAGGAAAGCAAGTTTCCAAAAGATTCACAAGGGACCCATGTTGAAAAATGCTCTCCACAGCCAAAGAAGGAATTGTTCGGCAACTGATGGCAGATCAAAGCACGCCATCTGCCTCTTTATTTCCTTCATAAGTTTTTTTATTGTACATATCTGTGTCTTCTTTCATGGCATGAGCAATATGGAAATACGAATTTCAGGAAAACACTGGTATAATCTATATCAGACTATGGGAGAAAATCTGAATCTTAAAATTCAGAAAACAGCTGTCAACAATTGTTTCTCTATGGAATAAAAAAAGTAAAAAAAAAAAAAGAGAGAGAGAAGTTTAATATGATCCTAGAGCCCCCATGTCCACTCAAGGAGCTTTAAAATACTGAAAAGTTTGGACGATGAAAATAAATTCTTTCTTCTTAGGTGGTGAAAATGTGGACATCTTTGTTTTTTTAAAAGAAGACTGAATTGTAGTGAGTAATGCGGTGGAAAAAACACTATTAACAGGAATGGTCCCTATTTTCTGCAGATTCACACTAAGCAAAATGGTGAATTGTATCAAGCCTAGAAGACATAGAAGTCTTGTTTAATTCAGTTCAACATATCTTTATCAAGTTCTTAATACGGCACTGAACTGTGATAGGCTCTGTACAGGACATAAGAGAAATGTGAGTCCTGCTTTCAAGAAATATATAGTTGGCTCAGTGGAATGAGATGGGAGCCAAGAGATAGGAGGTCCTAGGTTCCAATCTGACCTTGGACACTTCCTAGATGTGTTACTCGGGGAAAGTCACTTAGCCCTGTTTGCCTCACTTTCCTCATTTGCAAAATGGACTGGAAAAGGAAGCAGCAGACCATTCCAATATCATTGCTATCAAAACCCCTCTGATCCCTCTCCCATCTACTGAGGAGGCAAGTCAAATGATATCAGTTAGTACATGGGAAATCATGCAAAATATATTGTCAGTAAAGTTTTTAAAGTTCTAGTAGTATTTTAGGAAATGATTTACAGTCTTTGGAGTACTAAGTGCTATAATCTATAATGATAATTCTTCTTGTATCATGAGTTCCAGACATCAAGTGATACAATGAATAGAGTCCTGTGCCTGGAGTCAGGAAGACCTGAGTTCAAATCCATCTGGGATGCTTAATAGCTATGTGATCCTGGACAAATCATTCAACCTCTTCTTGTTTCAATTTCTTCAATTGGAAAATGAGGATAATAATATTCTTAGCTTAATTTTATTTTTTTCTCCCACATATGTAAAAAAGTTTCCAACATTTTTCAAAGAGTATTGAGCCTCAAATTCTCTTCCTTCTCTTCCTCTCTCCTAAACCCCCACTGCCCTTGAGGTGGTAAGCAATCTCATATAGATTTTACAAGTATAATCATGTAAAACATTTTCCCATAGTAATCTTTTTGTGGAAGGAACCTCAAATAGAAAAAAAAATTAAGAAAGTGAAAAAAGTTTGCTTTGGTCTGGATTCAGATTCAGTTTTTTTTCTCTGGAAGAGGAAGGCATTTTTTATCCCGAGTTCTTTGGGATAGTTTTGGATCACTGTAATGATGAGGACAGCTGTTATTCATTTATGTTCATTGTGCAGTATTCTTGTCACTATTGAAGTGGGTAAATAAGCACAAATACACACACACAGGAGTTCTTTTGGGGGGAAAGGGATGAAGGAAGAAATGAAGGGTAAAGATGTATAACTATCTTAAACAAATACAAAAGGGCTTCTGTGACAATGTGAGTGAGTGGCAGTTGGAATCCAAGTGCCACTTGGACTAAATCAACCAGGGATATCTTACTTCTACAGGGAAAGACACAAGAGGAATAAAAAACACTTTTTAATAATGACTTCAAAGGGTAAGGCCAGTAGAGAAAGGTCACCCCAACCTAGTTCTCTAAGGACAAACTCAGGAACTGGGAGTTGGGCCAGGATCTACACTATTTTAACCCAAATGACTTAACTAAACTAAAGTCTAAACTAAACTAAATCTCTAAGTAGAATAAGAGAGGGCTGGAGAGGTGAGATTCTCACTACACTTGTCCATGGTGCTCTAAGATGTCACAGATGTCACAGGAAACCAGGATCAAGTTTTTTCCACAGCCAGTTAATCCTCAAAAAGCCCTAAGGAGTAAGGTAGTTAAATCTGTTGTTCAACAACAGATATCCAAGACTTTCTCTACCTAGGCCACGATAGTTGATTCAAGTATCTTCTTCTCAGTGATATCCCACTCTGTCAGCTCCTTGAATATATGGCAAAGCTGGACACACAGCCAAAATCTCCTTCCTTCAGCTTGGCCAAACCATATCCTCCCTTCAAGCTCTGGCTTTGTTCCATTATGGAATGTCCATGAAGTCCAAAATTTCTTCAAGCTGTCACCTATCCTCTTCCTCATAACACTATTTACAGGGTTCTCCTGGTTCAGCTTATTTCACTCTGCTTCAGTTCATGTAAGTCTTTCCAGGTTTTTCTGAGTTCTTCCTTCTTGTCATTTCTTGCAGCACAATAGTATTCCATTATGATCATATACTATAACTTACACAGCCATTCTCCAATTGATGGGTATCCCCTAACTTTCCAAATCTTTGGTCTCTTAAAAAGAAGTGCTTTAAATATTTTCATGCATATAGGTTCTCCACCCCCCCTCCTTTTTAAAATCTCTTTGGGATACAAACCTAATAATGGTACTGCTGGGTCAAAGGATATGTACTGTTTTATTTCCCTTTGGCATAGGTCCAAATTGCTCTCCTGAAAGATTAAAAGGGTCCACGATTACAAAATGGGGATAATAATAGTACCTACATTATTGGATTGTTTTGAAGATAAAATAAAATATAATTTGTAAAATGTATTTATCTTTTACCTTTATTTATTTATTTATTTTAGAATATTTTTCTATGGTTACATGATTCATGTTCTTTCCCTTCCCTCTTCTCTCCCCACTCCCGTAGCCAACGAGCAATTCCACTGGGTTTGTAAAATGTATTTAACACAATGCCTTACACATAGTAGAGACAATAGTCCCTTCCCTTCCCTACTTCCCATTTTATGAAACTGGCTTGTGATTTGGGGCATCTTTTGATTCCATTATTTAGAAGTATAAAATATCATAGCCCTTGAGAACAAAGTTATTGCTTCCTTCTTTAAAACTAAACATAGGTTTTAGCTTAATACATTTAGTAAATGTTTGAATTGGATATTGAAATAACTGCTCTTCCAGGAATGGACTTCACACACTGAAGTACTCAGATTCCCGCTTAACTACTTAAGGACATTGCCTCCATACTGGAGGAAGCAGAGGTTTTGCACACAACTTCTGTAATCTGATGCTAGGAAGGGATTTTTATGGGACAACTCTTTGGAAATACTGTGTCGCTGGACTAACTCTTTGGTGATAAAGAATAGAAGATAATGGACCACTGAACCAAATGTGTGACCAGTATCTGACATTTTGTAACAACAAATGTGAAATTCCATTTACCTGGTTTAAGGACATGAATGGAATTCAAGGATAGCACCTTCTGAGTGCTTGCTCCATCAATTGGCGGTTTCTCAAAACCCCAAAAGTTTTTAATGCCTTTGTACAAATTCTGATATTACAATGAAATGTCTAAATTTTAAGTGTTGCATATGCTCTGAGGCTACTGTCCCAAGCTCATTCACATTGGAAGTGCTCAGAGGGTAGCTTCTACATTTCCCTCTCAAGGTTCTAGGGGTCACATAGAAAAGTTGGGGTTTCCTTCTGATACTATGGGTCCTGGGACCCCATCAATGTCCTCCCCATCTAAGATTATCGGTTGATATCAATTAGTCATCTAGACTTAATTAACTTTCAGAGAGTAGTATTTACAAGGTCAAGCAAGAACTGTTTCTTTGAAAAAGTCTGACAGATGGATACACTGTGGTACAATTGAATGTAATGGAATCTCTATTAGCAACAATGCAATCATCGTTCCAGGACAATTCTGAGGGATTTATGAGAAAGAACTCTATCCATATTCAGAGAAAGAACTGTGGGAGCAGAAACACAGAAGAAAAACAACTGCTTGAACACATGGGTTGATGGGGATATAATTGGGGATGTAGACTCTAAACGATCACCCTAGTGCAAATATCAATAATCTGGAAATAGGTCTTGATCAATGACACATGTAAAACCCAGTGGAATTGCATGTTGGCTATAAGAGGTGGGTGGGAGGAGGGGAGGGAAAGTACATGAATCATGTAACCATGGAAAAATATTCTAAATTAATTAAATAACAATTTTCAACTAAAAAAAAAAAAAGGAAAAGTCTCTGACATATTCACCTTCAAGTAAATATAGAATCCAAGAGAAAATGAACTGAAGTTTGGAGCACAATATAGTGAAGGGTTCTTTGTAAATAGAAGCCATTTTCTCTTCTTCATGGGATGCTCATAAGATACTTCAGGCATAAGATAGCTTTTCTGCAAAGCTCCTTATAATCTTGAAATGGTTTTTCTTTAGTGTGCCTAGTATGTGCTTCGCTCCCAATGCAGACACTGGACCAGCTTCCACTATCCTTGGGACGCTGCTAGGATGCTAATAAAGAACCAAAAAAGACTCATCCTCTGGTCAAGGGAGTGAGAGGAGAGAGAGAAGACTGAAACCAAAGCTGAGGTTGGGTCTCTTTTTCCTCATAAGCAATTCTTTCTTGGGGTCTGGCTAGAAGGCTTCCATCCTGGGTTGCTAAACATTCAAACCCCAAATTCCATATAAGCTAGCTGGTTTTATTCATGCTTAGAGGGGTTACCAAAGAAGTCCCTCAACCAACAGGAACAAATTTCCTATTATACGGAGATGAAATTTCTTTGATTGTTCACACACCCCTAGCTAGTTCTCACCTCTGATTCATTCAAATAAATTATGTTCTTATCTGATAAATGTATTTATGCTATCAAAGGTAGGGGCTGACTCAACTGACACTCCACCCCACCAACAATCACACTATTGGAAATTACCTCAGAGTATAACAACTGGTCATTCAGTTTTTGCTTGGAGACCTTCAGTAAAAGGAAGCTCATTCTCTCCCAAGGCAGCCCATTTTTGTACTGTTCTAATTGTGAGGAAGTTTTTTCTTGACAGGATACTAGCAGTGTATAGCCTCTGGCAGGTACGAAATCCCGCCCCCTCAACCCCCACCTCCCCCATTCCTGTTAAATTTACTATAAACCTGAATTTACTTCTTTGCAATTTCCTCCCAAAGCTCCTGCTAAACTTGAATTTACTTCTTTGCAATTTCCTCCCAATGCTCCTATTTAGTTCTGTTCTCTGGGAGCCAAGCGGAATAAAGTCTAATCCCTTTTCTGCATGACAGCCCTTCAAATATTTGAAATTGCTGTCTTGTTCCTCCAAGTCTTCTTGTCTCCTAGGTACATATTTTTAGCTTCTTCAACTGATCTTCACATGTCATGGTCTTGAGGACCTCCATTCAGCCTGATCACCTTCCTCTGAACATTGTGGTGCCTCCCAAAATGTGGTGACTGGCAATCAACACAACATTCCCTCTATCATAACTGAATTAGGTCCCTCTGACAATAAAATCCCAGTTCCACTCCCCATCGTTGTCTTTTAGAGTGAGCATTTATACCATTTATAACTTTAATAAAGTAAATTCAACCTTCCGACCCCCTGATTTTGTAGACAGTCTATGTTGTTGTCTCTATCTCTAAGGCCATACCCAAACTTAGCCAAATGAATTAAAATGCAATCCAGTCTCGAGTAAGGGGTTTTTTTGTTTTTTTTTTTTTTAAGGTAACTAAAAAGTATAATCTTTTGTGGATGGGGTTGTTACTGACATGCTACTATCTGAATGATGATGGCAGATGAAGTTCTCTACTCACTGAAATATATCTATTTTTTGACTTGCCTTAGAGTCTCCAACCAACTAGATATTGTATATCCCCCAATTTTGGAGATTAAAAAAAAAGGCTTGTGATGTAAATACCCTTTCTTGGTGCTGAAAAGCCTAAAATGAAACTAATATCGATGATTTTTCATTTAATTGTCAGTGAGATAGAGACTGTCTAGTCCAATCTTTTTATTTCCTAGGTGAAGAAATTGAGGCACAATGAAGTTCAGGAATTGGTTCCCATTAGAATTGCTTCTGGGTCCTCCAACATTACAAGAATTTTTTTAGTCATGAATATAACACCATCTTTTGCTTTTAAGTTTCCTGAAACAACACTTTGACCCTTATGTAAAAGTGACTACTTTGTTCTCTACTACCTAAAAGCCAGGTATAGTACATTCCACCCATTCCCCAGGGTTCCATAGTATTTTTTATGTTTGGGAGTGTAGTCTTTGTCTTTGGATTGATCTCCCACAAACTGTTGCTATTGTGTTGTTCAGTTATTTTAGTTGTGTCTCACTCTTCGTGACCCCATTTGGGGTTTTCTTGGCAAAGATACTGGAGTGGTTTGCCATTTCTTTCTCTAGCTCATTTTATATACAAGGAAACCAAGGCAAATGGAGTGAAGTGACTTGCCCAGGGTCACACAGTTAGTAAGTATATAAGACCAAATTTGAATCCAGTAAGATGAGTCTCCCTGACTCCAGGCCAGGTGCTCTATCCACTGCAGCATCTAGCTGTCCTTCTTCCCAATTATGTTCCCCAGAATGTAGAGATCCAAACATCCCTGTATTATTTAGCTACTTAACAATTGAATTAATTTTTTGTTTTTGTTTTTTACAAAGGAGTATCTACTTCAAAGGTATAGTAAGAACATACACGTATTCTCCTTAGCGTATGAGGGGCATAACTCCTTTATACCTCTTAAGTCTCTGAAAAGTTTAGGGAGATCAGGGTCACAATTTAGCTTAGTTACTGTAGAGTATTGGCTCAATCAAGTATCACGTTCTAAATCTCTCCATTCCCCAGTTCCAGCGTGTGTCCTGGAACCCTGCATTCAAGGGTTTCTGACTACTCTGATGGTCACATCTGGCTCCAAGGTCACCCGTGGCTCAAGCTCTCCAGTCAAAAGCTCTATTTACTACACCTAGAATCAAAAGGACAAATGAAACAGACCAAAACTCCAAATATTTTTTTGAGACCGTGGAGGGCGAGGAGAAGGTAGGTGGCTCTTCCCTTCCCCCTGAAAGCTGAGAGAGAGAGAGAGAGAGAGAGAGAGAGAGAGAGAGAGAGAGAGAGAGAGAGAGAGAGAAGTGGAGAGAGAGGGGGAGAGAGAGAGAGGTGTAGAGAGAGAAAGAAAGAGACAGAGACAGAGACAGAGATAGAGACAGAGACATGGAGAGAGAACTACGCCTATATGACAGTTTCTAAAATGCAGTGAGTATTGTTTATGCATCCAAAAGAAAGAGGATGCTCTCACCCATGTGGTTTGTTTGTTTGTTTCATCTATATGGTTTTGAAACACAAGGTATTTTCTCCCAGAAAGAGATCTCTGGGGTCTTCTATGAGGGTCGCTCCATCTTAGGTGATCTGACTATCCAACAAAACTCACTTAAAAATTTTTTATAACAATGCAATGATTCAGGACAATGCTGAGGGACCTATAAGAAAGAACGCTATTCACATTCAGAGGAAGAACTGTGGGAGTAGAAAAACAGAAGAAAAACAACTGCCTGTTCACATGGGAGGATGGGGATATAATTAGGGATATTGACTCAAAATGAGCACCCTAGCACAAATATCAGATCTTGATCAATGACACATGTAAAACCCAGTGGAATTGTGCATCGGCTATGGGAGGGGGTGGGAGGAGGGGAGGGATAGAACATGAATCCTACAACCATGGAAAAATGTTCTAAATTAATTAATAAAATAAAGATCTTAAAAAATTTTTTTTATAGTTCAGTAGTGGACAATTATATGAGCTTACGTTGTATGGGGTCTTTGGTTATTGTTTTGAGTAGAGCAACTATATCTATATTTTCTTTTAGCCATTCCTGGCAAACTATGAGCAAGTCACTCTCTGGGTCTCAGGTTGTTCACTGAAGTTCCCAAAGAATAGATAATGAAACATACCTTTTTCTTTATGGCAAAGAGATGAGGGACAACTAAGAAAAAATCTTGTATACATTGTCAGATGGCATCTATATTACATGTTTTTAATGAGTTGTTTTGTTTATTTGCATGGAAGGACTCAATCTAGAGGGGATATTAAGTGATGTAAAGATGTAAAAAAAATGAACAAAAATGTGTTTGTTAAAGTAAAATAGAATTAGGAGGCTGGCAAAATGATCTCTAAAATTCCTTCCAGTCTCAAGTTCTAAGACTCACAGAATCTAAGAGTAAGAAGAGGTTTTATCATCCGTTTAATTTTAGGTCATTTTACCTGATTTCCTAGCATGTTGCAATTTGAGGTAAATAGTTTAAATCCTTCATTCATTCATGTAATAAGATCAGAAACTGAGTGCAGTACTACTAATTCTAGAACTAAAATATTAGTATACTTTAAAAAATTTATTTGAAGTGGGAATTTAACCTTCAGTAAAAGTAAATCTTCCCTTCCCTGTATAGACAAATCTACCCAAATTCTGGGGGAAAGTCTTATTCCTCTGCAGAAAGTTGTAGACAAAGAAGATACATCTCATCATATGTGTTGGTTATATCCTAATATGGGTATAGGGACAGAGTACTTTTAATATGTGAAATCTATCATTGGAATAGCAGTTTGTTGACATCTAATTTTAAAAAAAGTTCTTAACCAGCCCTCCCCCAACTGAATGGGGACAGTATGACCTCATTGTCCAGCAAAGTCCTTGTACAAGTATGTGAATAAACTCCCAACTATGACTTTCATTTTGAATCAAGTTTTTTGCCAAGGATGTTTTAATCATGTCCATGAGATAGAAGTAGCACTAAGTGTGACATGAGAAAATAAAAAATTGCCCTCAGTCTCGTGTGACTTTATACTACTTCTGTAGCTTTACAGTGACAAGGAAGAAGGTTAGGAATCATACAGTTCTTAATCTATAAAGTCATATGGCTTTTGGTCATTTTAAGATTTAATCTTTGTCCAGTGATCAAAAAAATGAGCATACTACCAGATTAACAGAACTGTGTCCAATCTTTCATTCTCACTATAAATGAAACTAGAAAAAATGGAAGACTGGCTAACAGATTTTCTTTTCCATTGGTGATTTCACCCTATTTTGCTAATGATTGGAAAGAGTGATGGATTTAGAGACAGGATCATAGGACCATAGATTTAATAGCTTGAAGCAAACTTAAAGGTTGTATAGTTCAAATCCTTCATTTTACAGATGAGAAAACTGGGGCCTGATTGTCACTTATTGCCTATGTGATATTAGTCATGAAGTTAATTTCCTCTTCTTTAAAATGAGGGGGTTGAACTAGATGACCTTAAAATCCTTTCCAGCTCCATATTTATGATTTTATGATCTCAATTTTTTAGCCAGATCATATTTCCCCCTCATTTTTCTCTTCTACATCAGTAATAATGAGATATTTATCATATTTAAAACTTGCAAAGTACCTTACATACTTAAATAGTTTGATTTTTATGAAATTAATTTTTGCAATTAAGAAGCATTTATTTTTCTCTCTCTCATCTCATTTTCTTCTCCTTACTCCACCCTGAAAAAGAAAAAAAAACCCTTCTAACAGATAAGCACACTCAAGAAAAACTAATTCCCATAATGACCCTGTCCAAAAATGTATGTCACTCTGCATATTCATCTATCATCTATCTTATAGGAGGTATGTATTATTCTTCATCATTGGTCCCTTGGAATCATGCTTGATTGTTGTAGTGATCAGAGTTTTAAAGTCATTCAAAATTGCTTATTTTTAAAAGATGTATAAATTGCTCTCCTGAATTTGTTCATTTCCCTCTATATTAGTTTATACAAGACTTCCTAGGTTTCGATTCATTTCATTTTTAGAACAACCCTCTGAGGTGAGTCCTACAAATATTTTTATCCCCATTTTACAGATAAGGAAACTTAAGTTCATAATTTAAGTGTCCATGATCATATACTTGACAAGAGTCAGATATAAGATCTTTCCTAAATGAGTAATCTATCTCCTTATGCTGCAAATGCATTAGGGATGTGAACTATATCTAACATTAGCATTTCTCATTCTTGCGTGGGAAAATTTGCAAATGTGAAACCAAGGAAATTCCCAATTGTCACTTAACTTGTATAGACACTAGGGTTTTTTTTTTTTTTGTTACATCTTTTCTTTTATTCTGCTCTTTTTTTTTCAATGTTTCTGGTGTTACATCTTGAAATATTGTGATATGCTTGTGTTGACAACGTAAGAGTCCTCTGTTCCTTTTAGTATTTCATCTATGAATGAATTAAAAAGCAAAGGTCTATTTCTCTCTACTGTGCTAGGTAGTAGAACTACAAATACAAAAGTGAAACAGTTCCTTTCTCTAAGGATCTTACATTCTAATAGGAGGAGAAAACATATATAGTTAATACTAATGTATTGGGAATTTTTCATTTTTTTCCTTTTATTCCACCTGCAACTTTTGGTTAACTGAAAGCCTTTCTTCTGTTAATATTAACCTCACCTGACCAAAACTTGTCTCATGGGATGTGAAAATTTACTTTAGGCCTTAAACATTCATTAGATAGGAAGCCAGAGGAAGAATTTCAACTGTCCCTGACTCTTTGGTGACATGCAAATTTGCCTCTTTCATTAGTTTATTTTTGAACCCTCTGAATGTAGTTTAGTCTGTAATCTGACTTAGTTAACCTATAGAGTTTGTTTGGCAAGGTTTATGACTGAAATTATGACTCTTTTTAACTAAATATTTTTTCACTTTTATGACACCAAAGGAAGATATGAATTTATGAAATTATGACTAAATGTTTTCAATTTTTATGACACTAAAGGAAGTTATGGTATTATGAATTTTCCTTTTCTTTAATTTTTACGTCTAAAGAGGAATATACAAGATTACAATATATAAAAGAAGTATTTCTCTGGCAGACTGATTAGAATCCTAATGGTTATTTAAGTTTTCTCTGAGGCCTGAACCTATGCTTGAGCATAATAATAAAACAGGTTTAAAATTTTTTTTAATTTTAATTAATTAATTTAAAAAATTAATATTTAAAAATACCATATTAATAGATTTCTAATATTGCTCTGTAACACATTATTTTTTAATTCTTTTCCTCATTCCTTTGTCCTGACAATCATAGAATACTCTCACATTCCTTGTGCCAAAGCATCTTCTAAAATTGGAATAATTAAGATTGAGAATCTAAGAGGCCTAGAGACTGGAGGTCCTAGGTTCAAGTCCGGCCTCGGACACTTCCAGCTGTGTGACCTTGGGCAAGTCACTTGACCCCTATCGCCCACCCTTACCACTCCTGGGCTAAGGACGGTCCCTAGCCCAGATGAAAAAGGAGGAGGGTTGGGCATGGGGCTAGCAACCCCACCCTGTAAAAACTACATCTGCTAAAGAAACTGCAACCTAAAGTAGGGGCAGTTGGGCTAGCTCAGTGGATTGAGAGCCAGGCCTAGAGACGAAAGGTCCTAGGTTCAAGTCCGGGCTCAGACACTTCCCAGCTGGGTGACCCTGAGCGACCCATTGCCTACTGGTTGTGGCCCTATGCTCCTAGAATGGAGTCCCAGGATAAAAAAAAAAATTTTTTTAAACTTTGTCTTAGAATCAATAAATATCAATAATGAATACTGATTTCAAGGCAGAAGAGCAGACAGGGTTAGGCAATTGAGGTTTAGTGACTTGCCTAGAGTCACCCAGCTAAGAAGTGTCTAAGACTCAATTTGAACCCAGGATCTCCCATCTCTAGGTCTGGAACTCTATTGAGTCACCTTGCTGTTGCCAAATCTGGTTTTTTATCTCTATAATTTTTGCATTGTTACACTGCATTGTAAATATCTATATATGGTATCAGTTACCTGCCACATGAATGCAGAGAGAAGATATTTTCCCATAACATTAAAGAAGAGAATTTTGGTCTAGGAAGGACCACAAGAATGGAATTAGCAATTGGTCATCACATCCTTTCTGGAAGCATTGATGGCATTAATTTAATGTCCTCCCATAGAGTAAGAGCTTGAAAACTCTGGAGAACTGGGGAGGCAGGGGTAAGGAGTAAGATCACACATGACAGTAGGGCAGATGACTAAACACCTGAGGCAGACATAGAAAGCATATGGCGGGTGTCTGGTAGATGTAGTAGGTTAGGTGAGTTTGTCCTCATTCATTCACACCACTCAACTATCAGGACAGCTCCATCTCAGACAGAATTCCAAAACTAGGTCTACTCTCCAGGGGTCTGATAATGAGGGTACTTTTTCAGGCAGGGGCAGTGGGGTTACAGCAGGACAGATGGCAATATATTCAGAATGGAGACTTATCTGAGCTTCATATCTGAGAACTTTGCTTTAACATGTCTTGGGTATATATTGGCCTCCGATAAAAAAAAAAATTCCCACTTCTATATGTCTATATCTTTGGTATGTTTTAGTCACAAGATTTGTGCTTACTCAATAGATACAAAACTTCCTTTGTTGGTTCCTTTTATTTGGCTTTTCGATCCTTCCACACGTGGGCAGTTTTTCTTTCATTTATCATCATCCAGTGTTTTGGTTTAATCTTCTCTTTTTTTTTTTAACCCTTGTACTTTGGTGTATTGTCTCATAGGTGGAAGAGTGGTAAGGGTGGGCAATGGGGGTCAAGTGACTTGCCCAGGGTCACACAGCTGGGAAGTGGCTGAGGCCGGGTTTGAACCTAGGACCTCCTGTCTCTAGGCCTGACTCTCACTCCACTGAGCTACCCAGCTGCCCCCTAATCTTCTCTTTTTTTTAATCCAAATTTCTTATTTTAAAGATAGTCCTAACTCTTAAACTCCATTCCCTGAAGAGTCCTAACTCTTAAACTCCATTCCCTGAAGTAGACAGAGTTCCAAACTTTTATATCATCTCTCCTAGTTGTTCAGTGATGGGATTAAAGAAATACTGAAGTTTTAGGTGCAAAAAGTGAAACTTATCTAACCACAATATCTTTTCAGTATTTTAACACTTACTTAAAGACTGAGGAGAATCTGATTGTGTGTGATAGTGGTAAAAATAGAATTATTGTTAAATTTCCTGCTAAAGCTTTCTCCTTCTTGGATTTTTTTGGGGGGTGGGGGATAGGGTGCCTGTTCAGAACACTCCTTTTCACTACTTTAGCCTTCTTAGAGGCATTTTTTCTTCTTCTTGGGTTAGGGGCTCTGATTTCTGCCCTCATTTTTCTTCCCCTTTCTTTTGCACCCTAATTTAGCACTTGAGTACAGCTATAAGCCAATTTAGTCAGTCCATTACATTTATTCATTAATTTATCTATCTATCTATCTATCTATCTATCTATCTATCTATCTATCTATCTATCTATCTATCTATCTAAAACCCTACCTTCTGTTTTAGAATCAATACTGTTTATTGATTCCAAGCAGGGCTAGGCAAAAGGGGTTCAGTGACTTGCCCAGCCTCACACAACTAGGAAGTGTCTGAGGCCAGATTTGAACCTAGGACTTCCCATCTGGGCCCAGATTCTTACTCCATCAAGCCACCTAGTTCCCCCTCAGTCCATTACATTTTATAATTCATTTTCTTGTATGCTACTTTGGAATAGTTTCATCTATGTTGTGTGCATATCTGTTATTTCTCCACACAAACCCTAAACCATTTGCTTTCCTTTCTATTCCCCACTTGGTGGCAGAGTGGTTAGAGCACTGGTTCTGGAGTCAGTAAGACCTCTGTTTGTGTGTAGCCTGAAACACTCATCAGCCATGGGACCCCGAACAAGTCCCTTAAAGGCTATCTGCCTCCATTTCCTCCCATGTAAAATGGTGATAGTAATAGCATCTGCTTTCCAGGTCTGTTGTGAGCATTGAGTGGGATAATGCCTGTAAGATGCTTAGCATGGGCCTAACACAGGAGAAGTACTTATTAAATGTTTGCTCCCTTCCCTGTCCCCCAACACACACACACACACACACACACACACACACACACACACACACACACACACACACCCCTTCTGGTCACACCAAAGACATCAAACTTAAAGTATTCCTTGGGGGAGAAAGATAATGAAACTCTCCTTGTTTTCCCATAAAAGCAGTGAAATAAAAGTTTAAATGGTGCCCAACTCCCCTAAGAAACTCCTTAAAAAGATGAAAAAATGCTGCCAGATGAGACAACAATTGATAAAACTAAAGGAAAACATGAGCAAACTTCTACATCAGTCTAGGATTGTACAAGAAGGTAACAAGAAGATGGTTGGGGGAGGGTGCCAGGAAGACCTGAAACCAGCAGAATTTCAGCTCAGAAGACACATTGGTGCCATGTTAGGATACACAGTGCCTGGCAATGACACATCTGTATCATTCAATGACACACAACATGCCTACACCATGCAACATCACACCACAGGAATGCAACAATGCCCCAACATCACACAATAATAGCCAGTGCCATGCAGTGCCATACAACAACATGGCTTTATCATACCATGGCACACTGGTGCCATGCTGTACCATGCCATGCCATGCCACATCTGAGTGTCCTTCCGAATCCCAGGCCAGGGCTATGAAAGGAAGAAGGCAGAGAGAGGGGGCAGGACCAGAGTTCTCCAACTGAACCAAACCAAGACACTATCGGCCATACTACAAAAGAGACCATATCAGGCAGTGGTACCAAATCCAATGCAGTTCTCGGATTTGAGATATGAGAACAGAAAAAAAGCCAAGAAATATACAAAAAAAAAGTGTACCTGCAAAATAAGTATAAGTAGAGGTTCCATAAGAAGTGGAAACAGACATTCTGGAAAAAATAATTGCCTTGAAAACAATGATTCCAAGAGTATAGGGGGGAAAATGCTAAAGATAAACACTGAGTTTGGAATTCCTGAGGAAAAATGGAAAAAATAAATAACTTAAGGCAGAAACTGGAAAATATGTCCCAAGCCCTGTACTCCACCCTCCTGCTCCCAAATAGAATAGAACACACAGAACTCAATGAGTTAATGAAGGAACAAGAAATATTAGAACAAAGTAAAAAAAAAAAACAAACTCTGAAAAATTAGAACACCTATCATGAAAAAGAACTCATCTGTAAATCAAGACAAGGCAAGATAATTTAGTCTAAATCACAAGACTCCCTGAAAACCATGACTCCAAAAAAAGGTTAGTTACCATATTTCAAGACGTCATTAAAGAAAACTTCCCACATCTACTAGAACCAGAGAGGAAAAAGGAAAAAGAACCAGAGGGCCAAGTGAAATAGAAAGACTCCATTAGGTTACATTCAGCAGTGAAGTTTTATACAAAATCAATGTAGCTAAAATTAGTAGGGAAAAGATTAACTGGAAAAAAAATCTTTGTAGCAATTTTTTTTTCTGAAAAAAACCTTTTATTCAAGACATACAGGGAATTAATAGAAATACATAAGAAAATGAGCCACTTCCCCAACAAATAGATGGACAAAGGATAACAAATAGATAGTTTTCAAAAGAAAGGGCAAGCTATCAACAACCACATGGGAAAATGCTCCAAATCACTAATATTAAGAGAGATATAACTTAAAACAACTCCCTCTGCCCCAGTCCCTTCCTTCTTGTACCAAAGAACTAGAAAGAGA
This sequence comes from Gracilinanus agilis, assembly GCF_016433145.1. NCBI lineage: Eukaryota > Metazoa > Chordata > Mammalia > Didelphimorphia > Didelphidae > Gracilinanus > Gracilinanus agilis. The sequence continues at coordinate 509,478,046 of NC_058132.1, forward strand.
CTATACGGATATCCATCAGGTGGGGAATAGATGAACAAATTATGGTATATGAATATAATGGAATATTATTGTTCTGTAAGAAGTGACAATAGGCAGAGATTCAGAGGACTTGTATGAACCAGCATAGAGAGAAATGAGCAGAACCAGGAGAAAAATTCACACACTGCCAAATACATTAGAAAGCAAAAGCTTAAACACTCTCTTTGATGCAATGACCAAACATGGCTCAGGAGATTTAGGACAAATCATGCTTCCTGCCTCTGGGTGGAGAGTTGTTCATTAAAGATTTAGAATGAGACACTTATTTTCCAACAGTCATTAGGTAGATTTATTTTGCTTGACTATATCTATTTGTAATGATGGAGGGCCTTTATTTTTTTTTAATCTGATTTGGGTGGGAGTGATTGGAATGGGGGTATTAGTAGTTAAATAAAAAAAAGAAAGGAACATCAATGAAACTTTTAAAAATAAATGGAAGAAAACAGAAGGGAGTTCAGAAGGAAATGAAGATAAGCTTGACAGTTTTGGAACTACCAGGTTAAATTTGAGATGTGTTAAATATAATATATACTTTAAAAAACTCTTCATAATAGAATTCAGTTTCATTTATAATCTTCTTTGTTCATTTTACATTTCAATATTTATGTCTATTGATAATTATCAAGTTTATAACAGAAAATGAACTTTTTAAAATGATATCTTTGGATAACTTGTGCTTTATAAGACTTGGAAAGTATAGCCCAAATAACCAAACAACAGTTAAAAGTAGGCACTTAGCTGGAAATCTCTGTTGGCCAAATATCCACTCTTGTATACATCACTGCTGCTTCTAACCGTAACTAACTTCTTGCCTTGATGGTTTTTCTTAGCTCCTTTGAATCCCATACTTGCTCATGGTAATCCTGAAACAAAAGATAAAATTTCACTGCAAAGTAAAACAAAGATAAAAAGTTTAAGTTATAGATTTTGAAGGACCAAACAGAACAACACTAATGCTAATGGTGGGGGGGAGTAGAATTTATTCTCTCCTTAACCAGTCCCTCAGGGGTTCTTAATATAAGGTCCATGAACTTAAAAAAAACTGGTAACCGTATTTTAAAATAATTGGTTTCCTTGGTATTCCTATGATTTTTTTTTTCATTCTGATTAATGGTAGCTCTCATTTCCCATTTTCTTGAAGTAGAATGGTTCGTGGTAGGATGTTTTTTTCACTTACAATCAATACCGTGTATTGGTTCCAAGGCAGAAGAGCAAAAAGGGATAGACAAGGGGATTAAGTGACTTGCCTGGATTCACATAGCTAGGAAGTATCTGAGGCTACATTTGAACCCAGGACGACCCATCTCCAGGCCTGGCTCTCAATCCAATGAGCCACCCAGCTGCCCCTGGTTAGTATTTTATTTGGATTGTATTTGGATGAGGTATAAAGAGCCAGAAGAGGCTTTATTTCTACTGGGGACATTCTAGATAGAATACTGGCAGCAAATAAAGGTTTTGTGGGTGCACATTAGTCTGTGACCCCTGGCAAGTCGCTTCACCCTATTTGCCTCAGTTTCCTCATCCATCAAGTGAGCTAGAGAGGAAAATGGCAAACCTCTCCAGTGTCTTTGCCAGAAAAACCTCCAATGTGGTCAGAAAGAGTCAGACACAATTAAAACAGCAATGTTAGGCTGTCAAAATGGAATCAATAATTCTCTCTTTTTTCCTGTGTTAATATTCTATAGACACATGTATGTCTGCATATATGTGTAGGTATATGGGTGTGCCCACAGACCATCTGACAGTTTGTAAGATTTTTTAACTGCTACAACCCAGAAAAGATATATTCCTCACTGGTTCAGGGAGGCACTCAAGATCTATGATTCTTGTGACAGCTTTGGCGATGGTCAAAGGGAATCAGCATGTTGTAGGGGATGTGGATTCTCTCTGGGACTCAGTTTCCTCATCTGTAAAGCTACCCCATTGGCCCCCAAATCTGGCAGATACCCAAATTGTAAATGTCTATCTCCCCTTCCAAGTGCTCTCTAATGGCTCTTCTCAGCTGCATTTGTGTGAGGAGACATCACACAAATTATATTTATTATACAATATATTTGTGTGATGAGACATACAAATCATATAAATTTATATAAATTATATATTATAAAACACAATATATTTGTGTGATGACATCACACAAATTACATAAATTATATATATATAAATTATATAAATGGCATTTATAATAGCTACTTTAAAAGAAAAATACTAAAAAAGAAGTAAAATTTTAGGAAAAAAAGAGATAAATTTTGGAAAATAAACACTCTCCAAGGAAACAGAGAAAGAGGAGCTAGGAAAATGGAGAAGTAACTTTCTTGTATTTTCATTATCAGGGAGTTTTCAGAGACCCTCCCCCAGGATCTACCTCTTTAGGCTTAGTTCTGGAAGTCCAGCACTGAGGATGCCCTGTGTAAAAGATGTGGCACCAGGGATGTTAAAATATAACCTAAATGGTTTGTGGGTACACACACTGGGTTGAAGGAGAGACAGGACCAACCAGGATAGGGAGACCAGGGTTCACTGCCAAGCTGTTAACTGACAGGAATGGCAGTTAGGCCAACAGTCACCCAGCTCACCACTAGGCCAGGGTCTATGGAACCAGCAGGCAAGGTAAAGGTTTTTAACAGTTTAATTGTGAGTAACTAAATAAAGATGGATAGGGGATTCTGCACTTGAAAATCTAAAGGGCAAACCACAGGGGGAAGGGGAGGACTTGACTACTCTAATCTAATTGATCTAAGCCAGGCAGGACCCAAAGGAGCAGTACTGGAGTCACTGGGAAGGCTGCTTCAAACCTGGTTCCAGCCAGGTTTGGCCAGCACAGCTAAAGGGCTCGAGGGTGGCTTTGAGGGTTAATCCAAAGATGATCACAGGATGCCAAGAGCCAAGGTGATCCAAGGTACCCAGGTAGAGAGAGTGTGCTTGAGATGCTATCCACCAGATCCCAAACCCCTTCTCCACTTGATGCAGCTCTGCAGGTCTTGTCCACTTGCTGAAAGCCTCCACCACTCAGGATCCCAGGGAATCTGGATGCAGGGTTTCCTTAACTTAGAGATCTCCCAGGGCTAACAACAGTTTGTGCCAACCACTAATGGAGTCTCTCTCAGAGCACAAGCCCTACTTCCTGCTCCTTCATTCCATCTTGGAATCCTCCAGCCCTTCCTGCTAGGTCCAACACTATTGCTAAATAAATTACTAAATAAATCCTCACAACACCTGGCTGGTGTTCTTTCTTTCTGTGCCCTCTGTTTTCCTATTGCCAACTTCCCTGCTAATTGTGGGGCATGCTGCCCCTTTCCCACTTCCACAATTCAACACACTCCCTTCTTTTTAGTACTGAGGGTCCTGCTGCCCATACACTCAGGACCGGAGGGACTAACTCGTCAACCAACATCTGACCTGCCAAATGCAGAGTCTGGTTGGAGCAATATCTGTCCTATCAGCTAACCCATTCTTTCCCCCTAAAAGACAAGGACACTATCCCCAAGACTGAATTGATTCAGGGTGCAGAGGCTCAAGCCCTGGAAATGGCTTCTTGGTTACCTAAAACCCTGCCATCTAGGATGGAATAGTTTCTCTAAAACAGGGCTGCTTTCCTTAAGATTTGATTGCTCCAAAGGGTCAAGGCTTGAGTCATGGATGCAGCTTCCCTGCCACCTAAGGAATAAAAGGCTAGCAGCCCACAAAGAGTCAGGACCCCTCACGCTTGGCAGAGGTCCCGTTGCCATGCCAATCACCATGCCCAAGACATTTGGCTGACCAGATCCTTTTTTCATATGGAAATGCAGGGGGTACCATCTCCCCAAACCAATGATCTTTCTCTGAAGAATATCCTTCCTGTGTTGCAGCAGTTAATAAACTCTTGTTGACTGCCAAATGTTCTGTGGGTTTTATTTTGTTCTAATCTTAAACCTGAAGTCCCAGATTGGCCTATTTACAAGAGAAAAGAGTGTGTGTGTGTGTGTGTGTGTGTGTGTGTGTGTGTGTGTGTGTGTTATGTATACAGGTAATACATATCCATATATACAGACATATGTGTATATATATTATATATCCAAATGATATCCATATTATTTATCTGTCTATTCATCAATTCTATGTAAGGGTAAGATATTTAGAAGTGGGGAAAATATATAATATGTATCCAGATGATGTCCATTTATTTATCTGTCTATCCATTAATTCAATGCCAGGGTAAGATATTTAAAAGAGGGGGGAAAATAAGTCTTCCTACTCTCAGAGCATTGGTAAAACTTGGTAAATTATTTTGTCTAATTAGTTTCTCAAGCCTCATTTGCCCTATGATCCTCTCTAGGACCAGAGTCTCACTCCACCAGGCTTAGATTGCTTCCACCCATGGAAGAAAATGTTGTCTCTTACCCTAGATCCTCTTATTACTCTCTCAACCCAATTCCCACTCCTCAAATTGGGACTGACTCATTTAGACACTCGCCCAGGGTCAACAAACTACTTGTTGTTTAGTCTTGTTTTACTCTATGGGACCCTGTCTGTCGACATTGTCCATGAGGTTTTCTTGGCAAAGATACTGGAGTGGTTGGCCATTTCCTTCTCCAGTGTGTCCCCATTTCACAGATGAGGAAATGAGGCAAATGGAGATTAATTTACCCAGATTGCACAGCTAGTAAGTGTCTAAAGTCAGATTTAAATTTTGACTTTCCTGAGTTCAGTTCCAATATTCTATTCCCTGTGCCACCTAGCTGCCTAACAAACTATAACTGAGGGCCAAACCTGGGCTGTTTTTGTATATTCTTAGCCTGTAAGCTAAGAATGTTTTTTACATTTTAAGTACAATAAATTTTTAAATTTAAGCTAAGAAGCCATTCTACAAACTTTGGCTCATTTTCATTCAATCAATTTTGATCCATCAATATGTACTGATTTTATGAATAATTTGGGGGGCTTCCTACATTCTTTTAAATCACAATTTATCACAAACTGCCTTTTTTTTCCTCTGCAAGGAAAAGATAGGAAAATGCAAGCAAATACAATTATATTTCTAAGGTAATGTGTACGAATTACCGATACTGGTTACATATTTCCACCTGGTTTTGTCTAGGCTTGGCTTTTAAAGGAAGGCATAGATAAATATTTCTGAAGTCTTCTCAGCTTCTCTCTAAGACTTTGATTGCTATTTGTATGGAAGCAAGAGATTAGGAACCTGAGACTGATCAACTTCTGTCTTGTCAGAAGGCCAGGATTTCTCCTCTCCCAAGATTTTACCATGTTTGCCCCTCGTGCAAGCATGGAAGCTTCTTCACCAATAAGGAGAATCTCACACAAATGTGGATTACGTATTTGATTCCATTCCTCAAACATTGAATAATGCCCATGGTAAATAGGTATTAGTTTTTAGATCCTGGGGGAAATATAAAATATAAATAAGGCAGTCTCATATTCGTACACAGCACTGTGACAATTCAGAAGATTGTAGATTAGAAAAAGAAGAGAAGGTCTTTGAGGTCTCTTCTAGCTCAAGATCTATGACTCTTATGAGAGCTTTGGCAATGGTCAAAGGGACTCAGCATAACGTAGGGGATGTGGATTCTATCTGGTATTCAGTTTCCTTATCCATGAAGGAGTGTTAAATATCTAAAGTTCCTTCCATTTCTAATATTTTAAATGTCTAAGTGCAAACCTGAGTGGGTCTGATCTTAGTTTCAGGAATTCACTAGAGATTTTTCAATAGTCTGTGTATGAGATGACCAGATCTTAGATTTCTTGGTAAAAAGGAGACATGCACTGACAATACTGTAAAGGAAGAAATCACAGGGCTTGATCATGGGCTGGTTGATGTAAAATAAAGGATAGTGATGAGTCAAAGACTATTCTGGAGTTTCTTGCTTGAGGAGCTGGTAACCTTCTATAATGAAGTCATGAAGGGATTTTGACCTGCTCTATTTTTTCCTTCCTTAGATTGTAGCACCTCCTTCCCTTTTGGCTTGTTTAAAATTAATTCTTTCATCAAAAGTCCATCCTTGGTCTTTTTAAAAAAATCATATTCTTCTATTCTTGGAAATATAAATATTCTACAGATTATTTTTAAGAGCAGAGATAACCTCTGCCCTTCTGAGCAGGAATATGAACAAGTCAGAAAAGGAAAGAGGAGACAGTTAAGAAAGAAAATTAAACCTAAGAAATATTTTTTAGCATATTATTAATCTAAAATTATAGCTAGAATTCATTCCATTGGAAACATTCATCAATGAAAGCTTGAATTATGTGAGCAACCTTTCAAATGCCCCTCAAAGTGTTTGATTCTTTTTTTCACCAGAGATGCTTCTATGGATTGTGTTCTTTATTCAAGTTCCCTCTACACCTTTGAGATGAAGTCCGAGCTCAGAATAATCACAGTCGTCACTTTTCAAGGTCCTATACATACATTAACTCATCTGATACTTGGGTTGGCATGGTCAGGGAGGAACTTGAGATATTATTATCCCATTTTACAAATGAAGAAATTGAGGCTTGGAGATATTGGTCATACAGCATGTAAAATACCAGCTTATTAACATAGCAATCAGATTTGAAGGAGATGTTTTATGTTGTGTTCTGTCCTTGTTAGTCCAACTGTAGAGTACTGTGTTCAGTTCTGGAAACCACTTTTAGGAAGGATATAGACAAACTGGAGTCTAGATGAAAATAACAAGAATGCTTAGAGAACTGGAAGCTATGGTATGAGATGATTTATTTCCAATATATTGAATTATTTCTAATTCTGGGTTTTGAATTAGAGGTTCAGATCAGTTCCTTGAACCTACCTACTAAAAAGATGTGTATTGGCTCATAGGTGGAAGAGTGGTAAGGGGGTCAAGTGACTTGCCAAGGGTCACACAGCTGGGAGGTGTCTGAGGCCGGATTTGAACCTAGGACCTCCTGTCTCTAGGCCTGGCTCTCAATCCACTGAGCTACCCAGCTGCCCCCACAATCTGACTTTCTTTATCTTGGTAATAACAGATTTAATAAAGTGACTAACCAGGATAGGGTGAGGATGGAGGGCTAGGGGGTTCCCTAGGCTAATAAAACTATATTTATCCCAGAACCCACTGACCCACAAAAGTCTCTTCAGTCTCCAACAAAGTTGGAGCTACTCTCTCTACCTCTATCTAAATTCCCCCAATATCCCTAATTCTAGCTACTTAACTCTATAGCCACTCCAAATAGTTTTTTTAAATAATTTATTTATTTTTTTTAAACCCTTAACTTCTGTGTATTGGCTCCTACGTGGAAGAATGGTAAGAGTAGGCAATGGGGGTCAAGTGACTTGCCCAGAGTCACATAGTTGGGAAGTGTCTGAGGTCAGATTTGAACCTAGGACCTCTCCTCTCTAGGCCTGGCTCTCAATCCACTGAGCTACCCATCTGCCCCGACTCCAAACAGTTTTGATAGAGTAATAGAGCAAATTGCTGGATCAGGGTTAGTAACCAAAGTGATCTAGTCACCAAAGACTGTAGAGGTAACATAGCAGTTCAGATCAGTCAAGGTGGGTTTCTCTTATCCAGGTAGTTAACTAGAATTCTTTCCGGTCAGGAAATGCTGGCAGAATAATAGTAGACTGAACAGGATCCAAACAGAGTACACAGGACACTCCAAAAGCCAGATCAGAGGAGAGGAAAGTCCAGGAGTTGTGATCTCTCTCTGCTCCACCCCTCCAAGTCTCCTCTCAGAGGATGGCTGGAATCTCACAGGGAAGGACAGGAATCAAAGTAGGATGTCAGCAAGGATTATAAGCTGGATCAGAGGGAGAGCCAAGTTAAGAAGCTGTGACCTCACTCCCTGCTTCCAAACTCCCTCCAGCTCCAGGCTGATAGTTAACCCCTCAGAACCCTCTCTCAAAATTCCAAGAGTCCTCCTGCACATTCTGTTCCTTGTACTCAGAGCAAAACCCTCTATTTCCACTCTGCCACACATCAAGTTTCCTTTTATTTTTATTTCTTTCCTTCACTACTCATTCCTTTGTTCTTAGGAACTTCAAAGAGTGCCTGACCCAAAGAATTTCTTCCTGTGGTATATCTAGGAAATCGAGATCATAAGTTCTATTTTGCTCAGCAAATATGAAGCAGTCTAAGCCAAGTATGTCTGCTAGCAGCATAACCAAGTTCTTGACTCTACCATTGAGAAATATTGGATAAGGTCACTCCTAAATGGGGAAAGAATTGATAGTATGATGAACCGCCTCCTCATTGGCTCTTCACCAACTGGAGATTTCTTGGGATGTCTATGGGAAGATCTCTTAGATTTTTCTATTAATTAATTAATTAGTTCATTCATCCAGGACTCTAAGTTGTTCCTTGAACAAGATTTTTCATAACTCTGCTTAGAATGCTCTCTTCTCATCTCCACCTCCTGACTTCCTTCAATTCCCAACTAAAATCTCATCTTCTTCCAGAAGTCTTTTTTTAACCCTTCTTAATTTTAGTGCCTTTCCTCTCTTAATTATTTCCTATTTGTACATAGTTTGTTTTTATATATTTGTTGGTTTGTTGTCTTCCTCATTAGACTGTGATCTCCTTGAGGACATTTTTTGGTTGTTCAGTCATTTCCAACTCTTTGTGATTCCATTTGGGGTTTTCTTGGCAAGGATACTGGAGTGGTTTGCCATTTCCTTCTCCAGCTCATTTTGTAGATGAAGAAACTGAGGAAAATAGAGTTCAATGACTTGCCTTGGGTCACACAGCTAGTATCTGAGTCCAGATTTGAACTCAGGAAGATGAGTCCTCCTGACTTCAAACCTGGTACTCTATCCACGACACCACCTAGCTGTCTTTGAGGACAGAAACTATCTTTTGCCTTTTTCTACATCCCCTGCCCTTAGTACAATACCTGGCCCAAAAGAGATACTTAATAAATGTTTATTGACTGACTGACTAAAATTTAGTAGACATACTCACCTAAAAATGTTACCAACCCCTAGACCCTTGAGAACAATGAGTTGTAGTAGCTGTCTTTCCTCTGTGAAAACACTAACCTGCCATTTTGAAACCACCTCAGAGGAAACAATCCATAGTGGGTAGTGATGGCAATGAAAGGCTAGAGATATAAAAACTAGTAAAAAGAACTACAAATGCTTAGTTTGGAGAAGAGAAGACTTAGAAGCAACATGATAGCTGTCTTCAAGGATATGATGTGCAGCCATATGGAAAAAGGATTGGATGATGACAATAAAGTAAATTAAAACATCGCTGAAAGGCCATTAGACTCACATGAATTGCAATGACCAATTTTTACTAGAGAGAACAAAGGATGTGTAACACATTCCTTTTCTTAATAGAATTGTGGCACAACTACAGGTGCAGAGGGAATATATTTTGGCAGACTGGATTACTTTGTAGTTGGGTATGTTCAACTGCTTCCCCCCCATTCTTAATGATGATTGTAAGGAATGAATGAAAAAAAAATGAGTGAAAAAGCATTTATTGAGAGTTTATTGTGTGCTAAGCTTTTGGGATATAAATTAAAAAGGGAAGGGAATTCCTGACCTCAAGGACTTTATATTTTAATAGAGAAATGGTAGACATAGAAAGATATTTTGCTTTGAAAACTTAACAGATGGTGAAGAAGGTCAAAAAGACGCAATGGAACACAGCCTTTGCAATGAGCAATTTGGTTTGATTTCAGTCCCAGAACCTGAAAAGGAGGAGGGGTACACTTCAGGCCACATGCTGGTTAGCCAGGAGTTGGCCTGAGAAAAAACTAAAGTATAATTGAAACTCAGCCTAGATGTACTAGGCAACTTAGGCCACCATCAATAAAAGAGAAACTCCAAGCTGAGTATTAGAGGGGATGACAATTGTTCTGTTTGACTCCAGAGGGTCAAGGTCAAGTTCTTTCTTCCTTCCTTCCTTCCTTCCTTCCTTCCTTCCTTCCTTCCTTCCTTCCTTCCTTCCTTCCTTCCTTCCTTCCTTCCTTCCTT
>NC_058132.1:509488311-509545697 GCF_016433145.1 Gracilinanus agilis
CTATCTATATCTATCTGTCTGTCTGTCTAATCAATCTCTCTCTCTCTCTCTCTCTCTCTCTCTCTCACTCTCTCTCTCTCTCTTTCTCTCTCTCTCTCCAGCCAGCCATCTGTCTGTCCATCTGCCTACCTGTCTTTTTGTCTATCTATCTCTATCTTAGTTTAATATTAGAATATATATTCATATGTACATATTCCCTAATAATTAGAGCTATCCAAAAGTGAAATGAGTTACCTGAGAGTTAGAAGTTTTCCTCTTCTGGAGAACTTTATGTACAAAATAGATGACCATTTGTCAAGAATGTTTGCAAATAGGATTCTTCTTCAGGTGTGGGTTAGACTAGATGGATTCTCAAGTGCCTTAGATCATAGATTCTGTGAATGTAAAGCTAGAATTAAGGAGGAAGTTAGAGTTGGGGAAATAGAACCACATGTATGAGCTGTTTGGCAGTAAAAATATGGGGGGAAATATAATGTTGGTTAGATAGGGTAGAAAGATCATTGTTCTTTTTTCAAAGAGAGTAGAAATATACTTATTATAATACATGAAAAATACTAAAGGAACTTTAAAAGTACATTTTCTTTAAAAATGTTTGTTATTCTTTTCCTTTTTTTTTCTTTTTACATCACCTTCCCTTTCCTATGAATCGTTCAGCCTTCTTTTGTAAACAAAGGGGTCACCATTTTTAAGACTGTCAACAGTTTGATTTTATTCCCAGGTAATTTTGTTTTGAGGGAAGAGCTTGTTTTGAGAAAAATTTTCCATGATCACTACAGGTCTTGACATTTGACATTTAAGTCTTTCTCAGGAGTATCATAATTGCATTTACCTCTCAAAATGAAAAATGTGCTTTTTTATGTCAACATCCAGGAGCTTTTTTCATTCATTACTTCTTGGGAAAACATTTTGTTCTGTCCAAAGGAAGGGGCAGCAGAGACTGATCTGGCAGGAGCCTAAAGAGAAGCATTTAGAAGAATAGACCATTAGAACTGCAAAGTACCTTCAGGTCTTCTCAATTTATTGGGGAGGAAACAGTACTGGAGGCAAATGACTTGCCCATCCTCAACCAGTTAGCAGGAAGAATAGGAGCTGAGTCCATGTCTTCTGACCCCTAGTTCAATGTTCTTTTAGTTATCAGTTTTATTCTCTGAACAATGGAGGGGAAAAAAATCAGAAAATTTCATTCTTACTATGGTCCCAAAGGGCCTAGGTATTAATAAGACCATAGCTTTAATGAAGCACACCTTTTTAGACACAGTGAATGTGGGAACTTTTTGCTCGACTATTAATATTTTGCAAGGGTTTTATTTTTGTTTTTTTGTTTTTTTTTCCTTTGGGGAAGAGATTGGGTTGAGGGTGGCTAGTGATAATTGCTTAAAAAAAAAAAAAAGGAAAAAAGATTATTATTTTTTCCCAATGAAAATCCATTTCCCCCTCTACCTCCGTCCTCCTTATGGGAAAAGGGCAGCTAGGGGGTGAAGAGGGTAGAGTAGAGAGAGTGCTAGGCCTGGAGTCAGGAGAACTCAGCTTCTGGTCTTAGACACTTACTAGCTATGTGACCCTAAGCAAGTCACTGAACCCTGTTGGCCTCGGTTTCCTCATCTGTCAAATGAGCTCTAGAAGGAAGTGGCAAACCATTCCAGTATCTTTGCCAAAAAAAGTCCTAAATGGGATCAAGAAGAGTTGTAAATGACTGAAACAAATGAACAACAAACACCATGAAAAAATAAGAAAACTCCAATGTAATAAACATGCATAATCAAGCAAAAATAAAGTTTCCCATTAGCCATATGTCTCCATCTGCAGTGAGTCCAAAACTTCTTAGTAAAGAGTTGCATAGTCTTTTTCATCACAAATTCTTTAGAATGGTGATTATCATTGTGTGGGTTACAGTTCCTAAGACTTCACTGAAATATTTTTTTAATGCAAAGATGAAAATAATAAGACTGAAGAAAACATGAAAAAGCAGATCATATTTGAAAGCTAACTGCTGAATTTATTTATTTATTTTTAAAACCTTTACCTTCTGTCTTGGAATGAACACTAAGTATTGGTTCCAAAACATAAGACTGGTAAGGGCTGGGCAAATGGGGTTAAGTGACCTGCCCAGGGTTATACAGCTTGGACGTGTCTGAGGTCATATTTGAATCCAGGACTTCCCGTTTTCTATCCAGTGAACTTTTCACTACCTCTACATGCTGAATGTATTATCTATTTAAAAGGGAAAGCAACCTATGTGTAATAGAGGCTCATTTGATATCTGATACTCCCAATTTTATTTTTAAGTTCAGAATTTTAAAAAGAACATAAACCCCTATGTTTCTAAGTGAAATTTTAGTTGTTTTTTTTTAATGGACAAAATCTATGTATCTTCTGACTTCTTCTGCATTCTACTAGAAAAATAAAACTAAAACCAAAACTATGCAACAAATATGAATGGTCAAGCAATACAAGTTCCCCAAAATATGTCTCATTCTGCATCTTAAATCCATCACCTCTCTGTAGTAGATGTCATTTTTCATTGTCAGTCCTTTGGAATTATGGTTGGTCATTGATCAAAGTTCTTTAAAAAATTTATTTAAAATTTAAATTTAAATATTTAAATAAAATAAATAAAATTTAGATTTATTAATTTACTATTGTTAATTATATTATATAAGTATAATATAGAAATACATTTAAATTTAAAATTATTTGTTTAAAAATATTTATTTGTTACATTAAAATACCCAGTTAACTCCCTTCCTTCCCCTCCCCTCATTAGAGAAGCATCATTTGGAAAAATGATTTATGTCTATATAAACTATGTCTTAGTTATTTCTGTTTGTCAGTTCTTTTTCTGGAGGTGGACTTACACAGTTATTCTTCAAACAATATTTCTGTTGGGCTCTTGGTTCTTATTTTTTAACTCTTCTCAATTTCATGTAGGTTTTTCCATTTTTTTTTTTTTTACCAAAATTAACCTACTCATCATTTCTTTCAGTGCAGCAGTATTCCATCACAATTATGTGTCACAACTTTTTGCCATTCCTCAATTGATGGTCAACCCTTCAATTTCCTGTTCTTTGCCATCATGAAGAGAACTGCTATAAGTATTTTAGAACATATAGATTCTTTTACATTTCCTCTGAGGAAGTCTTAGGAAATAAACCTAATAGTGGATGAGAGTCCTTAAGTTTTTTAAAGTTCTTTGTCTTTGTCCTTATTGTATAAATTGTTCTCCTATTTCTGCTTACTTCACTCTGCATTCCCCCAAACTATTACTTCTTTAATTTTTTACCGTACAATAGTATTTCATTATATTTATCTACCATAATGTATTCACACTATAATTTTATTCAATAAATATCATCTCCTTAGCTTCTAGTTCTTTGCTGCCCAAAAGAATATGATGTGTATTTTTTCTGTATGTAGGATCTTACTAGAACACCCTAGAAAATACTTTCATATATTTATTCACACATATATCATTGAACTTCAGCATAATTTTGTGGGGGACAGGAACTATTTTCCTATTTTCCAGATAAGAAAACTAAGTATCAGGGAAGTTAAATTGCCCAAAGGGGTAGGGAGCTTTCCCAACTACATCAGCTGCCTTAAAAAACACTTAAAATTTTTCAATTACAAAATCCCTTCCAGATCCCCTTTAATCCTTTTGCCTTCCCTCTGAGATTATCTCCAATTAATCCTATAAATATTTTGTTTATACATAGTTGTTGCCATGCTATCTCCCCCCATTAGAATGTGAGTTTCTTGCAGGCAGGAGCTGTTTTTGCTCTTTTTTGAATCCCCAGAGTTTAGCACAGTGTCTGGCACACATAGTCACTTAATAAATGCCTTTTGATTTGACTTGTTATTATTGACTAAGAGAGTATTTTACTGTAAACTTTGTAAAGTTCCTATTACATTATTTGAACAAAATCTTTATTCTCAATGGGAAAACTTAGATGAAAAACATTTTCGTAATTGTTCTATAATAAAGGAATTCAATTTCCTGGTCACTTTTAGAAAAACAAATCTAGATGATCTTTTCTTAGCGTTGTCTTTATCAATGTTGAACACTTTCCAGGGATGATGTTATAAACTCCTACATAAAAATGAGATAATCTTTTCAAAAGAATAAAAAGTTCCCCTCCTATGGTCTCCCCTTTCTTCCAAATCTCTCTAAAAGCAATTATAATATTAATAAAGAACAACATGGTAACACTTTAAAAATTAGAAAAAAACCTTGGAAATTTTTTGTCCAAATGATGCCAACTAAGGCCCAGGGATGTTTAAATGGCTTGTCAAAGCTAGAGGCAGAGTCAGGACTGGATTTTAGGCTTGAGGTCCGACTAGTTCTTTTCCCATTACACTAGTATTTTGTATTGAAATGCCATTTCACTTGGGCAAGTCACTTCATTCTGTTTTCCTCAGTTTCCTCATCTGTAAAATGAGTTGGAGAAGAAGGAAATGGAAAACCATTCCATTCTCTTTGCCAAGAAAAGCTCAAATGGAGTCACGAAGAGTCAGATACAACTGAAATGACTGAACAATTGTTTCCCTTAAACGGGTATAATAATACTTGTATTACTTACTTCACAGAGCTAATAAGATAATGCCTTGTAAAGCATAAAAACTATGTTATAAAAGTGAATGACAATAAGCATTACAGTCACTAGTTGCTTTCACAGGGACCTTGTTTTGCAGGTAAATGTTTCCAAATGGACAGGCAAGTCAAATGATAGTCAATATTGATGATAATGACTTGGCCGAGTGGAAAGAACAGTGGTGTTGGAGTGAGAGGATATGGATTCAAAATCATTCTGATGCTGTGTGTCACCAGGAAACAAGTCACATCTCTGAATCACTGTATTATATGGGCTGTGAGGTCCTTTCCAGCTCTAAATCTTTTATACTATGAGCACAATTTAAAGTTTAAAAATACAAGCCAAGCAAGTGAGTTTTATGATTATGAAGACATAAATCTAGAAAAGAGGCAAAAAGAGATAGAAAAATAATATTTACAATGTCATTCCACTAGGGACAGTATACTTCTGCATTCCTAGATTCATTTACATAACCCTTATTTTTTCTATGGAACAAAAGGAAACAAAGTTTCAAAACAAACTGGGACAGAATTACTATCCCAATTAGGTCATTTTGGGGGGGGGGTATGAGAGGAGAGGTTCAATTAACTGCCCATGGGACTTGGTTTTAGATTGGGTCTTCATCTTTAAGGGCCTTGAACATTCTCAAGTATTCTCATTTTCTCACCCATGCAGTAGGAACCTTTTCACCTTGGAAGATCAATGGACTTCACATTGGAGGTTTCCTCTTTGGCTAAGACTTCTCCCTCTGATGGGCTGGTTTCTCTCCATTTTAATTTTTTTCCATGATTCATGTTGTCTCCCTCTCTTCTTCCCTTCTTCCCTTCCTCCTCCCAGAGGTGACAAGCAGTTTCACTGGGCTACATTTATTACCGCTCAAAACCTATCAAATCTCCATTTTAAGGAGGCCCAGGGCAGCCATGTCTTCATTCCTCTCCAACTGCATTCCTCTTGAGGCTTTTTCTATCATGCTCCGGATCTGATGTCTTCATCTCCTCCCTCCCTCCTCTTTTCTTCTATGTATTGTCTCCCTCCATTGGAATATGAGCTCCTTGAGGTTTGGAGACTCTCCTTTTGTCTGCATCTTCTTCTTCTTCTCTCTTTTTTAATTAAATTAAAATTTTTTGTAGTCCCAGTCTTTTGTTGACACATAACCTTAGAAGTGCTTGCCTTGACTTGCTTTTACTATTCAGTACTTCAGTGAGCCGGAAACCCCACTTGTGTATCCCCTCCAACCACGAAGCTAGTCCTTCCAGGGCTACCATTAGCACGCACGCCACAAGGGTTCTAGTTCTGGGTGCCGGGGAACCTTTGCTTTCTTCTGATATCCTGGGAATACTTCAGTTATCCTCGCTTTGCCCCCACGGGTAACTTAATAAAAGGGCGTTGAACTAAATCCCTGTCCCCAACCCACAGGGTCAATGAAATCCATCTCCAACTTGCTGAGCACTGAGATGACACAGGGGAGACAAAAATGAAAGTGAAATAGCCCCTGCCCTCAAGCAACTTACAATCTAGTCCATCTGGATCTTTAGTGGTTTCTTGGAACTCCTCTTCGTAGCCCCTGGCTAAACCTTCCCCCGCCCCGCTTGATTCACCCCTCCGCCTGCCCTAGCAGAGTCAGACAAGAAGGAAGGTTACTCATCTTTGGAGAACGCAAACTCCAGAAGTGTAGTTGGGTATGTGTAGAAGGGGAGGGGGGAGAGGGGGTTGGAGTCTGGGAAATGTGGGATAGGGCTGTGGGTAGCGGAGCTAGGGGCCGGGCATTGCGCGGCCTTCTGGTGTCCCCAGGGGCCGCTGCAGTGGCAGCCTCAGCTGGGGAAGAGGACAGAAGGAGGAGCCCAACCCCAGGGCCGAGTGGAGTGGACTCTGGCTGAATACAGAGAAAGAAGGAGGGAGGCTAGGAGGAAGCTATCCGAGAGGGGATCGGAGGACTGAGGGCCCCGGTGGGGCGGATTGAGGGACCCCCACGTGGGCATCGGGGCTGGATCTCCCCCAGCTCCTGCCCCCTTTTTGCGTGGAAACGCGCTTCCTCTTCCGTCCTCCCCCCACCCACTCCTTGTCCACCTCCTCCTCTTGGGAGCGCAGAGGTAAAGTCCGTGCAGGGACAAGGGGCAGCCTCGGAACTTGTCACTCCTTGGACTGTGACTGTCGGGAGAGACTCATTCCTCGGCTGCCCCCCCTGGAGGGGACAACCTAAAAGTCGGGGTGCCGCCAGCAGGAGCGGGAAAAGTTCCCCCCTAAAAGCTAGTATAGCGCTAGGAAGCGGGACCGGACTTTCGGGTCCTTGGGATCAGCTGCTGCCTGGTGGGAGTCGGACTCCGGAGGCAGAATCTGCCCCAAGTCGTCTGCTGGTCCCCGGCAAAGCCCCTCCGGGGAAATGAAGAAGCCAGACGTGAAGATTGTGCTGCTGGGGGACATGAATGTCGGCAAGACCTCCCTGCTACACAGGTACATGGAGAGGCGCTTCCAAGAAACTGTCAGCACAGTCGGGGGAGCCTTCTACCTGAAGCAGTGGCGGTCCTACAACATCTCCATCTGGGACACTGCAGGTAAGTGCTGCGCCCTGGCTTCTCCCGGGGAAGCCTCACTCCCCTTTCCAAAAACTTTAGAAGCTGGAAGAGACCTCAAGGGGTCATTATGGTCCAAAGCCCGAGGGTCAGAAAGGGGAATCTCCCTCAGCCTGGGTAGTCACAGATTAATTTGTCTCTCGGTCTCGTGCTGTCTCACCTCCTTAGAAAGTAAGCCCTTGGAGGACAAAGATGATTTTCGCTTTTTTTTGAATCCTCAGTGTTTATAGCTCAGTAAATAAATCCTTGCTGATTTGATTTCTACACCAGTATTGCCTCCCTCACTTCTGGGAGAAGGGGACTACGACTCCTGTAGAAATTTGGGAGGGGGACTTCCATTTAGGAAAGGATCTTAAAAGAAAGAAAAGGATTTCTGCAGTGAAATCATAGGATTTAGCGCTGGTGGAGAGACCTTGCAGGTCTAGATCAGACCGGTCATTTTACAGACGTAAAAACTGAGGTCCAGGGAGTCGAAGGAGGTTGCTCAACGTCACACAGGTAGCAGAAGAATCTGGTTTGAATGAGGATATTCTAACTCCAGATCTAGACTTTTCCCATCACACCAGGCTTCCTCTAACCACGCTTTCACTGTTTCCTGGCTAAGTGGAGTTATCCCATCCTCTCTATCCTCTCTGCCTTAGTTTACCACAGCCCTTAGGTTTCTTTGCACCTCAGAGGTGAAAGATCACTATGCTAAAGGATTCCTTAGTCAAGTTACTCTTTTAAAGCAGTAATTCAATTTGAAAGTGCATCAGGATTCTCTTCTTTGGTCCTAGATGGAGGTAATCAGGAAATAAAGCCCTTCAACTTAAATTGTAATAATATTCTCCATATGCCATATGACAGTGCTAAGTATAATTTTATTTCATTTATTCAGCCTCCCAGATAAGAGACTCTATTTGACATTTCCTTTTCCTTAGTTATGGGAACTTAAAGCAGCCTCTCCTTTTAAAAAAGAGAGGTAGAGGTAGAGGTAGGCATTTTCCCTGTTTGGTGGGATTTATGACTTTAGATGGAACTATTAGAGTTAAACCTAGGTCTCAATTTGCTAAATCCTCAGAGTGCCCATTTCCTCAGAAAAGAATGAAACAAGTAAATGAAGAATAGTGCAACACTTTTTATTGTGGCTGAAGCTTCTAGATGTAGCATCTCTGATGATAACACTTTTAAAGAGTGACAAATGCGCAAGATCTTGCCTCAGGTTTTTAATTGCCAACTGTGTGCTCCTAGTTCTGCTGAGTAAACACGATTTTAATTGACTCTGTTTTAAAAAATTGGTTAAAGCAAATGCATTTGAATTAATGAAGTTCAGGATCACACTTTCTGTATTTCTGTTCCTTTTTTTTTAAAGGTTGTGACTAAAATGGGGAGACAGTTTTCATAATCATCTTTTGAAACTAAACTCACCCTTACAAGCCCCCACCCCCCCACCCCCTCTGAGGTTTCAAGATAAAGGTTCTTATGACATTACAGTACTTTCATTTTATGCACAAACTCATTGAATCAGTGAATGCTATCCCTTTATTCTTTTCTTTAATACTCAGTCTTCACTCTGGAGGTGAAGCCATATAGAATCAACAAGTATTTTTGGAAAGCTTAGTATGTATAATCTCTAAATAAATGCTTTCTAAATGGTCTTCAGTTGTCTAATTGCAAAGAATAGTGTAAAATGCCAAACAAAAATAAACTGCATTTAGGAAAACACCTATTATGTGAAAACATTGAGCTTTAGATCCAAAATGTGAAAAGAGTTCCTGCCTTGAAGGAACTTTCTACAAGAGTTTGTTTTTTTTTGGGGGGGGGGAATAATGGTGGAAAGAGGTTTGTTTAGTGGAGTCCCTTCTGTGGTCTGATATTAGGGAACAAGACCCTCCTCAGAGGCTAAATATCAAACTTCTACAACGTGTTGTTATGTTTCTGGAGACCTTAACAAACCCCGATATTAGGAGAATCCATGAGATATTGAGCTTGAGAAAGTGTATGCAATAACATTTGTATTTATTTTAGTGCTACTTTTTTCATTTTCTTCATCAGAACCAAGGACATCTATAGCAGGCATATTAATCACCAGAGAATTTTGAAATACTGCTGATGTGATGCCCTAGATATTTCTGCAGAGTTTCCTGCTGCAGCACACTCAGATTTCCTGGATGCTTCGTTTCTTCTTTGTTGTTTGGAGAATGCCCAGTGTTTGTGTGCAGAGGTGCTGGGAGGAGGGCTGAGGAAAGCCTAGGCAGTGTCAGTAAAGTCTTCCTCTCTTTCCACATCACCGATTTCCCTGGTTTAGAAACACTTTGGTTTCTTGGTAGTGACCCTGGTTTCTTGAAGGTCATATCAGCAGAGCACAAGCTCTGGCAGGTTTTATTAAATTGGAAACACTTCAAGTACTGGCTCACTGTTGTCTGTCGCCTGAGAACTGGCATAGTTAAGTTAGAATTTCATCTCTACAGAGGCAATGAATTAATGAATGAAAATCATTTAATAATCAGAGATTCTGTGTTAAGCACTAGGGATATAAATACAAAAGGGGGAAACAATCTCTTCCCTCAAAGAGCTTACATTCTAAGGATAGAGAAAATCTGTTTGGGACGGTGATAAGAGGGGATTTTATAAAAGTTAGGAGTATGGCAGATGGAGTTCTAAGGGAGCTGAATAATCGCATCCTTTCCAGTAACACCTCAAGGTCCTAGGGCTGAATTCTAGAGCTCGAATGGGAACTTAAGTCATTGAGTTTTTTCATTTCACAAATAAGGAAACTGAACCACTGGCAAGTTAGGAGGTTTGTCTAGGATCATATAGGGAGCATTTGAGCAGGTTTTGAACTCAGTTCTTCCTCACTCCCAAGTCCAATATCTTCCATAATAGTGGTTTACAGATTTTCTGGCCTCAGGATCCATTCATGCTCTTAAATATTAGAGATTTTATGTGGATCATTACCATCTTGGAAGTTAAAATATCTTAGTATTATTGTAAAAATAATTTTGACTTCATAGACCCCCAGAGAGGGAACACTCTATAAGAATTGCTACTCTTCTATTTTGGTATTTGGTAAAACACCAAATATGGCTCCCTCTAAGACCAGTTTTCTATTCACTATTTATGCAGCCAGATGTCTATCAGAGGTTATTTTGTTACCAAGTCCAGGAGGGTTTTTTTTTTAAATTTTCCCCCTACTGGGTCCAGTTGACTTGGAATTATAATTGGTCTTCATGAGACTAAACAAAATTTTCAAACAGAATTTCATCCATTATAAATCAATCACTATAACAAGGAGACCAAGAGTCCGCTGCTTCAGTCAGCCAACACTCAATCTTCTTAACAAACTGAGAAGTATGACAAACAAGGATACTATGGGATTAGATTATAAAGTCAGTTTGTCAGATATTATAGAGAAGAACAGCAATAACTTTCTCACCCCATAAATGAAAAGGCCTTGGTTTTGAAGCTCAAAATCCCCAAGACAACCTGAAATAATAGCTCAAAGGAGTTTTGAATATCAACTAGTCCACATTTCAGAAATCTTTCCTTTCCCCCACGTGCATGAATTGACACCAGGCTCTAGGTCTAGACTCCAGGATCCCTTCCCCCAATGCCTTGTCCTGTTGGACCCAGACAACAATCTTAGACAAACCAATAGAACTTTACTGGTGAGCCCATTCCCTTCAATGCCCCATCAGTACTCCATTCAGGATCCCACTGCCTTGTGTCCTTCATTCCTGATCACCCCTTTGTTTGTTAGTATCTCCCCCTCTAGTGCGAGTGCCATGTTTCCTTGTACAGGACCTTGGTATTCTGGACCTTCCCAGGTCTTCATTAAGACAAAGATTATGAGTAATATGGCTCCATAAAACATTGAGAAGCAATGAAGAGAAAAACAATTTTACAGAAAGCTTGTCAAGCGACTCAGCTAAACAAATTTATTCCAAGATCATTTAAGGTTGAAAAGGGGAGCAACAAATAGATGAAAAATTGAAAAATCATCTTTACAGAACCAACTTTTTATTACCAAGGAAAATGGAACCAACATATTTGGGCTAGAATATATTGTAGTTCCTGATAGGCTGTATGGGGAAGTAGAAATAGAATTGAAAGAAAAAAAATTAGAAAAGCAGTTGGACCAGATCACGTCTTTATTATAGGTGACCTTTTGGAGGGTATCAAGATCTTGATTCCCAAGTTAAGTGAAAACATGAAGGATATCAGAGGCATGGAAAAATTCCCAGTTTACCAAATAGAATACAAATAGAACAACTGAGAGACTACTAAAATTTACCAACTTCAAAGATTAATTTCTTCTTCATATAAAATTTTTTAAATAATCTATATTCACTTGGAGGACAGCATGCATGATGAGGATATCAAAAGGCAATAATTGTTAAGTTTTTTAAAATTTAATTTCATTCTTTTCAATGAGCAAAAATGTATTTTTTTCTCTGTCCTACCTCCTTTCTTCTCAATTGGAAAAAAGGAAGACAAGAAAACCCTCCTAATAAATATGCATAATCAAGCAAAACTAATTTCCTTATTCGGAATGTACCTCAATTTGCACCCTGAAACCATTACCTCTCTGTCCTCAGTTTGCATTCTGAAGTCAGTACCTCTCCATCAGGAGGTTAGTAGGATGATTCATTATCAGTTCATCTGGAACTGTAGCTGGTTATTGTATTGATCAGAGTTCTTAAGTCTTCAAAGTTTGCCTTTACAGTGAAGTTGTATAAAGTGTTCTATTGATTTCTTTCTTTCTTTTTTTTTTTTAAACTTTTACCTTCTGTCTTAGAATAAATACTGTGTACCAGTTCTAAAGCAGAAGAGTGGTTAGGGCTAGGCAACGAGGTTTAAATGACTTGCCCAAGATCACAGTATCTGAGGCCACATTTGAATCCAGGACATCCTGTCTCTGCTCTTGGCTCTCAATCCACTGAGCCACCCAGCTGCTTCCTCTATGGTTCTTGTGGGTGATATTCCACAGTAGACCTTATTTTTACCATCACACAACTGACTAAAAGATGTAGAGGACATAATCTCATTGTTTTTTGTTTTTAACTTTTATATCTATATGATTTTATATGCATATAATTACAATTTGTGTAAAGTTATATGTATATAGACATACAATTTGATAAAGCAAAATGCCACCTTAAAGGATCTCTTCCAACAAGAAGTATCCCAGGCACTTATCAAAATCATATAAGATATTTCAAAAGATGGAATAATAGAAATAATTTTCTTCAACAACTTTCTGCTTATTAATATCAATCAAGGAAAAATACAGAGAGACACATGCTTTCCCAAAGGTGTTAGGCATAATCATAAAAGAGGTCTAGTACAGAGTTCGAGTTCAAGAGGGATTGATTTCTTTGCTGGTGAGGTCCTAGGACCTAAAGGAATTGTTGTCTAAGGATGGCATTGTGGTGGTTCCATCAAGCCCCAGAACACTGCAGATCCTCCTCTTAAAGGAGAAGAGTTTTGTCTAACTATCACACAGGGAAAACCATATAGTTTGAGGTCTGGACATGCTATTATAAAGGCCTATATTATATTGGTTCCAAGGGTTAGGCAATGGGAATTCAGTGACTTGCTCAGGGTCACTCAGCTAGGAAGTGTCTGAAGCTGGATTTGAACCCAGGAACTCCTGTCTCTAGGCCTGACTCTCAACCCACTGAGCCACCACCTAGCTACCTCCCTAAAGGCCTATCTTTTAAACATCAATGTTCTTTTTAAGAGATTTTATTTTACCAGTTACATGCAATAACAATTTTCCACCTAAGTTTTCTGAAGTTATAAGATCAAAATTGTCTCCCACCTCCCTTCCCTTCCTGGAGATGGTAAGCAATTTGATCTGCATTATACATGCATTATCATAACATAAATGTTCTTATGGCAATGTTGTGCGGCTGAATTTTTGTAGACCAAAAGGTCCAAAGAATTGAAGTTGAGGTTTGGAAAGAGGGATGGATGGAAGAGAGATATATGATTAGTGTGAAAAGGCTATGACATATCACAAGAAGTAACTACATAGGAGAAATGGTGTAAATGATAGAGAAAAATGGGAAGGAAGGAGGAAGGGAAGGTGAGGAGAGAAGAAGGAAGGAAGGAAGGAAGGTGAGGAGAGAAGAAGGAAGGAACGGAGGAAGGGAGGGAGGAAGAAAGGAAGGAGGTAAGTCAGTTTTCTTTGTGCTAGGCACAGTGCTAAGTGCTTTACAAATTTTACCTCAGTAGAATGTAAGCATTTTGAGATCAGGATCTGTGTTTTTTGGTTTGTTTTTGGTTTTAGCCTTTGTATCCTCAGGGATTACTCAGTGCTAGCCTCATAGAAGACACTTTAAAATTCTAATTGAGTTGAATTGAAATGATTGCCCTGCCTTTGCTCTTGCTTGGAATGCATTTCCTATTTAACTCAGGTGCCAGCTCTCCAGTGAGAGTTCCTTGCCCCTCACTGAAAGTGCTTTGTCTTAAATTTTCCTAGACCAATTTTTTCTTGATCTCCTTGGCTCCTATCATACTACAACTTCTCTTCTCTTCTCTTCTCTTCTCTTCTCTTCTCTTCTCTTCTCTTCTCTTCTCTTCTCTTCTCTTCTCTCTTCTCTGTCTAGACTCCTTAGTACAGAGATTCTTAATCAGGAGTCTAATAGTCTATTAAAACTTTTTTGATAACTATTTTAATATAATTATTTTCCTTTGTAATCCTACGTTTAAAAATGTTACTGCCAAGGCTGCCAAGAGGTCCTTGACTTAAAAAAGGTTAAGGACCCCTTTCTTATTTAGTAGGTAGTTAGCTGTTTCAGGCCCTGGAGCTTGGTGGTTTTCTGGCCTTTAGTTTAGCACTATGCATTGTGGATTGGGGTGGGGGTAGGGGGGGGGACACCTTAATAATTGTTGAATTGAATTCTCAACCCTAGAGTTGACACCTCCTAGGAAGTAAAGAGCTTTTTGGGTTTAAGCCCTCAGGCTATATTTCTTTTTATCAGTCTAGGAAGTCTTCCTAAACCCAAAGCTGGGCTTGTAATGGAGAGATGGGATATATTTGTACTAAGATTTAACCTGTCTTTAAAACTTCACATCTGGATTGCCCCCGGCTTGGTTCTCAGCCAGAATTTGGACTGCTTTACTTTCTCTTTTTAAGGGACTTTCTATTTGCATTTTATAAGAGGATACTATATTTAACAAGCTATAGCTTTAGGCTAAGAAATCCTTCTCTGCCTTCAGTGACCTCAAATAAACTACCAAGCCTGATCTGAAGAAGGAAAAATGTGATTGTTGGAAAAACGTGATTGTTGGCAGCTCAAAAGCCTCAGCTCCTGCTGCCGCCTGTAGATGGACAGACATCCTCGGGCCCGTGGCCTGGGTGCTGTCTAGAAGAGAGATCCTTTGTGGCTTGTTTTGTAAAGGGGAAGTCTAGGAGAGAGACATCAAAAAGATGAACAACCTAAGCGATGTGTTCTTGGGGGGAATGGGGAGGTGCACTTTGGAGTCTCCATGCATCCATCTCTCCTCAGACAACCAAAAGCACCAAAAATGCTGACACGATTCTTCGGGGCCCATCGAGGGAGTGAAATAGATGCTTCTGTCCTGTATGAGAGTCGAATTTGCCTTTGAAATTTTCATAATATTGCAGAAATGGGGAGGTTAGGTAGCTAATTTTTATTATTTCATTATTTCCACAAACATTTGTTAGGTCCTCCTGGAAAAGCAAATAATAGTCACTTTGTGGAGGATGGGGGGGGGGGCGGGAGCTGGGTTTGGGATTTCATTTGTGTAGCCAGCTCCCCGTAGGGCACCCCCCTCTACCAAAGCAGATCAGCCCCGTAGGCAGACCCAGAGCGGCTCATCAACTTCCGGGGTCACCTAGCCAGATTGGGGTAGAGGAAGAGCCCGCACCCGCAGTTCCTGACTCTAGGACCTTATCCCCTGAGCTTCTTAGCTGCCTCTATTCAATTCTGCAAATTTATAGTCACTTGTTTATTCTAAAACTGGTATGTGCCTGTGCAAATGGAGAAAATGGTAGTCATGGGAAGACTGTCAGAGAGCATCCTATTTCCCTTTATTTTCTTTATTGGGAAAAGCAGACCCTTAAGAGATGCAGTCACTTGCTCACCACCCATGTAATAAGTAGCAGAGACAAGTCCAGGCCTTCACACTTGAAGGCTGTGGCCGATGCTCTTCCTTCTCTACGATGCTCTCTCCCCTACTGGAGAAATTCTGACATCTCCCAAGTATTGGTGAAAATTAACACCTTCGATTTAACTCTGGAAAACCCTGTCCCGGTTTCTTTGGAAGTCAGGAGAGGCCCATACAGAGTCAGTGCAGAATGTGGAACGGAGATGCCATATGTTGCTGTTAGCAAGGAGGCCCTAGAGCAGGTGGAACTGCAGAGGCAGCTTTTAAGCCCTTGTTGTTTGGGAAATGCAGCCCACAGAGCCAGGGCTGAAAGTCCGTCTTCGTCCAACCACTTCATTTTATAGATGGAAAAACTGAGGTTCAGGGAGGTGAGAAGCGTTGCCCAAAGTGGTGCAGGTAATAAGGATCAGACAGGTTATTTCCCCAGTTCCACCGATGCCAGAGCCTGTCCTCTTCTTTCCAGGGTACCACTATGTCTGTAAGGGCGCTAGATGAGGAGGCAACTCATGGAGTAATACAGAACAGACACAGAATCAGGACTACCTAGGTTCAAATCCGGTTTCTGACCCATACCTCACCTTTCAGTGCCTCCAGCTTCTCTCTAATATTCTAAAATTGCAGACTAGGAGCTGTTCTGCATTGGTAGAGAGAATTTAATTGTTGGGAATTACCAATACCAATTTAATCACAGTCAGTTAAAAAATTAAAAGAGCACTGGATTACCATTAATTATGATTTCAGTTCAATCTTTTAATCTTTTGGGGCTTCAGTTTTTTCAACAAAAAAGGGGGTTGACTTAGATCACCTCTATCCAATTTATGTATACATATAAACCACGACTGACACATAAGAGCAACTCACCTTTTTAAAAAAAAGAACCTTTACCTTCTGTGTTAGAATCAATAGGAAATCTGGTTCCAAGACAGAAGAGCTGTAAGAGCTAGGAAAACCAGTGAAATTGCTTGTCAACTCCAGGAGAGGGGAGGGAAAGGGGGAGGGAGACAACAAGAATCATGTAACCATGGTAGAAATTTCAAAAAAAGAAAACAGTTAAGTAACTTGCCCAGGGTCACATAGCTAGAAAATATCTTATATCAGATTTGAATCTAGGACCTCCCCTCTCTTGGCCTGGCTCTCTCTCTCCTTGCTGCCAGCTAAACATTGTTTTTGAAGTTCTAAATAAAAGCACTTCATAGATGGTGAATTCTTACAGTGTTACTCTTTGCCCAAAGATATCTGAGATTCTGAATGGGCACCCCAAAGTTCAATGGCTCTTTAGGTCATTGTTAATTTCTCTAATGATGACCTTTAACTCTCTTACTTCAGTATTGCTGGATTATGAATTTATAGCCAATTGCTCTTAATGGGTAGTACATTCTGAAGTCCACACCAGGAATTCAGAAAGTTTGGCTAATTTCAAAGGATAATGGGTCACAAACAGAATAGGGAAATCCCAGCCTTCGAATGGCCTGTCTGTCTCTCCTTGGCGCTTTACAGCATTCCATAACTAGGAAGAATTGTTAAAACTCAGCATATTGTTGATTCACACGAAACAACTAATTAAGGTCAAGTATGTTGGTTATTACCTTATACCTGGACTACATTTAATTTTCTTGAGAAGACAATTTCATGCTTCATTAGACTTTTTTTAAAAGTTCACCTAGAAATACATACATTATGATGCATGTTGATTGACTTTCTAGTCTGAACTTGCTCCTACTGTCTCACCAAATGAGCAGTAGAAGAGAAATGGGCAAAGTCAGGGGCTATAAAAAGGGGTGATATTGTGCTTTTTCATTCCTGCTGGTACTTAAGAGTAAAATTTTAGTGTCACATTGAAAATTATCCCTTCCATTCCCCCAGTTACCAGCCTAGCCATCTCTTTTCGAATGGACTGTTGAAGTTGTTTTCCTGTATGATTTTCCTGTCTCCATGTTCCTCTACTTCACTGAATATGTCTTGTTTTTATTTTGATTCGTGACTTCATTGGGATGGCTGTTTTCCTTCACTAATGTATTTTAGTCTGGAGTAGACAATACCACCCCCCCAAGAAAAACATCATTGCTCGATATACCTCTGTGAACCCCTTAGTAAATTAAAGGCAGTCCCTGGGCTGGAATTTAAAGCTTTGCAGAGTTTGTCTTCCACTGACATAACCTTTGCAAACCCAGGCTTACTTACTTATATGAAACCATGTATTACAAGAGATTTTAATGGAAGAAGCCTTCTTGTTCATCACAGCCAAATTCATTTCTTGGATGCATTGGTTTGATTGTCAGTTCCTTACTAAAAACTGGCTGTGATCCTTTTGACTTGTTGAATAAAGTCTAGATTTCTTAAATTAGAATATTCAAGGTTTTTCAACATCTTTCCAACCTTTCCACTCATGAACCTTCTATTCAAACCCAAGGGACTTGTCTCTATTTCCAGAGTTTTCCTATTTTTGTCTATGCACTCCCTCCACTCAAACCACTCATCCTCTCGTCTCTTCTTGTCTAAACCATCCCATACTGGCGTTCAAGAATGAGCTTCAATGCCATTAAATTAGTGGCATTCATCCCTGAAAGAAGTAATCTCTCGATTTTCCATTTTGTATCTCTCTTATAATTCACTGCTGTCTATTATTATAGCGAGAATAACCAAACCTATCCTCTCTCCTCCTAGAGTAAGATCCAAATTCAACAAGCATTTAGTAAGAGCCAACTGAGACAGCGACTGACATTTTATAGTGCTTTTAAAAAGTCCGCAAAGGACTTTACCTACGTTACCTCATTTAAGCAGTTAGTAAGGGCCAACGATTGATATTTTATAGTGCTATAAAAAGAATCTGCAAAGGACTTTACCTATGTTATCTTCTTTAAGCCAACATGACCTTGTGAGGTGAGTACTTACAGATTTTATCCTCTCCATCGTACAGGTGTGGAAACTGGGATTGACAGAGTTTAAGTGATTTCCTCATGATCACTGAAATGATAAACAGTAGAGGCAAAATTGGAACCCACGTCTTTCCAAATTTAAATCTAGTCCTTTAACTATGATACTATATACTTTCAGGTTTACAAAGCCTTGGGAGCTAAGGAGCACAAATATTTAATTTTTACAGATGAGGAAACTGACACTTTTTAAAGGCTTTAACTGGCTTGTCCAGGGTTATACAGAGATGTATTTGAATAAAGATTCAAAAACTCAAGTCTCCAAATGCAAATTCATTTTTTCTTTCCTTAAGTCAGACTTGCACTATACCGGATATTGGAAGAGATAGAAAAAATTTTTTAATGGTTCATGTTTTCTCATGGGTAGGCTAGGGGAAGGCAGGGATGGATCTCATTTCTCCATATTTCTCAGTACGCAGTAGTGTTTGCCCTTTTTTGGCCCTCAGATATTTATTGAATGTTTGTTTAATGAAATTGCTTATAGTCCTGGGAAAAATGGAGAGGGCAAGTGAGTAGAATTAGTTGTCTTACTGCCTCTGATAATGTGTCAAATTCTATATTCATGGTGCATGTTAAAATTAATGTGAAAATAGTATTGCAGCGAATCTTATAAGTCTGCTCATATATTAGCACATGCTGATGTATTTATGGTAAACAAACCTGGGGCTGTAGTCTCTGCTACATGGTTGCTTAAAAAACCAGCTCTTTAGTGGCTCTGATTTGTTTTAGCATCAATGTCATTAAAATGTATTATGGAGGGAGCATGTGTAAGTAAGCAATGCGAATACCTGGGTATTTATCACACAGTGAAACTTATTTTTAAAATGTGAATCACAAAGTCCTTCTTCATACAAACAGAAAATTGATTTGCCCATTTTGCTTGCTCTACAGATTATACTTTAAAAATTTGTTGTTGATGTATTTTGTTTCTATAGTACCTCCATTTCCTGTATTTTTTCTTTGTCTTCTCCTGGCTAACTACCTCTTATACTAAAGAATTTTTTAAAAGACAAAGAAAAAAGTTTCGGAAAATCTAATGAACGTATCAAACTGATCTGGCATTTTTTACATTTTTCCACATTCATGGACCCCCCCCTCCAGAAAAGGGGCTTGGCTCTAGCCCCCTTTTAAGGGTCTAGCTGGCCTTTATAATTGTTCAACATTTAGATTTTTTAGTAGATTTTTATTGAACATTGTTTTTATATCACCTAGATTTTCCCTTCTGTACTTCTGCCTCTTTGTCTCAGAGAGTAATTCCTTTTAACAAAGATTTTAAAAGAAAAAGAAAAAAGAGAAACTAGAGAAAGACCATTCAGCAAAACTGATCAATATATTGAATGTGACATTAAATGCAGTGTGGATTCCCATCTACAAAGGAGCCAAGCTGAGCTTTCTTCTCATATCTCCTTTTGGAGGCCAATGTGATCATTGTTATTTTGAAACAATTAGTTTAATCACTTTGTTGTTGTTTTTATTTTTTACCTTGCTGAAGTTATTGTGTATAATGTTTTTATGGCTCTGCTTATGTCATCCTTCTCCAGTTCATATAAGTCTTTTCAGCTTCTGTGTACAATAGTATTCCACTTCATTCTCCAAACACCATTTATTCAGCCATTCCCAACCAAGGACATCTACTTTGTTTCTAGTTCTTTGTTACCACAAAAGCTACTGCTATAAATATTTTGTTGTCTATAGAGCCTTTCTTTTTTGACACTGACATCTTTGTGGAGTATGCCTGGCAGGGAAATCTTTTGTCCAAGAGGATATGTACAATAGTCATTTTCTTTGCAAAATTCCAAATTGCTATTAAAAAAGATTATATCGATTCACAACTTCACTAACAATGCATTAGTGTTTGTCTTTCCACAGCCCTTCTAACACTTACTTCTCCCTTCTTTTTTCCTTCTTAGTCAATTTGCCAATTTATTTGAGGTGAAATCTCAGATTTGTTTTAATTTGCCTTTCTCTTATTGTTAGCGAGTTAGAACATTCTTTCATGTGGTCATTAATAGCTTGCAATTTTTTGGAGAACTGTTCTTCTCCCCCATCCCCATTTTTCTGTTAGCTGCCCATTTATCTTGAATACTAGATTTTTGTCAATATTATCTGATACAAAATTTTCCCCCCATTCATTGATTCCTTTCTTATCCTAGATGAATTAATTTTATTTGAGCAAATGCTTTAACCTTATTAATAGTATAAATTTTTAAAATTATCAATTAGAGAAATGAGTTTTTTACATTCATTTTTAAAAAGCTATTGACTTTATGTTAATGTAAGAAACATTTCCCAACCCAAACAATATTTTCTGAAAAGTTTTTCTTTTCTGTCTGGTTTTATCAGAAGTAGTTGATGTGCTTGTATTTTAATGATCCCAATTTGGAGAATATAATATTTAGGTAGCTATTTCAAGAATAACCTTGAAAATGGCTCCTTGCTTATTCACCCAGGATAAATAGAAATGATGTTCATTCAATTAATTCAATTTTAAAAGATCTCAACAGGCTAGAATAATGGGGAAACTGAAGTAAGGAGAAATTTAATAGGGGCAGATTTAAAACGTTTACCATCAGCTATATGAGTATGGAAATGTGGGAGGCATGGCTAGACCTCATGTGAAAGTATTCCTTTTATTTTTTTTTAAGTGGACTGCAAGATCAGTGTGAATGAATCAACAATGGGGCATGGTGCTAATAATAATAATTAGACATATATTACTTTAACATTTGTTAACCATTTTTAATGTATATTTTTTCATTTAAGCTTCACAACTCTGTGAGGTGGCATGGTGGATTGGAGTTAGGAACATCTGAGTTCAGATCTTGCCCTGGACACTAGCTACATCGTATTGGGCAAATCACCTAATCTCTGATTGCCTCAGTCTCTCATCTGTAAAATGGGGATAAGAATAGCACCTATCTTACAGGGTTGTTGTGAGCATCAAACCTATAATAAATCTACAATGTTCTCCTTTTTTACTTCCTCCTCCTGGCCTCTTTCAAGTTTTAAATCTCATTTATTCCCCAATAGCCTTTCCCGTATCCCACTCTACTCCACTGCTAGTGCCATCTTTGAAATGAACTTCCATTTGCACTGTCTATATCTTCTATATACATAGTTATTTGCTTGGTGGAGTCTCTTGTATTAGCATATGAGCTACCTTTAGGGCAGGGGCACCGTATTTTTTGGGGGTCTTTTTTTGTATCCCCAGTGTCTGACATCTAGTGTTTTAATAAAATGCTTATTGGTTGACTTCTTTGGGGGTACCTTATATATAACATAGTAATGGTTATATAATATAATAATACAGTATAGTAATCCAGTTTTATTATAGTCAAGTATTGGCTATATTTGGTGCATTCGAGTTGGAGAGAAGGCAGAAATAAATGGGAAACCATCTAATTTTTGCCCATCAAATCTTCTGGGAGGAGAGGAGGGTCAGAAGTCCATTTGGATGTGACTCTGGACAAATTCTCTTTAAAAAGGAGGTTTGTCCTACCAGATCCTTTGGAGTGGAAGACACAGATTGAATGTTTGCCAACTTCCACCGTAGTCCATAATTCAAAATCTTCATTTTTATTCTACTACAAAACACTACCCAAAGGATTCCAATGGTTGTTAGTTCTCCGAGAAGCACTTAGGCAGAGAGGCAGAGAAAGATTCATTGATCGGAGGGGTTAGAGTGAATTCCAATCTTGTGAAATGGATAAGTTCGCTTGAATTACCACTGTATATCTTTAAAAGTGCCAGAACCAGTTGAGCACATTCCACCAAAATCCATTTCATGTTGATAGAACATTGATTCTGTGTGGAAGGAAGAAAATATCTCCATTGGTTTCCTTAGCCCAGAAACAGAGGATCTTTGCTTTGTAAATGGGCTTATTTTTCTTTCCCTAAAGATGGTGGTTTGGATGGTGATGAAATTTGGGAGCTTGAGGAAGGATGGGAGCAATCTCCCTTTTATACAGACCTTTTAAACTCTCTCCCCCAATATACTCATCATTCACTCTCCCTCTCTTCCACTTATATTTTAAAAACCCAACAATTTTGTTTGTCCTTCGGCTATGGGACTCTGGGCATTTTTCTTAAAAAGGAAAGTTGTCATACCAGATCCTTTGGAATGTAAGACACGGTAATTGCCTTTCACCAGTCTGATGGGAACTCGAAATAGGTACTTCAGCTTTCCACTTTTTCTTGGCCATTGGAAATGCAGTTTATTACAGCGTCTTTATGACCAGGGCTCCTCAGCCGTGTTTGGCTTTTACAACTTAAGAGTCAAAGCTGCTAAAGTCATTCTTTGGATAAAGTCAGTAACTCGTAATGAGTGGGAGATTTAGTGTTTCTATCTTCAATGGCCTTCCCTTACAGAAGTTTTATAAAAGACAAAAGTTTTTTAAAAAGACTTTTGCGACAATGATTTTTTTCTAACAAAAGTAATATTAATTTTTAGGTACTAGTTTGAAATCTAGATAATTTGTTTACTAACGTATTATGTACTGTAAAAGAAAGAATAGTTCTCTGGTGGCCAGAAAGACTAAGTGTAAATTTCTAACTGCAGTTCTTATTTAAAGGGAGAAATGAAAGACTTTGGTGACTCTGACTCATTGTGGAATAATATTAATCAAATATAACAATGTTTGTTTATGGAATAAGGACTTTTTTTTTAGGTCCTTCTCTTTTATCTTAGAGTAGATCAGTATCTTGAAGGTAGAAGAGTGGTAAAGGCTAGGCAATGAGGGTGAAGTGACTTGTCCAGGGTAGACATACAGCTAGGAAGTGTCTGAGGTAAAATTTTAACTCAGGACCACCCATCTGTAGGCCTGGCTCTCAATGCACTGAACCACCCAGCTGCCCCACTTTTTAAAAAGAAAATTCTAGGGACAGCTAGGTGGCCCAATGGACTGAGAGCTAGACATAGAAAGAGGAGAACCTGGGTTTAAATCTAGCCTCATACACTTCCTAGCTGTGTGCCCATGGGCAAATCACTTCAT
This sequence comes from Gracilinanus agilis, assembly GCF_016433145.1. Taxonomy (NCBI): domain Eukaryota; kingdom Metazoa; phylum Chordata; class Mammalia; order Didelphimorphia; family Didelphidae; genus Gracilinanus; species Gracilinanus agilis. The sequence goes on from NC_058132.1 coordinate 509,511,513, forward strand.
CCTTATTGCCTAGTTCTTATTAACCTTCTACCTTGAATGTCAAAAACAGTGTTGATTCCAAGATGGAAGGTAAGGGTTAAAAAACAAAAACAAACCCTTTAATCTCTGAAGTGTTAATAACTTCCATTTGTAACTAGAAAATGATCACAAGGCAATGTTTTTAAAACAGAATTTTATTTATGGCTTATGCTTTTATGTCAACTAGATTTTTCCCTGTATCCGTTTCCCTCAGATCTTTCAACTCAGTGATTGCTTTTAATAAAGTATTTATTTCTTTAAAAATCAGCAAAACCAATTAATACATTAAAAAAATTGACTTTTCCCTTCAATATTCTCTATTTGTGCTTTCTTACTTTGTACTCGCTTGCTGGCTGTAGCACCTGTAACGGCTTGTGAGGACCCATTCTCTGGAGGAGATAATCAATCAATCAACAATCAATCAATCAATCAACCAATCAAACAAACAAACAAACATATAAATAAAAGAGCCTTTGACACAGCTCCCCGAGGCCAGGGTTCTTTGGAGCCCGTGGTAGTTCTTAGCTCTAAGCTCAGAGAAGTTTTTCTTAATAACCTCTAAGCCTGTTTCTCCAAAACTTCTCCCATGTTGCTCCGTCAGCGCTTTGAGGTAAAGTAGGACCAACGACATCCTTCCGGTTCCTCTCACGTGGGAGGAAAGTGATGCCCCTCAGTTTCTCTCACCCCTCCGCCCTCTAGTGCTTCTCTTGCTCCGCATAAACCCTCACCAAGCCTTTAGCCGAGCTTTTCCGTGAGGGGCGCAACTTCTCTTCCTCTCCCCAGCCTGGCACCCTTCTGTGGGTGCACTCTCTGCTATTAGGGATCTTTCTAAGATGGGGTACCCCAAACGGAGGCCCCAGAAGCTGGCTGGTCGGGTAGATCACAGCAGCGCCTTCGCCTTGTCTGTTCTGGACACTGTATTTCTGTCCAAGGGGCAGTTGGGTGAAGCAGTCGATGAAGCTCTGAGTTCTTCCTGAGTTCAAATGTGGCCTCAGATGCTTTCTAGCTGGGTGACCCTGGGCAGGTCATTCCACCCTGGTTGCCTCCCATTCCTCATCTATAAAATGGGCTGGAGAAGGTAATGGCAAACCACTCTGTATCTCTGTCAAGAAAACCCCAAATGGGGTCATGAAGAATTGGACATGATTGAAAGAAAACAAAAAAGATCTCATTTACCTTTTTTAAAGGGAGAAATGGAGGTTACTCTGTCAACTGTTTTTTAAAAATATTAATTTAAACTTTTTTTGTTATCTTCTATTTGAAACAAATGATCAAACATTAGCATTTCCATAGAGAGAGAGAAATGGGGGGGGGGGGGAAGGGCAGCTAGTTAGTGCAATGGATGGAATGTTGGACCTGGAGTCAGGAAGACCTGAGTTCAAATTCCTACATATATTTACTAGCCATGTGGCCCTGGGCAATTCACTTCACTGTTTGCCTCAGTTTCCTCACCTATAAAACAGAACTAGAGAAGGAAATGGCAAGCCACTCTGGTGTCTACCAAAAACACCCAAATGGAGTTATGAAGAGTCAGACATCTGAAAATGCCTGAAAAACAATGTAATAGATATATGTATAATAAACTTAACATATATTCTTTGTTATCCTGCTCATATGTCTTCTTATGAACTCTGTTAGGTTTTCTTCTGTACATTTTAAAAATGCTAAATAAATAATATGGAAATAGGTTTTGAGTAATAATACATATATAACCATAACCCAAGTGGAATTGCTTGTCAACTCCATGAGGGGGAAGGAAAAAGGGGAAGGCGACAACAAAAATCATGTAAAATAAATAAATAAATAAATGCTACAATGATCCTTTCTTTTGTCCTCTTTCTCACTAATCCCCCCCCACCCACCCAGTATTCCCCACTGTTTGGAATAAAACAAACAAATACTGTCTTGTAACACATAATTATAGTCCAGCAAAACAAATCCACACTTTGGCCACGTCTGAAAATATGAATTTCATTCTTTCACCTTCTAGCGAAGCTTCCTATTCCTTTGTCAGGTGAACAAACATGCTTTATTATGGGGCCTCTGGAGTATTACTGGTCCTTGTATTGATCAAAACCTTTAAATCTTTCAAAGCTGTTTTTCTTTGCAACATGGTAGTTATCATACAAATTGCCCTCTTGGTTCTGCTTTATTAACTCACCATCAGTTCTTGTGAATCTTCCCTGGTTTCTCTGAATCTATCTCATCTTTTTTTTTAATGGTCCATTATATTCATCTATCACAATTTGGGGGCTTTTTAAAAATTAATGGATACCCTATTAGCATCCTATTCTTTACTGCAACAAAAATCAATGCTATAAACATTTTTGTTCCTATGCATTAGTTCCTTCACGTTTTGGGCTCTTTGGGGATGTAGACCTAGTGCTGTAATCACTGGATCAAAGAATATATACAGTTCAGTAACTTTTAGAGTACAGTTCTAAATTGCTTTCCAGAATAGCTAGACCAATTCATAGCTCTCCTCACCTTGAGTTTGTAATCCATTAAAGTACTTTCCACCTGGATTGCTGCTGATCCATGTCCCCTTATCCTATGTGCCCTGAATATTTTGCACTCAAGTGTGAGTTTATTTTTGTCCTTATTAAATTTCATCTTATTTTATTCTCCTCATTGACCAGAAGTTATTTACCTAAACCAAAAAGAGTTTGATAAGAAACTGAAAAAGGAGAGAAATTGAACAAAAGAATATGAAAAGTGGAAGGTATTTCTATTAGAGCTCAGTTTTCCTTCCTCACTTTTACAGAGAAAACCTTGCCCCCAAGCCCAACTCAGTTCCTAACTTTCTAGACTTTCCCCTCTTTCCCAGCTGTCTTTTCTTCCTAGAGATGCCTGGAATAGGTTGAAGATGGGGGACTGCCAACTAGGGAAGTGTCCAGGTCAGCCATGCTCACTTCCAGTGTGGTTCAGATTCTGACTCTTTTCCCCTCTGGAATTTTATGCCTCTTCCCCTTTTCAGGTCCCTTTTATGCTGTCTTCCTTCATCTGAATGTAAGCTTTTGGAAGGGTTTGTTGTTTTTAAGTCAATTAGTCAGGTCTGAGTCTTTGTGATCCCATTTGGAGTTTTCTTGGCAAAGATCCTGGAGTGGTTTTCCCTTTCCTTCTCCATCTCATTTTACAGATGAGGAAACTGAGGCAATCAGGGTTAAGTGACTTGCCCAGGGTCACATAGCAATTAAAATCTGAGGGTAGAGACTTTCTTTTTGTTTGTATTTGGATTCCTAGGATTTAGAAGAAAGCTTGTTCTAACACCAAGGAAGTGATAAAGAAATATTTTCCCTAGTCTAATATAGGAAACTGAGACCCTTCCTTAGTGGTTAAGTGGCTTTCCAAAGGTTTTATAACTAATAAGCAGCAAAGCCAGGGCTTTTAAAAATTCAGGTCAGATACCTTCCATCCTACCTTTATGTAAGGCTTACTTACACATCTGTGCAAACGCCTATCTGCCACTTTAAGTCATTTAAATCCTGTAACTAAAATAAAAATCTTGTGAGAAAGCTCCTTTAACATGTACGTGCCTATGTATTTTATTATTGTTGTTCATGAGCTCCATTGTTGCTTTGCAATATTTCATCTATTTAGCTAGTATTATTTGTGGGACTTTTGATGTCTCTTCATGAATACCTAAAATTCCTCAAAGGGAGGGATTTTGTCACCAACTTATTTTATGTTGATTTTAAGGTTTAGTTTTGGGGACTTCAATTTCTTTGATAATAAAACAGGAAAGTTGGGATTAGATGATCTCTATGAGGTGCAAGTATTATTATACCCACCTTATGTGGGGAAACCAAAAGCTAACCCAGATAGGAATGGTTTAAACTAAGACTCCTGGTTTTAAGTCTAGCTTCTTCTAAAGTTTCTTTTGATCTCTAAAACTGGGTGATTGTGTTGTTTTGCACACTGATGCAGACTCAGTTCATAAATGAATGAACCATTGCATCGTTGCATGAAAGGTTTTCTGAATCCTGTGACAAGCAGATGCACAATAATGATTGCCCTTTACCATCAGACTTCCAGGATTGAAAGTGATTAATGTGTTAAGCAAATCATAATTGTGATATTTTTGATAGAATTTTCAGGCATGAAAGCTTCCCTGCCTTTTCCTCTTATGAGGCACTGTCTTAGAATAGTTCAATCTTTTTGTGTCCTTTGATTTTTGCTCTCTACATTAATTTGTCTGTCACATGAGTTTTATTAAGTCACAGAAAGACTACTTGTTGAAATGAAACTGAGTTGAAAAGCATCAACTCACTTTGGACCATTAGTGAAGACCTTTTTTATCATCTGGGCAGCCTCCCATGTCAGAGAGCTAAAAGAGAGCTCCCATCAGAGATGAGATTATTTAGAAAATAATTCCTATAAAAGCATTTTGTTTAAACTTCTGTGCTACCATTTTGGCTTCACTGTCTCAGTTCCTGCTGCTTTTCCTTGTTTGGAATGCCTGATATTCCTTGTGTTTGATCAGTCTGTGCTGATCAAATGTGTTCATAGGACCAGAGAGACCCTTGGACCAATCCTGCTTAAAAGAATCTAAATTAGACAGCGAAACTGATTCATCTAGGAAAGAAAGCGGGATTTTGGAGTTGGAGGACATCAGAATCACAACTTGCTCTACCACATTTTACTTTTGTGACCTTGCACAAGTCAAATAACTTCTTTGAGCCTTATTTTCTTCACAGTGGGGAGGTTTGGACTAGATCACCTCTAAGAGTCTCTTGGCACTCTCACTCTGATGTAAAAGATCTTCTTTGCTTTTTATTATCTGACTGATATTTTTTTAATGGACTATTTTAAACTAATTAGGATGTGAGTAAATGGGACAGTTGGCTGGTACAGAGGATCGAATGCCAGGCCAAGGGTCAGGCCTCAAATTCAAATTTAAATCAGTCCTCAAACAACTCGCCAGTTGTGTGACCCTGGGCAAGTCACTTAACCCTGTCTGCCTAAGTTTCCTCATTTGTAAAATAAGCTGGAGAAGAAAATGGCAAACCACTTCCATATCCCTACCAAGAGAACCCCAGGTGGAGTCATGAAGAGTTGGATATGTCTGGACTGAACAGGATATAAATAAAAAAAGGTAAAATTCTATTAATTAGACTAATTATATTAGCATTAATTATATACTATTTTATATTAATAATATACTAATATTTGTTATATAATATAAATAAAACATACTAATTAATAATTAGATATTCTGTTAATTAACTACTTAAAATAATGTTGTTAATTTCCCCAGTACATGTAGTCACTGGAATTCTTTTTAATTGGGTAAATAAGAATGATTTATAATTTGTATTTCAAAACTCTCCCTTAGGCAGAGTGCTAAGCACCTCTTCCATTGTGTTCACATTGCTTTTATGCTAATGGATGACTTTGAAATGTCGGATGGACCATGGTTGTTCTTTTAGCTAATCTTTCATTCTGAATTGTCAGTTTTTTTTCTTACTGGACCATAGGTCAGATAATGTACAAAATTCTAGATAGAATCATTCTAGACCTGAATTACCAAGGTATTACTGTGATTGGATATTGCTCAGTCCTGGTTTTTTTCCTTGAGTTCTGCCTTTACATATAGTGACTTCAAAATTGATGTTTCTATCAGGGCCTCTAATCTAGGGAATAGGTTTCAGAGGGTTTGTGAACCAGGTTAGGCAAAGACTATATTTATATTTCAATATAATTGATTAACTGTATAATTGTGTTTATTTAATTTTATTGTATTTATTTATTTTTAAACCCTTACCCTCTGCCTTAGTATGTATTAATTCTAAGACAGAAGATTGGTAAGGGCCAGGCAATGTGGGGCAAGTGACCTGCCCAGGGTCAAACAGCTAGGAAATGTCTGAGGACACATTTGAACCAAGGATCTCCCATCTCTAGGTGTGGCTCTCTATCCAAAGAGCTACTAAGCTCTTCCCCTCCCCCAAATATTTTATTTTAAAAGTATTATTTTGAAAACATGATTTATCATTTATTTATTTGAGTATATGTCTTGGGGTTTTTGTTTTATAAAATTATTCACTTATAAAAATGAATAATATGGAAAAACATTTTGCATGATAATACACATATAACCCAGATTGAATTGCTTGTCAGCTCTAGGAGGAAGGAAGGAAGGAGGGAGACAATATGCATCATATAACCTTGGAAAACCTATGTGGAAATTTAATATTAAAGCAAAAATTTTTTTTAAATATTCTGAGGAGTCCATAGACTTTTTCTTTCTTTCTTTTTTTTTTTTTTTTTTGGCCAGTTTTGGCATAGACTGCCAAAGGGATCCATGATGGAAAAAAAAAAGTGAAGAATCCCTACTCAGACACTTCCTAGCTGTGTGATTATGGGCAGGTCATTTAACCCAGTTGCCTAGCCCTTACCATTCTTCTGCTTTGGAACTGATCCGTAGTGTTAATTCTAAGACTTAAGGTAGGGATTAAAAAGAAGAGAAAGAAGAAGAATCTCTGCCTTAAACTCTCTGGATTTCTAGGTCACCAGCCTCCTCTATTTTCATAATATTTATGTCACTGGTAGGGCTGATAGTGACACCTTAGATTGGATGTGGCCAGCAATGCTCCCAAGTGGGGGACAATTGTATTCAAATGGAATTGGGAGATATTTAATAAAATAAATAAAAATATAATAAAACATAAATCACATTAAAATTTAAGACTACATCAATGACCTGCAGGGATCTTTATGTATGGATTATTCCCTCCTCTTTCTATTTGAGTTTGATGCTACTGCCTTCAATGCTTCCAGCTCCCACGACTCTATCACCACCATGATACTGATCTTGGAGAGCAATTTTCTGGCCTCTGGTCTCTCTCTCCCTTCACCTAATCCTTCCCAAACCTATTCTTCCTCAAGGTGACTACCAGTTGGTCTTTCCCTCCCTCTCTAGACTGATTAGGGCCCCTAAGGTCATCTAATTCAAACCATGCATTTTATAAATTTGGAAATGAAACCCAGAAAAGTTAAATCTTTGGCCAAAGGTAACACGAGAAGAAGCAGACCATCTGATTCCGTCTTTGTTATTTTTTCAGAAACACCAAAGTGCCTCACATTGCATTGGGATGGGTTGCTGATACTCTTGTTACGTGATATTTTATATTTCAACATACTATTTTAAATAATTCTTATTGATATCTTTTGTTTTACGTCACCAAAAATTTTCCCCATGACTTACTCTCCCCTCTTGTAGAGAGCCCTCCTTTATTTTTGTAAATAATATTTTGTTTTCTCCCAATTATGTGTAAAAAACAACTTTTAACATTCTTTTTTTAAATTTTGTGTTCCAAATTCTCCCCCCCCCTTTCCTTCCTTGAGACAGTAAACAACCTGATATTGATTTGACACGTGTAATCATGTAAAACATTTTTCCATATTAGTCATTTTGTGGAAGAGCTCTCAAACCCAAAACATTAAGAAAGTGAAATATAGTATGTTTGCATTCAGACTACAATCAGTTCTTTCTTTGAATGTAGATGGTATTAATCATGAGTCTTTGGGGTTATTTTATTTTTATTTTTAACTTTTATTTATTTATTTTTAAATAATATTCCATGGTTACATGATTTATGTTCTTTCCCTCCCCAATTTCCTCCCCCTTCCTGGAGCTGACAAGCAATTCTACTGGGTTACATATGTATTATCATTGCATTGCCATTAGTAGCAGAGTCTATTACATTTGATCATTCCACAATGTTTCAGTTTCTGGGTACAATGTTCTCCTGGTTCTGCTCATTTCACTCTGCATCAGTTCATGGAGGTCTTTCCAGTTCACATAGAAATCAAGCAGTTCATCATTACTTATATAGCACAATAGTATTCCACCCCCATCAATTGGGGTTATTTTAGAGGACTGTATTGCTAAGAATCACTAGGTCATGCCCAGTTGTTCATCTTGCAGTATTGCTGTCACGGTGTACAATATTCTTCTGGTTCTGCTCACTTCACTTTGCATCAGTTCATGTAAGCCTTTCTGGTTTTTTCTGAAATTATCCTGAAAGAACCATCCCTTATTAAACAAAAGTTTTGTCTTGGTTTGTTTTTAAGGAAGAAAAGGAAAAAAATCAGCAAAACCAAGAAACAAATTGAAAAAAAAAATCTGCTATTATAGCTAATGTTACTCACCTATGGACCTTTCTCCCAAATTCTGTAAAGAAAAGAGAAGATAAATTGCATTTCATCTCTGTGGGCAATTATGATTTTTATAATTTTTCAATATTCAATTTTGCTTCTTTTGTGGTTGTCATTCTTTCTGTTTATTGTAGGCATTACGAATGGTGTTGTACTGACTTAGCTTTCAACATGGCATTTTAATTTTGTCACATAGTTGAAATATGTCACTATATTATAGAGTTAAGCAATTTTATTGATCTATAGACCAATAGGTTATATTGGTCTATAGATCAAGATTTTCTCTATATTCTATCCAGGAGCCTAAATTTCTTCTAACAGAATGAATATGATTTTATAATAACTAGTAAGGAGAAAAATATGATTTACTTTGCAGAACTTTAGATTTTTTTTGAGTAAAATTCATTAGAACATACTCAACTGATAGCCATTCTTTCTAGTTTCCAAAATATGAACTTTGATTGAATTCATGTTTTTCTTACCATGTGAGTACAGCAAGTTAAGCTGTAAATGTTCCTCTTCTTGAGGTTTGACGTGGGGTTGGGAGGAAATCATTGGAGGGAAGAAACATACTCCCTCCTGAATCTTTCTCAGAACACTTTAAAGGAAAAAGAAATCCATTTTTAGCAAAGGGGCTATTTTGGACAACTGAAGGTTTTGCTTTAAAAAAAAAAAAGATCTTTGTGGCTCAGACCTTGTGTTGAAAATCTCTAGTTTTAATACCATAGATATATTGTACAAAAGTGAATCTGTATCGGTTCTTTCTGGTATCTTAGAGATTGAAAATTGGGCTAAAGATATATTTACCATCAAATTTTAACATTCTCCATTAAAATAGTACATTGATGCCTCATTGTGTGTGTGAAGATGATTCTGGGTTCTTGAAAGCTTTGCCTTTAGGCAGGTCCAACCAAGGTGGAAAGATTACGAATATGGCCCCAGTGATGGCCTGGATCCCTGTCTAAGTGTTTGTTTTTAAAATCCTTATCTTCCAACTTAGAATCAATACTAAATATTGTTTCCAAGGCAGAAGAGTGGTAAGGTTGTTTTATTGTTATTGTTGTTTGTTTTGTTTTTTTCTTTTCAAGAAAATACAGAGTTTTATGTATGTGTTCACATTTTATGAGATTTTCATTCGAAGGCAATGAGGGCTAAAAGTGACTTGCCCAGGGTCACACAACTAAGAAATATCTGAGGCCAGATTTTAACTTCTAACTTCCCATCTCTAGGCCTGACTTTCTGGTCACTGACCCACCCAGCTGCTCCCTTCTTCTAAGTGTTAACATAGATAAGTTTGGAGAAAGTCATCAATGGATTGACTGCACCTAGAGTGATAGATAGACCATAGTAACTTCCAAAGACCTTCTGCTGGGGCACAAAAGGGTTTATTTAGGTCTTTGTTCTTAGAAGTTGCCATGGTTCCAGTGGACTCACAGAATGGAAGTATCCCTAAAATGAATTTGTTTCCCTATGATTTTTTTTTCTTTCTTCTAACATTGTAAGCCTGGGAATGTGATTAAGTGAGGGGTTTGTTTAGTTAGATTCTATATACTGAGTTTACAAATGTAATGTATTTTAAAATTACTCTGAAATGAGATGGACGGTTCCTAAGGATTTAATTATATATAATACTGACTAATGTCTCTGGGGCAAGTTGCTTAGCCTTTCTGTACCCAGAGCAGCTTCCTAAGACTAGATAACAAGGAAGTTATTGATCTCTCTTGGTAAAGGGAGAATTTCCTCTATCAATAAAAAAATAGGGACAGACCAAATTCAAAATAAGTCAGAGATGATGCTAGGTGCTGCAGATACAAAAAATAAACATCTCTGGCCTTAAAGGGCTTATAGTCTATGAATTAATTCTAGAGTGTGTAAGTCTGTAAACAGGGGCAATATGGTATACTGGGGAAAGTACTGACTCTGGAGTCAGAGGATGTGATGTCAAAATACCTTGAGTGAGTCATGAACCCCTTTAGGCTTCAGATGCCACATCTATAAATTAAAGGGAGAAGGTTTGATGAGAGAATCTTTGGGATCCCTTCCAGCTCTAGGTACTTAAGCTTCTGAATTATTCTGGCAGCATAGGTCTCTTCTTGAATCCCCAAAGCTTCAAAATAGTAAATACAAATGGCATTTACTTAAATTGATTTTTTGCAGTAATATCTTTCTGTAATTTCTAAAAATACTTATGCACCCCTTTCCCAAATTCCTTACTTTATTCCCTGCTGCCTCAGATGCCATGAAAGTGGTCAGGTGAATGTTTGCACTTTGGATTTTCTGTGCTTCAAATAAGCACAAGCTATAATTCCCATTTTATAGTCTCTGGTTTATAGCTATAGTTTTTCATCTTGCCAACTAACCTAGTTAAAAATAATTCACATTCACAGAGTACTTCAAGGTTTCTAAAACATTTTGTTCAAAAGTGTGTGGTACAAATCTTGCCACAGCCATTTTGCAGAGAAAGAAATAGCCTCAGAGAAATAAAATGACTCCTATAAGACCCCTAGGAAGCAGCTGGGATTCAAACCTGGGTCTGCCTGATTTCAAGTCCAGATTTCTTTCCAGTTCAACACCTTCCTCAGATGAAATTTGCCATTAATTAACTGATTAATTAATTAAGAAACACTAATGTTTCTAAATTGATCAATTGACTTTTGTCTTGTTTTGAATGCAAAAGAACTCTAAGCCTCAAGTTTGGATGATCAGTCCCTTTTATTTTATAAATATATTTATGTGTGTGTGTGTGTGTGTGTGTGTGTGTGTGTGTGTGTGTGTAGAATGTTTTCTACTGGGCATTTGAACCTCATGACAACCTGAGCAGTTGGTTCATTTTGCAAATGAAGAAATGGAGGCTGATTAAGTGACTTGCCTAAGGATTTGAACTCATATCTTCTTTCTCCAGACTCACTATTCTCTTTTCCTTTCCACTACTCCACCTTAGCTACCTTAATAAAGGAATGATATAATTGAACAATCTGTCAGAAATAAGCACTATACTTTTACTTTTGCCACGAGTTGGCTCTAGAAAAATAGCAATTTCTGAGTTCAGCCTCCTTTAAGAAAATCCACTGCCCACTGAGATGACCTCAGAAGGTTCTTTCCACTACAAATCTGTGATCTCAATTTCCAAATCTAGAGTCAATGATTTATAGATTTTTCTCAGTAGAATCATTTCTTATCATCTTCCATTTAAAAATGGAACGTACTTACTCTGTTACTCTTCGAGGTCAAAGACCTTATTAAGGAAGTCTAACTGTAGCTCCACCAAGTTGCAGGATTTCTGTAGGGGAAAGGTCAGGATTTTGCTGAGTGGGTCTCCACACTTTCCTTTGTAGTTTCGAAATTTAACAAAGGTCTTTTGCAAAACACACATGTTAACTGCACTACAGTTTTGATGGTGGAAATCAGAGTCTTTGAGTCATTCAAAACAATGCATAATGGAAAAGGGGAGATAATCAGGAAGACATTTCTACCTCTTTTGAGACCTTTGGAGCTTTTTATGGTTTATCTTGTGGCATTCTTGGTGGATTGACCAATTGAGATTGTCAAGACACATTAAAAAAAAAACCAACAATCTATGCCGACATCGTACCCTTGTATCCCACAAAGCATTCTTGGGGAACTGGTCTCCTGAGCTCCGGGGGCCCAGGGACAGTGGTTCTGAAGCTTAGCTATCCATCCAGGGGATCCCTCGTGCTTACCCCCCCACCGCCACCCCAATCTAATAATAGCTTAATTTCTCAAGCTTCCACTGATTTATCTGCTTTGCTGGATGGCTTTTTAGATTATGCCTGATATCTTTCTCAGTGGGAACTACTTTTTACCGCTTGTATTTCTCAAGAAAGACAACTGCAGGGTGGAACTGGATGATTCATTTCTTATCTTGGAAATCAGATTAGAGGTGGAAAGTCACTCTTTACAGCCAGTACCAGGCTGAGCTCCAAAGAGTGAAACAATTCTAGATGTTCCTGCTAGATCTGGCAGATCTATATAATTTGTGGCTTCCTTCCCTTACCCCCTTTAGGAAATGGACTAGTTTAAAACTAGTTTGGGATGCATCTTTAGACGGTTCTTGGCATGTTGGAGGAAGAAGCAGTTATTTGATTTAGATATTACTGATGATATCCTTTTATTCCTTTCTTTAATTATTGTTGGGCAGCTAGGCGACAGAGTGCCTGGTCTGGAGTCAGGAAATCTCGTCTTCCTGAGTTCAAATCTGGCCTCAGATACTTGTTAGCCGTGTGTGACCCTGGGCAAGTCATTTACCTCTGCTTGCTTCAGTTTCCTCATCTGTAAAATGAGCTAGAGAAGGAAATGCAAAACCACTCCAGGATCTTTGCCAAGAAAACCCCAGATGGGATCACAAAGCATCAGACAGGACTGAAAACTGAGCCACAACACTAATTGTCTTTTGCAATGCATCACAAAAGTCCATTGAAAAAGCATTAAGTTCCATCTTCCCTTTATCCTTACTCCCACCCTCAACAGATCTTCCTGGCTTTGAGGCTGGCACTTTGTCCACTGCCTCCCCCACCAAAGGCTTTTTGGATGACTAATTGTCTCATATGAATTGCTAAATGACAAAATTCAATTAAAATCCAATCGATTAAAAAATCAATCAACCAAATACATACTGAACATCTGTACAAAGAAAATACTAGGAACCATGGATGTAGTCAAGGAAAAGAAAGAAATCTAATTAGTTCTCAAGAAGTTGATAATATATTTGGAGAGAGAACCTGTACACATGAAAAGCTAATAATGTAAATTAATTGTTGAATGAAGAGAATTAATAGTAATGTGTTTTTCAATTGTTTTCTAATCATGTCCAACTCTTCTTCACCCCATTTTGGGGCTTTCTGGGCAAAGACACTGGAACAATTTGCCATTTCCTTCTCATAAATGAGGAAATTGAGACAAACAGGATTAAGGAACTTGCCCAGAGTCGGAGGCCAGACTTGAACTCTTGAAGATGAATCTTCCTGATTCCAAACCACCTCGCTGCCCGGCAGAGGCCAGTGCCAGCATCGGTGGTGGCTGAGCCCTCAGTGAAGGAATCATGGGTTTGGAGCTCCCTCGATGGTCTGTAGAACATGAACAGAGCTCCCTCCTCCCATAGGAAGCAGTTGAAATCCAGACAAGTTGAATGACTTGCTTTGAGTCTCTGAAGTCACGAGAAGAAGATCTCTGATTCAAACCTGGAAGACTAATGACTTCCACTCCAGCCCTCATTCCACCGCACATTGCTGATGGACAGGAGGAGAAGTTATGATGAACAAAGTTACAGAAAAGGAATCGGGGAGAGAGTGGTTTCTAAACTTCATTTAGAAATGTCTCCCAGTTTTAAAACGAAAACATTGCCAGCCCTCCTTGTCATTAAACAATCTTTACAAATAATTTTCTTACTTTTTATTTTATTTCAGAAAAATTAAGAATATATGAGAAATTTCATATATTCATATAAGAAAAAACAAGCATACAAATCAACACACCATTATTGGTACAATCATTATAATTTTCACATCTTATAAAATTAAAATGACAATAAATGTTAATATTATACTAGGCTTATTTTCAGCACCAGATTTCTCAAAACATAATATTACTGTTACAGTATGGCTAGTCTTACTTTTATCCACTAATTGAGATCAATAATTTGCCTTCATAACAAATCTAGCAGAAAAATTGATTTCATGTAAATAAAAGGCTATGAATTGTTTTATAGACTCTTCATCTATAGCAAAAAAAATGTAACAAGATTTTCAGGTTAAAATATCTGCTGCATGGTATGATCACAAAACAAGTCTAGTTACTGTACTTGTTCAGATGGAGTAAGACCAAGTTTATCTTACTTGCCTATAGAAAATGAGGTCTTACCAATTCATATTAGAAACATCTAGGTCTTTAAAATAAAATGAGAAATGCTTCTTTAATCTGGTCGGATGACGAATATGCCCATCTTTACTTCTATTTTATTTGCAGGACAGGTTTATTTTAAAATTGTGTTTAATCATGTCCAACTCTTTGCGACCCCATTTGGGATTTTCATAGCAAAGATCCTGGAGTGGTTTGCCATTTCCTTCTCCAGCTCATTTTACAGATGAAGAAATGGAGACAAACAGAGTAGGTGACTTGCCCAGAGTCACCCAGCTAGGAAGAGACCAGATTTGAACTCAGGAAGAGAAGTCTTCCTTACTGAAGACAAAAGATCTAGAAGAAGGGAGGACTCTACCCATGGTCTCAGCCTGGGGCAGGAGAAGCCAGTTCATAGGTTTGGTCTAAATCAACCATTTGAGCTTCAAAACCAAAAGTTTGTTTTGGGGGCCAAAATGGGGCACAAATTAATATTAACTTTCCACAGAAACAGTTTATAGTTTATAGTTTTCTGAGGCTCTTAAAGAAGTGGCAAGGGGAATCACATCGATCATGGCATGTAACCAAAGTATTATCAAAATTGGACTATGGCCAGAGAGCAACCAATCTTGTTGGCTCTGCACTCACCTGTTGCTATCCTCTTTTCCAAGGACAAAAAAAAAAAAAAAAAAGACCAACCATGACCCGTCAGATTTGGGAAACTATAATATCCTGGTATTATGGAAATCTGGATCAGGAAATTGCCCAACCCTAGATGAATCCCCAGACAATGCAAATAACAGAATTTTCCATATCTCATCAACATATATTCTTGTATATTTTTATTAACCAAAAGATTCAGATTCAAAGGTGGCTTTTTGTTTATTTTGTCAGTTACACCTCTGCTTGGGCACTTACTTACCACCTGCCTCAGCTTTCTAATCCGTAAAATGGGAATAATAGTACCTAGCTTCCAGATCAAATGAGATAATAATGAAAAGTTTAAAGGGCAGCTGGGTGGCCCAGAGACTTCCTAGCTATGTGACCCTGGGCACATCATTTAACCCTCATTGTTTGACCCTTATGGTTCCTCTTTTGGAACCAAAACTTAGTATTGATTCTAAGATAGAATATAAGGGTTTAAAAAAAAAAAAAAGGAAAACATTTAGCACAAAGATGAGTGTGCTATGTAAGTAAGCATTATTTAAATGTCAACTATTATTACCGTTATTATTATTTAAACTATATTGGAAAATGTACATGATGACAGAATTTTAGAGTTAGAAGGGGCTTTGCTTAGTCCCTCCCCTCCTCTCCCCCATTCCCGTTTTCTGGATGAGGAAGCAGAGACCCTGTGGTTTGGGTCCTGGCTAGCACTTCCCCATTCTACCAAGATACTTTCCCGGCTGGTTTGCTTTCTCTGGAGTTCTGGGGGGAGAAGAGGCAAAGGAGTGCTCCATGGGCCAGCTTGGGTCTCTCCTCTCCGCTGTGCTGCCTTCTTGATGTCTGATACCCTGCAGCAGCGAAGTGCAGCATCTTCAGGAAATGAGAGAGAAATCCAGAATTGCTCCCCGGCACTCTACCAACATTATCCATTATTATTATTATCAAATCATGTGTCTGGATGGCTAGACCCTGATGCTGTGGCCCTGAATCATTATATCCAGTGGATTTCAAATGCTCTTTAAGTATTTCACAGCTTGTAGAATTGTGGAATCTTCGAGGGCATCCCAGGACTCGCCTTTTCAACATCTCCCACGAGGGATCGTGTTAAAGACTTTGAATCTTTGGGACCCAACACAATCCCTTGTGAAGACCGTGGAAAGCTCCCCCCAAAGCAGACACTCTTTCATTTCTGTCCTTATGACTCTTCAGACTAAGCTGCAGGATGGTGGGAAGAGCTCCTCACAGGGAGGAAATCACAGCTCTAGGCAAGATGGAAACCCTGGGACATGACAACACATTTTGGGCACTTAGAAGACAACCGTTGAATCATCAAATCCACAGCTTTCTAAGGCAGCCCATTCCTTTTGGGCATGGGGTAATTTTTGAGTTTCTCCTTTTATCAGCCAAATTTTCTCTTTCTTTCCACTTTTATGACTCCTAGTTCTTGCCTTTGGCAAAAAGTTTAACCCTTTCCTCTGCAGCAGCCCTTCAAACCCTTGTGTACTTTCTGTAGTTTCTTTTCTTTAGGTCCAAGATCCTCAGATTCTTTAGCTGATCTCCTATGATTGAAGAAGCCATGCCATCTTCCTCATCACCCTCTCAGGAAGCATTTAGACTCCTCTCAATTCCCTTCAGAAAAATGAGCTCTGCCCCAGTCTGCCATCCTAGGGAAGACAGGGGGCAGCAAGGTGCCCTCTCAGTGCATAGAGAGCCAAGCTTGGAGATAGGAGGTCCTGGGTTCAAATATGGCCTCAGGGATTTGGTATCCATTCCCCAGGGAAAGTCACTTCCCCCCAGTCTTGCAGCCTGCTCTTCTGCCTTGAAAACAATCCTTAGTATCAATTCTAAGAGGAAAGATAAGGGTTTAATTTTTTTTAAACAAAAGAGAGAGTAGATTTATCATTCCCCTTGACACAGTGCTTGCAGCTCTTGGTACAGCCTAAGAGCACATTCACTTTTTGGGGGTTGCTCTGATTATAATGGTTTGGACTCACCTTCTGACAACCACACACACTTCCATTGAGGAGAGGAACAATGGCCATCTTTTTTTATTTTTTTAAACCCTCACCTTCCATCTTAGAATCGATATATGTATTGGTTCCAAGGCAGAAGAGAGGTAAGGGCTAGGCAATGAGGGTTAAGTGACTTGCCCAGGGCCATGCAACTAGGAAATGTCTGAGGCCAGATTAGAACCCAGGACCTCCCTGTCTCTGGGCCTGGCTCTCCATCCACTGAGCCCCTACTTAACCTCCAATGGCCATTTTTTTTTTTTATAATGGGTCTTTCCTATTTCAATTTGGGAATGAGCTCCTAAACTTATCCCTTGTCCCAAAGAGGAGGAATCTGTCTCTAACTAACTGGAAATGTCAGTACCATTTGTGTTTTTTACTTGAATGAGCAGAGGCTTATAGGATGCTGGTATTTTAAAATATGGAAATGATGGATATGCTGATATATGAATGTGAGCGACTTCATAGTGTTGCTGGGAATAGTATGATTTTTATAGATATGGAAATTGTGTTTTTAGAACCATTGTGGTCCAACAGTCTTGGAAAGCAATTTGAAATTATGCTAAAAAATTTAAAAAGGAGAAAATTTTAGAGAAACTGAGATGAAAATGGGGGAAGAAAAACAGATTTGGAAAGCAGCTCATAGCTAGTGTGAGTTGGGAGAACTGTGATATCAATTTCACTATGAAGAACAATACAAGCAATTGATTGAACTAAAAAAATCTTTTTTTTAGTGTAAATCTTTAAATTTCTCTATACTTTTTTTTTTAAACCCTTGTACTTCTGTGTATTGTCTCATAGGTGGAAGATTGGTAAGGGTGGGCAATGGGGGTTAAGTAACCTGCCCAGGGTCACACAGCTGGGAAGTGGCTGAGGCCTGGTTTGAACCTAGGACCTCCTGTCTCTAGGCCTGACTCTCACTCCACTGAGCTACCCAGCTGCCCCACTTCTCTATACTTTTGAGAATTTAAAATATGAAAAATACTTATTGAAATCATTCATTCTTTATTTAGGAAAGTTGCAGAAATTTTGAAGGATAAGTTATTCCATTATTTCTTGATTCTTCCTGGTGTGTTGATTCATATAGGGTGACTAGAAATTGCTAAATCGAATACTAATCCTTATTGCTTCAATTCCTGTTTGTCAGCTAAGAATCATAGGTTCCTGCTTTCAGTAATTGCCATGACCTTTCCCCCCCTCCCCCCGACCCCTGCTCCTTCTTTTTTTAAAATAGAAATCAGACATTTCAATCTATGAAACAACTATGGATTTAGTTCCTCTTTTGCCTTATGAAAAATGAATAACAGTAAAATAGTGCAAAATATTCTTTGCATGGGATTGGATCAATCTTCTCTGCTACTTCCTTGTGGCATCTTGTATGTAGCATTTAGGACATGATAATATTTTTAGTTCTAGGAAAACCTCAAGATTCAAGAATTATGTCTAACTAAAACCTATGTATTTTAACTTGGTAGCTAACAATAGGGAAATAATGCATTATTTTTGTTATTTAGTGGTATCAAATTTGCTAAATGCACTTTCTTGATGGAAAGAACAGTGGTCTTAGAGTTTGTTGACCTGGGTACAAATTCCAGCCCTGCCAATTTAATGAGTCTTGTGGCTGTAACTCAGGTCATTTCCACTTTTTGGTCTGTTTATCAAATAGAAAAGTTAAAGCTCCATAATCTCTAAGGTTCCATCCAGCTTTAAATTTCGTAATCTTTATCATCTCTTCCCTTAGTAGATGATAAAACAAAGAATATACACTATTTCAATGTTCCTTTATAGTACAGAGTAACTTGCACCATATTGTAAGTAGATTAGAAACCCTGCCTTTTGTTGTAAGAAATTTAAGGTGGTGCTGTTAAATTGGAAAGAGTCAGGTCCTAGATTTTCACTGTCTATGAATAGTCACCAGCGCAGAACCTCGGTTAGGCTGCATGAAGACCCTCCTAATCTTTGGCTGTCTTCCAGGCAATTTCAAGCTTCAGAATCCTTCCCCATGAAGGTCTTTGTAGGATGGTATGACGATTGTAAACATGGGGAAGGGGCAGGCTCTCTCTCTTCCTCATTTGTCTTCTTCCTCCTTCCCTTCCCCTCCAAGCCTACTCAAGTATCACAAGGAAATTTCACATTTTCAATCACAGAAAACTCAGAGGAGCAGAAATGCTAGAATTCTTTCTTGGCAGTGAAGGTGAGAAGAAGAGCTGGAGGAGAGAGGATGCTTAAGTTGTGCAGCTCCTCTCCACTATTGGGCAGGCTATCTCTTTTCAAGGATAGACAAGACAGATCAAGGGTATGATTGTTCCAAGATGTTTTTGTCTTTCCTAGTTTGCTTGGTTGAAACTGATATTTAGTCATTTTATTAAAAAAAAAATTAAGCCTTTACCTTCTCTTTTGGAACTAAATAATTGGGATTAAGTGACATGCCCAGGGTCACACATCCCTGGAAGTGTTTGAGACCACATTTTTAAAAAATTTTTATTTTAAAATATTTTTCCATGTTTACATGACTCATTTTCTTTCCCTCCTCTTTTCCCTTCCTCCTCCCAGAGCCAACAACTAAGGTCACATTCGAACCTAGAACCTCCTGTCTCTAGGTCACTTTACATTTTACAAAGTATTTTATAGACCTTAGATCCTTAGACCAGAGCTGGGTTTTAAATCTGCCTCAACTAGACTCTTAGATTTGCCCAGTAGATTAAGCACCAGACCCAGAAACTGGAAGACCTTAGTTCACCCTCAGATACTTGCTAGTTGTGTGACTCTGGGTAAGTCACTTAACTTCTGGTTGCCTCAGTTTCCTCTTCTGCAGAATAGGGATAATAATAGTACTTACCTCTAAGGTTTGTTATGAGTATCAAATGAGATCATTGAGGCAGCTAGGCAGCTTAGTGGATAGAGAGCCAGGCCTACAGGCAAGAGGTCCTGACCTCAGACACTTTTTAGCTGTGTGACCCTGGCTGGGCAAGTCACTTAACCCCCATTGCCCAGCCCTTCCCACTCTTCTCTCTTGGAAGTAATACACAGTATTGATTCTAAGACAGAAGACAAGGGTTTAAAAAAAAATCGAGATCTTTCCAAAGCTCTTAGCACAGTGCGTGGTATACAGCAAGCAAGCACTCTATAAGTGTGAGCTATGATTATTAATTATTTCTCTTGTCGCTTCCTGGACTTAGAGCTGGTGCCAACCAGCAGGAGGCTAAACAAAGGAAAGACTGGAATCCAGTCACGTGGGGCTCTGTCTTTGGCCCAGAGCACGCTACTTCCGGATATTAACGAGAAGAATGAAACTTACCAGAAGAGCTCCTCCGAGCGGGTCCCTTGACAATCCCACCCAGAGTTGCTGTTGTTTTATCAGACCTTAGACTTTACCGATGCAGAGAGTCGCCCTAGATTTCCTCCGCTCTTACAAATTGGCCCTTGCTCTGCAACTTGGCGAGGGAGCCGGGAAGACCCGAATCCAAGTGTCTGCTCTGACAGGGATTGACTGTGTGACTCGGGACAAGTCGCCTCGCTTTTCTATGCCCCAGGCAACGCGCTCAAGCCTGTCAGTTGCAGAACCTGGGCCTGATTTTCTGTACTTGGTGGTGTTCCGAGGCCACTGGTGCGTTTAGCGGTCGTGGTGTCCCCCGCTCTTTAAGGATTTTGTCCCCCGAATCTTCCGTTCACCGCTACATTCCTCAGCGGGCTGGAAGTGACAGAATTCAGTCCAAAGTCTTCTCTTATCCATTTGGTGGTTTGTTTGTCACCTTCTCAAGGAATTTACAGCCACAATGATGTATTGTGGGATCTGACTGAAATGTCATTGCCCCTTGTGCTCATATAGTAGATGCTCTGCTGCGATTTAGGCTACTCATGTTTTCAGGGACTCTTGTCGTGGGCCAAATTCGGAACCTTTAAAGAGCACGATGATTTCTGCTTAAGAATGCTGAGTGACACAGGGACCCATGATTCCAGAAGACCTACGAGGAAATATATTACCACCTCCTGACAGAGTTCAGGGTACAGAATGGGACATATTTCTTTAGATGTGACCAGGGACAGAATTGGTTTCACTTGGCTTGGCATTTTTGTTATAAAGATTTTCTTTTTCTTTTCTTTCTTTTTTTTTTTCCCCAGTGTGGAATGGAGTGTAGAAGGGAGAAA
Organism: Gracilinanus agilis; assembly: GCF_016433145.1. Classification (NCBI taxonomy): domain Eukaryota; kingdom Metazoa; phylum Chordata; class Mammalia; order Didelphimorphia; family Didelphidae; genus Gracilinanus; species Gracilinanus agilis. The sequence goes on from NC_058132.1 coordinate 509,532,365, forward strand.
AATAAAAGTTTGTTTTAAGTGGGGAAAAATGAATTAAAATTAAAATTAATTTTTAAAAAAGGTTCTCTGAGTAGGGCATTATATATACTTCATGCAGCAGGCTGGAAGTTATAGAACAGGACCCGAAATCATTCTCATCTAAATCTTTGTCTGTAGATTTACATGTTTGCAGTGAGCTGGTGGCCTTGGTGATGCATGGTAGCACTTAATGCATTGGGCGCCTCTATAAAGGGTGGTTTATTAAGCAAGAGTGGGTGAGCCTGTAATATGTGCAAATGCCAGCATTGTGTCTTTGTATGGTTTCAACTGTTAAGAACAGACTGATATACACAGAGTTCTCTGCATTTATTTCCTGGAAGTTTCATTCTTTTAAAGAACATGTCTTTATTGCCCCTTTTAAAATTAAAATTAAATTTTATTTTTTAAGATAAAATTCCACCTTCTCCCACTCCCACCTTACTTCACCCCCTGGAGGAAACAAGAAAAAAAAAAAGACCTGTTTCAAACCCATATAGTCAAGGAAAACAAATTCCTATATTGACCATTCCCCCAAAATATGTCTCAATTTGCATTCATGGTTCTTCATTTCTTGTGGGAGGCGGGTTAGCATGTTTCAGCCTGAGTCCTCTGGAAAAGTGGTTGAAATGGAACATTTAAATAAGTATCTCAGTTAAGGTACCCAGGATCCCATTTTCTATATTTTTTCAATTGCAAACATTTTTATTTAATTAATTTAGAATATTTTTACATGGTCACGATTCATGTTCTTCCCCTCCCCCTGAATCCCCCTCCAGCTGACACACAATTTCACTAGGTTTTACATGTATCATTGATCAAGATCTATTTCTATATTATTGATAATTGCACTAGTATGATCATTTAGAGTCTGCATCCCCAGTCCTATCCCCATCAACCCATATGTTCAAGCAGTTGTTTTTCTTCTGTATTTTTACTCCCACAGTTCTTCCTCTGAATGTGGCTAGTGTTCTTTCTCATAAATGCCTCAGAATTGTCCTGGGTCATTGCATTGCTGCTAGCACAGAAGCCCATTACATTCAGTTGTGCCACAGTGTATCAGTCTCTGTGTATAAGGTTCTCCTAGTTCTGCTCCTTTCACTCTGCATCAATTCCTGGAGGTCATTCCAGTTCACACGGAATTCATCCAGTTCCCTTTTCTATTTCTGAGTGAGTTTGGATATGTTTCTTCTTCAGGTTCTAATGGCTATAATTTCCCCATGGCTCAGCCCCTGTCCCCTTCAGGAAAAACAGAAGTAACTTCTCTTTTCTGCTTATGTGGAAATTCTGATATGACCTAAAGTGCTTTGAGATCTTCAAAAGAAGAAGCACAAAAATACAAGGTGCACTCCATTATTACTCACCTTGGCCCTTGAAGTTCCTGGACAAGCCCAGGAATTAGGCAGATGCTCATGGTGTTTTGACTTGCCAAGATTTACTGACTTTGGGAAAATAAACTATTTAATGGAAAAGTATTTCTCACACGATCTTTTGCCTCTTGTTGAGGGGGAGTATATAGTTTTGGTTAGAAAACTTAATCTGTTCAGTGAGAAGTTGGGCTGTGGTTCAGTCATTCTGTTGTGTCTGACTCTTCATGTCCTCATTTAGGGTTTTCATGATAGAGATCCTGGAGCAGTTTGCCATTTCCTCTTCTGGCTCATTTTTACAGATGAGGAAACTGAGGTAAACAGGGTGAAGTGACTTGGCTAAGGTCACATGAATACATGTCTGAGGCCAGATTTGAACTTGGGGAGATGAATCAGCCTTCTTCAAGAACCCTTTTATGGCTGGGGCAGCTAGGTGGCTTAGTGGATAGAGAATCAGACCTGGAGCCTGAAGGGTCTGGGTTCATATATGACCTCAGAGACTTCTTAGCTGGATGACTCTGGGCAAGTCACTGAACCCCCATTGCCTAGCTCTTACTTGTCTTCTGCCTTAGAACCAACACAGAGGATTGATTCTAAGATGGGAGGTAAGGGTATAAAAAAATTAAATAAAAAGCCTTTCCTTGCCCTCCTTAATCTTAATGTTTCCCCTCTGAGACTACTCCCAATTTATCCTATATAGGTCTTCTTCATCAGCGGCTGTCACTTCCACCAGAATGCTCCCTGGGCACCGAGACTTATTTTATTTTTTTCCTCCTTTTTCGGTATCTTTGGCACTTAGTACAGCAAATGACAGAGCAGGTTCTTAATAAAGTTAGATGTGTAGAATATTTCAGGCATTTTTTTGGGAAACAAAATGACCTTTTTGAAGCTCATAGTTTAATTGAGGAAAATAAACATATTTGAAAAAATTGAAACATTTAATACTCCTAAAGTTGATATGACTTCACTTGCAAGTCAGTGTTTTAATACAAAGAAGTTTAAGAAGTTATCCCTGACTTCTAAGAGCTTACTATCTACTTAAAAGACAATTAGTTCTTATTTTTCCAATTAAAAGATTTAAAATTAAATAAATTTTATTAAGATTTAAAATTTTTTAAATTTAAACATTTAAAATTAAAATCTCTTGCTCTTACTTTAGCTAAATTTCCTAATATACTCCTCCCCTAAGATAATTAATTTCAATAAACATTTGTCAAAACCTAGTAAGTTCTAGGGCATCGAGGTGGTTCAGGGGATTAGGAACCAGGTCTAGAGATTAGAGATCCTGAATTCAAATCCAGCCTCTTACTAGCTGGGTGATCCTGGGCAAGTCACCAAATGCTGTTTCCTTCAGTTTCCTCATCTATCAGTGAGCTGGAGAAGGAAATGGCAAACCACTCTGGTATCTTTGCCAAAGAAACCCTAGTAGGATCAAGAAGAATTGGACAGGACTAAAAACCCCTGAATAACAACAAAATACTATGTGTGAGGTACTGGGCTCTAAGTGCTGGGGCCACCAAAAGAAGCTTATGTGCAATAGCAGATACATGTATGAAGATAAATCAATACAAAGTACTACAAAGTTCTTTTAAGAAGCAGGGAACACTAACTACTTTGTATAATTTGGAGGAACAAAAAGACCAGAATCTCAAGATGATAAAAAAAAAATGTAGAAATAACAGAGGCAAGATTAGATCCTACCCTTGAAGGCTCTTTCTTAGCTATTGATCTAGGATTCTATGAACAATAAACCTGATCTTAAATTAGGAGAGGAAGCCATGATAAACAATACTATTTGGTACTAACAAATAGAAAAATAGACCAATGGATCTTGGAGACCTGGAAATACATTGGGCAATAAGTAGCTTTAAACCAATCCCTCCTGCCATTTCCACATTAAGTTTGAATTTTCTTTTTTTAATTTAGAAGATGTACTATCATTTATAGCTAAGGCTAGGATGGAAATTCTTTACCAAATAAGAGAGGTGACCACACATTCATGAATAAAATAGAATAAAGAATTGAAAATGAATAATTGTCTGCATGAACAAACTTAATACAACCAAAACAAAAAGGAAAAATGTTGATTGGGAGAAATATTTTATAGCAGCTATTTCTGATGAGTGTCTTTTATTCAAGATAGATTCAGTTCTAGACCACCACAATAAAATGAGTCACATGAATTTTCTGGTTCCCAGTGTATATAGAAGTTATGTTTATACTGTACTGTAATCTATTAAATGTGTAATAGTATTAGTCTAAAAATACCATAATTTAAAAATTATTTATTGCTAAAATATGCTAACAGTTATCTGATCTGAATTGTAATCTTTTTGTGTGGGTGGAAGGTCTTGCCTCAATGGTGATGGCTGCTAACCCATCAGAGTGGTGGTTGCTAAACACTGGGGATGCTATGGCAATTTGTTAATTGAAAGGTAGTAAGTGTCCTGGTTATGAAGGACTACAAAAACCAAAGTAAGGATTTTATATTTTAAGGCATTTATTTCTGGAGGCAATAGGGAGCCACTGGAGTGGATCGAATTGGGATGAAGATTAATTGGAGAGAGCTGAGACAAGGAGCCTGACCAGCAGACTATTTCAGGAGCTCAGACATGAGGTGGTCAGAGTCTTAGGGGTAGGGAAGTGTCAGAGGAGAGAAATGATCACTATGAGAGATGCTACAAAGGCAGAAACACCAGGACTTGGCAAGTGATCATGTAGGGAGGGAGGGAGGGGGTAGGGAGAGAGAGAGACAGAGAGAGAAACAGAGTGCAGGACCATACTGAGGCTGCAAGCCTGGGTGAGAATGGTGGTAACCTCCACAGTCATAGGGAAGTTAGGGACAGAGTGTTTGGGGGATGTTTGGGGGAAAGATAACAAGTCCAGCTTTGGAGATGTTGAGTTTATAATGCCCCTGGCACCTCCGATTTGAGACAACTGGAGACAGAGACTGGAGCTTGGGGAAGGTTTAGCAGGGGACAAGTAGCTTGAGAGTCATTTGCATAAGAGATGAGAATGGAGACTTGTTGAAGATTTGTAGAGCTGAAAAAATCACCAAATGAAATGTGGTTTAGAAGGAAAAGAGAAAAAAAGCCCAGAACAGAGCCTTGGGGGATGTCTAACAACATATTGACAAATATTTGACAACCAGATCTCAGAAAAAAAAATTATACAAGGCACACATTTAAATTTAATCTACATTAACTTTTTAAAGCCTAAGCAAACAATTACATAATAAATCGAGCTCAGATTCATAGTATTTGCAGATTTTTGAAATATAAATACACCAAAAAATGGAACAATGATTTCTTGAACCATGTTGGGTTGGCTCCAGCACACTCCTAGTGGACGTGACCTGAAGATCTGGGAAAGGAGACAGAGAAGGAGCAGTCAGACAGGTGGGAAAAGAATCAGGAGAGAACAGTATCACAAAAACCTAGAGAGAAGAGAATATCAAGGAGAAGAGGATGATTAACTTGCCCTAGAGAGGTCTAGAAGGATGAAGTTTGAGAAAAGGCTATTGGACTTGAAATTAAGAGATCTTTAGTGAATTTGGAGAGAATATTTCTGTTGAATAATGAGGTTAGAAGACAGATTGCATTGAGGAAGGGATTGATTGAGAAGAAAGGAAGTAGAGGAACCAATTGTAGTACTTGATAAATGTTATGAAATAGATAAAGAAATTGGGGACCCCAACATCGATGATTAAGCCATTTTGTTTAAAGTCTTCTTTTAATGATGATGATTAATTATTAAATTATCCTTTTGATTATTATTAAAACTTTAAAAAAGTTTCTTCAATCTCATTGATTTAAGAGGAAAATATAGTAAAGGTCTTTTTTTTTTTTTTTAAACTCTATTGGTTCTAAGGCAGAAGAGCAGTAAGGGCTAGGCCAGTGATGGGCAACCTTTTGAGCTTGGTGTGCCAAATTCGCCAAAAAAAAAAAAACAAACAAAAAAACAAAAAAACCAAACCCAGCATAACTCAGGTGGTGTGTCAAGAAAAAAAACCACAATTTCACAATATTTATAGTTTAAATAACATACTTCTCTGTATGTCCCCGTGTGTCATAGAAAATGGGCTACCTGTGTGTCATAGGTTTGCCAACAGGGGGGCTGGGCAATGGAGTTTAAGTGGCTTGCTCAGTCACCCATCTAGGAAGCGTCAGGGCAAGATTTTCCTTGGGTTCTTGACTATTCTGATTTAAAAAGCAAAGCAAAACAAAACAAAACCCCTTAACCTCCCATCTTGGAATGAATACTGTGTATTGATTCCAAAGCAGAAGACCAGTAAGGGCTAGGCCATGGGGGTTAAGTGACTTGCCCAGGACCACACAGCTGGGAAGTGCTAGAAGCTAGATTGGAACCCCAGACCTCCAGGTTCCCGGCTCTCAATCCACTGGGTCACTTGGCGTTTCCCAATTCTGTCTGAACAAGAGAAATGCTTTCATTGACCTTCCCCTCCGGGCAGAGTCTCTGCTTAGCCTCCCCGCTGTCCCTGGGTGTAACTGAGCACTTCTTTGCTTCTCTCCACCAGGAAGAGAGCAGTTCCACGGTCTGGGCTCCATGTACTGCCGGGGCGCCGCAGCCATCATCCTCACCTATGACGTCAATCACTTGCAGAGCCTCGTGGAGCTGGAAGACAGGTTCCTGTCGCTGACGGACACAGCCAGCACGGACTGCCTTTTTGCCATCGTGGGGAATAAGATAGACCTCACGGAAGAGGGCGACGCGGAAGGTGACGCGGAAGGGCTGAAGGAGCAGGGGAAGGCGGTCAGCTGCCGGGACTGCCGAGCCCGAGCGCCCAGGCGGGTCCAGCAGGACGATGCCGTGGCGCTGTACAAGAAGATTATTAAATACCGAATGTTGGACGAGAAAGAGGTGCCGGCCGCCGAAAAGATGTGCTTTGAGACCAGCGCGAAGACGGGCTACAACGTGGACCACGTGTTCGAAACCCTGTTTGACATGGTGGAGCCCATCATTTTGCGCCAGAGAGCCGAGGGACCCTCCCAGACTGTGGATATCACTAACTATAAGCCTGCGAAAAGGACCCAATCCAGGTGTTGTGACTAAACGTCTTTTTTTTTTTTTTTTTTTTTAGACTTTCCAACTGGTTGAATTTTGGACAGGAAAAAAAAAAAAAAATATATATATATATATATACACACACACACACACACACACACACACATTTGAGAGAATTCTAGAAATGGTATTTAGGATCGTGTTTGGGGAAGAACTCCATGGAGATACATTGTTTCATTAAGAAAAAAAAAATCAAGGTTGTGAAACTCATCTTCTGTGGATGATCAAGAGGAATTATTTGTGATAATAGATTTGCCAAGGAAGGCGACTGACCATAAAGTGTTTTTCACCTCCTGGTAGATCTGACTCCTCCCTTGAAGCAGCCTCCGAGATTTCTCCTAAACTTGAACAAATGCAAGCTAATTGCCTTAGCATGTGAATTGTCCTCCACACTTCTGTTTCTGTCAAGTTGCACTTTTTATATTTATGTTGTTTGAAAATATTTTTTCTCCCTGTAACTTAATTTAAACCCTTCCTGCTGTTTGATACGAATCCTTTTTATGAACCACAAAACGGATTCTCCTTGTCCATGGGCCATTGAGACAAATTGTTAGATGAATGGTTTCCATCTTGGTCCTGCTGTCTTAAGAAGTAGATACTCCAAATTGGTTCTGAAAAGAGGATGTGTAGGGAAAAGGGAGGTGAAATCAGAGTTCCTATTTTTCTAGAAATCCCTGAAGACTACAAATACGAGCCATTTGCCGGGAAGGGGAGAGCAGAGAGAATACCATCTGAGACCAGTAGAGATGGAAACCAGAAAGGTCTTAAGAGCTGGAAAGGTTTGATTTGAATTTTAGGAGGTTCTCAACTGTTGAAATACATACCTAAAATCCCTGTACCCTGTTGAAACATCCATGGATGCTAGTTTCTGAGCAAATGGATAAGTTTTTGTGGAACACTTTTAAAGGAAGATGTGGTTTTAAGAGGTAACTGTGACTCAAGGTCTGTTTATTTTTGACACTCCTGAATAAAGATCTGCTTTTGCCAAAGTGTGATATTAATTTCTAAGGCTGTAGCTATATATCCTAATAACAACCAGCTGAAAAGTAAGAATTCTGGTCCAACAATGGTTTTTTTCTTTGAGAAAAGAGCCAATGGCATTAACTGTTGTTTTTCATGGATTTGGTTTCATTTGGCAGAAGCTAAAAACTTGTTTTCCTTTTTTTTAGTGATACATCTACTCTGGAATAGTCTCTTGAGAAAGGCTATTGAATATCTTTCACTGAAAGGATTGATTTTTTTTCAAAATCAGAAATGAATTATAAGCAATGACTTGATTATCACCCTGTTTCAATAACTCAGCATACATTTATTAAACATCTATTAGGTATCGGGGTAGCTAGGTGGTGCAGTAGATAGGACAGTGGGCCTGGAGTCAGGAAGACCTGAGTTCAAATCCATTCTCAGACACTTACTAGCTGTGTGACCCTGGTTAAGTTACTAAACTCCTTTTTGCCTCAGTTCCTCATTTGTAAAATGGGAACACACCAAAGAAGGAAATACCAAAACACTCCAGTATTTTTGCTGAGAAAAACCTATGGACAAGTCCATGGAGCCACAAAGGGCTGAACACTACGGAATAACAGCACCGATGTGCCAGGCACTGTGCTAGATGCTGGGGATTCAAATTAGAAAGGCAGTCCCTGCTTTCAAGGAGCTAACAATCTAACAGGGGAAGACAACACACAAAAGGAAATGTGGAGATTTATTTTTTATTATAGATTGAAATATTCCTATATTTGAGTTTAGAATTAGAAACTCCATTCAGCCCCTCAGGCTCTGTACTATTCCTTTATGCCTTTCCCAAAGAATTTCTCCCATCATGAAACAGATAGGAACTTGAAATTACAGGAGAGATATGAGATCCACCTTACGTGGTAGATAGAACTAGCTTTTGCTGGATGTATCCCCAGATAGCCCAACTGGCTCCTTGGACCACTCATTCAGAATCACTGGAGAAGAAAATGTGATTGCAAAGAACTAGATTTTGCAGGAGACTTGTGCATGGTTGGCCCTTCATTACCAGAGGATGAAGAGAAGTTGAGAATCCCCATGGACCATCTCCTCAGTCACTGGTTAGAGATGTCTTGGGATGTCCAAAGGAACTATTAGATAAAGAGCTGCCAAACGGTATTGATGGACCTGCCCAAGGGGACTCTGGGGTCCTTCATTACTTAGAGAATCATTTGACCAGATACAATTTTCTCAACCTGCCAATTAATAAAGTAATTTACTACCCAGAATTACTGCCTCTCAGAATTTTTAATCTTCACAAGTGGTTGGAGGAACCCCAAGATGATATCCTCCAGGGTGGACATCCTGTTCCTGGGAGCCCAAACCAAGGTGAGATGCACTCAGGAAGTGGAAATCCAGATTCCCGCCCTCTGGGCAGGAAGCCTTTGGGAAGAGTTTAGTGTTCCTTCCTCCAGCCCACCAATCAGAGGGGAGAGGAGGCTGAGGGCGGGACCCAAAGCTGTCAGTCAGCGAGATGAGCTTTCTAGTGATCAGTTTCACCTGGTAAGTTCATATCCCTGGGATGTGAACCAAGCCAATGGAAAGTGAATAATTTAAAGGCAAAAAAACTTCATGAAGTGACTTCTCAAGGCTACCTATAAAATGAAAGGCCTAGACTCAGTGAACTGGGAGGTGGCCCAATGGAAAGAGCTCTAGAGAGTCAGGAAGACCTGGGTTCAAATCCAGCCTCAGATGCTCACTAGCTGTGTGATCCAGTGCAGGTCACTTAACCCTGTTTGCCTCAGTTTCCTCATCTATAAAATGAGCCAGAGAAGGACATGGCAAACTGCTCCAGTATCTTTGCCAAGAAAACTCCAAACAGTCACAAAGAGTCCACAACTGAAATGACTGAACCATACACAATAACAGAATTGATGGCTTTTAACAACCCTTCTAGATCTAAATTTGTGATCTCATATTTCTTTAGTGTTTCTGAATAATAGCCCATTTCTAAGTGTACTGTTGTGTTCTGGATTCTGGGTGCCCACATAGTGTCATATTTTCTGTCAACTTCATCTCCTTAACTGTGTTCTTAGGAATTGGCTGCCCTAATGAAATGTGAAGTATGAAATTTATTTTTGAGTAAGTTCTAGTCAGGCTGGATTACATTGGATTCTGGAAGAGGCAGAGTGTTAGAGTTCATATTGCACTGTATTTGTGGGTGAGGATAAACCTGGATTCAAATGTTGCCTCTCACCCTGGTAGCAAATCATTTCACTTGGCTGAGGCTCAGTTTCCTCATTTGTAAAAGGAGATGTTGGACATGATGGTCTTTAAGAGTTCTTTCCAGTTCTGAATTTGTGATTGTGTATCCTTTCCACACAAGTACCTTCTTAAACATGTCCTTTATTCCTGGAGGGTTGAAAACTAATTCATCTCCACAGTACTTACTTAGGGCCTGTTAGGCATTCAGCACCATGTTTTCCAGAAGGAAGAGAATCCTTTTTATGTAAAGTGTGATAAAAATGCCATTAAACATGTTCTGAGCCTCCAACTATTCATTTCCCCAATGGTGCCTGTATCATCTTTACAAATATAATTTGTAATCTATTAATTTCACATTTTACAACCTCCAAAGCATTTGATATTTCCTTGTTTCCCAGGAATAATAATAGTAGTAGCTAACATTTATATAGCTCCTTCTAGGTGCCAGGCACTGTGCTAAGCACTTTGCAATTACTATCTCATTTAATCCTCACTATAACCATGGGAGGTAGATTCTATTATTATCCCCATTTCACATATGAGGAAAAGAGAGGGTAAGTGACTTGCCCAGGGTCACATAGCTAGGAAATTTCTTTGGCAATGACAGGCACATGTGGCAATGAGCTTCATAAGCTAAAAAACATGTATCAGTTGTATTTGCCCCACATCTTTACTTGCCCCAGTCAGTACTGTGTTCATAAATGTTTAAAAACTGTCTCTGTGTGGGTGGAGGGTGGGAAGCACATATAACATACTTTTAAATTTAATCTGGATTATTCACATTTTCTCAATAACTTTCTAAAGTTTAGACAGTCAACAAAACAATAAATCAAGCTTCTATTTGTAGCCTTTACTTATTTCTGGGGTTTAAATGTGTACACTGAAAATTTTAACAATCAATTTGCCTAGTCGAATTGTGGGTAACTAAGCAAATGGATAGAGTGCTGGAGTCAAGAAGCCTGGTCTTCAAGTGTTCAAATCCAACCTCAGACATTTATTAAGCTGTGTGACCTTGGACAAATCACTTAACTCTTATTTCTCTCATTTTCCCCATCTGTCAAATGTGCTGGAGAAGGAAATGGCAAAATGGTCTAGTATCTTTGCCAAGAAAACCCCAAATGGGGTCACAAAGAGTCAGAAATGACTGGATTTGCTTGTCTGTATAGAGTCAACCTCTGTTAGCTGCTTCCCAGTGGAATCCACAAGACACAAGAAAAAATAAAATATTCAACTGAAGTTGGCGTTAATGGACACTTTCCCCTTTGGTTTTCCAAACCCTCCTTCCCTTTAGTAATAACATTTAGTATCTCACAAATCCTTAGGATGTCTTCTTGGCTTTATTACTGGAGAACCAGGTATCGTGGTGCTTGGCCAAGGAGATGTGGGTCTGACACATGCTACTTGTGTGAATATGACCCAGTCAGTGGACCTTTCAGGGCCCTAGGCCAGAGATATCAAAGCAAAGAGAAAGGTATCCCTGTGGGATACCCAATGACTCAGAAAACCACAGACTAATATTATTTATGTTGTATATTTAATTTATTTTATTAGATATCTCCCAATGACATTTTTTTTAACCCTTGTACTTCGGTGTATTGTCTCATAGGTGGAAGATTGGTAAGGGTGGGCAATGGGGGTCAAGTGACTTGCCCAGGGTCACACAGCTGGGAAGTGGCTGAGGCCGGGTTTGAACCTAGGACCTCCTGTCTCTAGGCCTGACTCTCACTCCACTGAGCTACCCAGCTGCCCCCATCCCAATGACATTTTTATGTGATTTTGGATCCATCTGCAGATACTTGGGAGGAAAATTTAATAATTCTGCTCCAGGGAGCCCCAAGACTATATATAAAAGTTACAGGAAAGGTACTGAACTTATATAATATAATATATAATAATAATAAAGGTATCAAACTTATATAATATTATGTATATATAATATATAATAATAAAGGTACTAGACTTCATAGGTAATGGAAGTTTCTTAAATCAATAAAATTGCAGATTTAGTCCATATTTTTATCTCTATATCTTAATCTAGTAAGGGCCCTCCTCTGTAGGATTAAGTTTTCTATCTTATTTCTTCCTCCCTTCCCCTTCCATACAGATCAGACTCCTGTTTGGTTTGGCTGTTGGTGAAAGTTGGGATCCTGCTTTGTATTTTCTGGTTGGAGTCTTTCCCTCCTGGCTCCTTTCCACCTCTTTAATAATCAGGTTTTACATTTCACCTTTGTAGGAATGTTAAGATCAGAAGATTTCATTTAGTTAACTGATTTGGAAAAATTCTATCCCTCCACCAACTTCCCCTCCCTAGCTTACCTTGGACATGGAATGGCCTTGAAGTCAGGAGAAATGTCCTTTTTCCACTGGCTTGGTCGGCTGCCTCTACCTTCGAGGCTTGTTTCTTGCATTCAGCTGTTCTATCAGACGTATTTGGATCAAAATTTGGAAAAAAAGAAAGACGCGCAGCTGGGTAGCTCAGTGGATTGAGAGCCAGGCCTAGAGACAGGAGGTCCTAAGTTCAAATCTAGCCTCAGACACTTCCCAGCTGTGTGACCCTGGGCAAGTCACTTGACCCCCATTGCCTACCCTTACCACTCCTTTGCCTTGGAACCAATACATAGTATTGACTCCAAGATGAAAGGTAAGGGTTTAAAAAAAAGAGAAAGAAAGAAAGACTGAGAGGAATAAGGATCCATATAGGCACAGGCACAGCCTTGAACTCAGAAATTTGGTAGGATTTGGAGGGTTGAGTGGGGGGGGTCTTCCTCGCCCTCTGACATCCTTGGGGAGGGGTGTTCATTCAAACCCTGGTCCTGCCCCATCCTAGCTCTATTAGAACAATGGGGTCAGAGCTGAAAGGACCTGGGAGCAGATCCCATTCAACCCCCTCATTTTGGAGGTTAAGTGACCTGTCCAGCATCCCTTACCTTACCAGTGTCACAGGTGGGATTTGAATCCAAATCTTCCTTTCTGGCTTCTTTCCCATTTAGCACATGATCCATTCTATCACTCTGTCATCATAGATTTCACTTTTTTCAGCCTCAGTTTTCTTATCTGTAAAAGGAGGAGACTGGACATAGCTCAGAATTTTTAATTCTGAACTTTGTAAAAAGTGTATTTCGTATTTATTACAGTATAATTGGCTTTCTAAGTAAGCCTATATAGTTTATTCATTTAAAAATATTATTTTGACAAGGACACCACAGATTTCACCAGATTGCCAAAGGAGTCTAGGCAGGAAAGAGATTGAGAACTTCTGGACTAAGTTCTCTTCTGGCTCTCAATCTTGTACAACTTGTCCATTTACATAACCAACCAATCAAGCGTTTATTAAGTGCCCATTAAGTGCCGGGGAAAAATCCCGCCCCATTTAGAAACCTGAACCTGCTTCCCAGGTGCTCAGCCAGGCTGTTAGGAGAAGTGGTCATGTCCAACTCCTGCTGGGACATTTAGTTTCTTTTAGGGCAGGGACATATTTTCCAAGGACAAACAAACTGTGACAACAGGAGTCTGCCTTGGGGGCATACTGAGCTTGTCCCCAAGGGCTTCCCACCCTAGGTTAGACATTGGCCTCTAGGAAGGATCATGTGAGGAAGTGTGTGTGTGTGTGTGTGTGTGTGTGTGTGTGTGTGTGTGTGTGTGTGTGT